>NC_133326.1:621681867-621983790 GCF_042186555.1 Aquarana catesbeiana | reverse complement strand
CATTTTGTGATTGAGGAAAAACAAACCCATGCAATCTCTATGGGCAGGTGGATGTGGGCAGATGTGCAACCGTTTACATCAGTTCTCATCTGATCCGTCGTGTTCGGGTCTGCAAAGCTTTCTGTTGGTTTTTGAGGACCTAAACGGACATGGATGTGAACCAACACACAACCATTCACACACCCTTACAGATATATTGCGTTCTACCTAGATCCAGATTATAAAAAGAATAGGACAGATAGAACGTTCGTTGAAGGTGGCCATACACTAGAATTTCTATAGAAATGTTTTGTTTTGAGAATGTTTATTCGATTTTCTAATCATTAGTGGGGTGTTCGTTTTCACGAGTGATGTTAAAATTTGAAGACGTAGGATGGAAATTTTTTCTCAAACCAACAAATTTATCACCAAATTGCTACATCGTGTACTTTTACAACACAAGCATTATTCTCTACGGCTTCTCTCACCTGTCCAATTCCCACATCGAAGTATTCATAATTCACCATATTAACAGTGCTTCCTGAGCTGAGCGGGGGCTGGCCAACATCAGAAGGATGTGTGGTGTCCTGAGTTGGGCAATCACAGTCCTGTAAATAGATATTCATTATACAGCATATTAAGAACATACCGAAATGTGCCAGACTTACCCATACCTCCTTATTACTCACCCCCAAATCCTACTAATATAGACCTAGGCAGTCCTGTGGTGCTGACAGATGCAAAAACTCCTCACTGCCAGTGCTCAGCAGTGGCGGCCCATCCATTAGGGGCGCATGGGCACCGCCCCCCCATCCATGTGTCTGGCCCCCTGATCTACATGCAGGTAGTCGGACGCATGCATTCCAAGTGGGGGAGGGGGTTTGAAGCATGTGACTAGAGGCTTTAAAAGGCTTCAAAAAAAGGATGGGCTGCTCTCCAAGCCCACCCAGTTGTGTGATAATAGCAAACGAATGTTGATATATTTTGATAATATTGATAACACTGATTCTCCTCCTGGTCAATCAGGAAGTGGGTCATGAGACCTGTCACCCGATTGGCCGAAAGGAGATCCGATCGGATTGGCCGCGAGGAGGAGGGAGGAGACCCTGGGAAGCCGAGCCCAGACTATGGACATATTTTTGCATATTTTTAATAACCAGTAGGAACTTTAAAACAAAGCCTTCACTGATCTCTCTAGTTGCTTCTACTGTAAAGCAATTCATCCTCAAACATCACAACAAAGACTCTTTCGTTTGATTTCAGTTCTTAAAGCGGAGGTTCGCTGAAAAAAAAATATTAAAAGCCAGCAGCTACAAATACTGCAGCTGCTGACTTTTAATATATGGACACTTACCTGTCCAGGGAGCCCGCGGTCGGCAGCCAAAGCCGATCCGTCCTTCGGCTCTCGCCTGCTTCCGCCGCCATCCTTGGTAAGGGAATAAGGAAGTGAAGCCGTGCGCTTCCTCTCAGGTCCCTGCTGTATTCTGTGTCTCACAGAATACAGCGGTGGAGGAGGACAGAGTAGGAGGCGGAAGTGGCGTAGGTCACCTCCATCACCGCGGTGACCTATGCCAGGAAGTGGGAGCAAATACCTGTATTAGATAGGTATCTGCTCCCTCCTCCCCCCTGAAAAGTGCCAAATGTGACACCGGAGGGGAGGAGGAATCCAAAAAGTGGAAGTTCCATTTTTGGTTGGAACTCCACTTTAAGGCTCCATTCACATATATACAAATTGGATGCATTTTAAACCACATCCGAATCGCATGACATGTGAACCAAAACGGCTTTCTATGGAGCCGGAACACATCTGCGGTGCAGAGGCAGTGCAAATTCAGTGCAACTTTAAAAAAAGTTCTGTGGGTTTTCTGAGCACTTCTGTGCGGTTCAGATGCGAATTCCAGGCTTACTGCCTTCTATGGGAACTCTTCTGAATTGCACGTCATCAGTTTTGAACATGAATTGAGGGGAAAAAAAAAAGGCATGGCCTGAAAGCTGTTATTACACCAACTGTAAAGACTGTGACGGTTGATACAATATGTCTTCCTCCACCCGACACGTTTCAGAGAAACCAAATCTCCTTCATCAGGGGTATGAGGAGTATCACAACTAGTCAGTTAAATAGTGGTATGCATAAGTATGCCATACTGGAATTAAAAACGTTTGAATTTTATTCTTCTGCCCAGCCTTCCAAAGTAATGTCTTACAAAGCTTAAACTCCAAACACAGAGAGGTATGGGTAACAGCAAGCGGGGGAGAGTAGACACCACTGAGGCTCTGGATGCCCAATCCCATGCATGAAGTTGGATCCTACAGATAGAACCACTGGTGTAGTAGATCAGAAGACTTTCAAATCGGAGGTCTCTGTGATGTTTATATACATGCTGGTATCAAAACACAGAGATGGTAGATGTGTGCGGTGGTATTCGGCAGGACTGCAGGGCAGGAGTCATGGTCCGCTTGCTCACACCCTCCCCTGTCACATTTGGCTATTTTTTTTTGGGGGGGGGGGGGGGGGGGGGTTGGAGTGGGTGCCTGGTTTTGACAGGAACCTGCTTCCACTTCCGGATAAGATCGCCACATCGATCTATGAGCATTTCTGGCCCCTCCTCCTTCCCCCACTTTCCTGTGGGACTCACACGGGTTCCCAGAACACGGCGGGACCATTCAGAAAGCGCAGCAAGGCTCGTGCATGCACAGTAGGAAACTGGTTTCCCTTAATTACAATGATGGCGCTTGCTTAAATCAGTTTAGAGTGCTGACATTGTGGGATCCCAGTATATGTAGCTGCTGACTTGTAAATTTTTCTTCCAGAATAGAGCCCCTCTTTAAGGATGGCAGCAGACAAGGTTAACAGCTTGAAGCAACAAGTGAGCTGTGTGAAGGTTTCCTCGACAGTGGTAACTAGCGATATCTAGCACTTCCATGCATTGCACAGTTAAAGGAGTTGTAAAGGCAGAAGGCTTTTTATCTTAATGCATTCTATGCATTAAGATAAAAAACCTTCTGTGTGTAGCAGCCCCCCCTAATTACCTACCTGAGCTCCATCTCTCTCCAGTGATGTCCACGATCTCCACAGCCAACCAGGACACTCCTCCTGATTGGCTGAGACAGAGTAGCGGAGCCATTGGCTCCCACAGCTGTCAATCAGTCAGTCAGCCAATCAGGGGATGAGGGCGGGGCTCTGTGTCTGAATGGATACACGAAGCTCTGACTCTGCCTTGTGGTGCCCCCTGTAGCAAGCTGCTGGCTGAGGGGCACACAAAGGAGGGAGGGGCTAGGAGCAGCGAAGAGGGACCCGAGAAGAGGGGATCCAGACTGCTCTGTGCAAAACCAACTGCACAGAAGAGGTAAGAATAACAGGTTTGTTATTTTAAAAAAAAAAAACCAAAAAAACAAAAACAAAAAAAAAACAAGCCTTTACAATCACTTTAAAGTTTGTTATTGTGCAAATGTTGGAAAATCTGTGTGCATTCCAACCACAATTCCTCCGTAGGAAAGAAACATAAAGCCTTTCACAGCATTTACACTACAATGTCCCATCAGCCATGATTAGGAGAAGACTGTGGGTCACGCCAGAGTGATTCAAATGGGAGGATACAGCATGTTATGTCTGAAGACGGAACTATCTGTACAGGACCAGCCTGGATAGATTCTCTGTTACCTTCATCTGTTCTCTGTGTTGCATGTGGTGAAGTATTTTCTTCCTTGGTCCAAGTGGGATACCCAGATCTTTCAGGTCTTGCTCTGTGCACATTGACTAGAATCAAATGTAATACAAATCAAACACTATGCAAGGCAGCAACAACATCAAACAGAAGCACTATGCATGTACAGGTGTCCCTAGACACAGGATGGTGGGGAGAATAATCACTGTTACAATTATAGCTAATATGGTGAGACAATATAAGGGTGTAAAGCAGCCATGAGCTACTATTGAAATTTTACAGCTGCCATTTTTTTTTTCATTTCTACATGCCTGCAAAGCATCACCTTGCATGTCTGACTATTTGTTGGCATCCAACATGTCAGCCAAATCAAAAGATAACAGTGTTGACCAAAGGAAACTTAACCCAGCCGATAAGCTGTTTCTGGAAACCAGGCAGGATGGGCATCTTCCATTTTAAATATATCAGTGCAGCACATCACTATAGGCCAGACATGATAAAGAAATTACCAGAGCTTCTGTATCCATCATTTCTTTCTCAAACATACTGAGGAGTTCAGTCAGGTCCAGTTCCTGCAGCACGTCCCTCAGTGTCTGCCTCCTCATCTGTGCCTCTGCTCTCAGTTCTGATGCCTACAAACAAGGATGTCTGTGAGAACAGCAGGGCATACTATTCTCATACTGTACATACTGCATTAGAGCAATCATACTAACCCTCAAGATCCCTCAAATTTTAGGATACAGGAGTCTAAATAAAATTGAAACTGCAATCAATACTGTTAATCGGTTTTAGCCAATTTCCTTCTTCCACACCCTGCCTCTACTCCAGCAGAGATGATTTTCTGCCACCACTTCTGGGAAAGTCGCCTAACAATAATCATTCCCTCTGTACTGCTTAAGCCATGGTTCACACTGGTGCAGCTTTGAAATCACGCTACTTCATTACAGTTTCAAAGCCGCACATTTGTGCGATTTGCACTGCTGATTTCACTGCGGCTTGCGACTTCATTTAACAGAAGTCTATGCAAGTCACAATGAAATCGTCAAAAAGTAGTACAGCAACCTTTTTCATAATCACTGCGACATGAGTTGTGGCGATACGAACAGTTCCATTGTAGACAATGGGGTGCGACATGTCATGCGATTTGGAAATGTCAAATTGCATTACAAATCGCACTGGTATGAATGGGGGCTAAGACCTTACTGAAAACACCTACTGTTTTAAGAGATCCAGCTCCCCACACCTTTTTTCTACTTCCCTAATCTAATGTTATATGTCCTCTGTTGGTACTAAAGCAGGCCATACATTATGCAATTTTCTTTCTTTCCACCATGGGTGGAAGGGATGAAAATCGCTTGATTCCCTCATCAACATATTCAGTGCTGATGGGGGAATCCCTCCTGCAGCGCTATAATGTTCTGCCAGTGGGGCGCGCAGGAAGACTTTCCTGTTGGCAAAATTCAATAATTAGTGTTGCTGGCAATAGCTGATGGCACTGATCATTCAGGAAAAACCCGACAGTCTGGTTGTACCCAAATTGATCGATAAATCGACTTTGGTACAACCAGGGTGCCAATACATGGATATAAATTTGGCCGCTCCCTGCTGAACCGGCTGAATTTTGATCCATGTATGTCCGGCTTAAGACCCCAGTGCTGTTGATTGTTGGTGTGATTTTCTCTGCGCCAAACATAAATCTTGCAGCTCGCATTTTAAGTATCCAGACCACAAAGGCAGTCTCAATCACGTAAATATCCCTCCACGTGAATTATTCATCTTTCCCTCAACACGTCATCTCTAACCCCTACAAATCAACTTAAACCCCTAAAGTCTGCTTTTAACAGTTCAATATGTTCTTTGCCCATGCAAAGCAAATCAACTGATTCACTTTAATGGCAGCCTTACAATCAGTAAATACTTCCCTTCCCTTTGTGCCTCTACAGTTCCATTTGACTGAGCACAGAAAGTGCCCAGTACTTCTGAGTATGGAGGGCATGTCACTCGCTTTCCTTCCTCCCACATGATTGCTGCCTGTGTTTTGTCAGATTAGGCGACCTGTCAGATTTTGTAACGGAAGTGACGTTACGTCACGGCCATGTTGGTACACCCTCGGCCGCAGTAAGCAGACATATTTGTACACCCACCGGAGTCTTGCATTTCACAGTCATTTTTACCAGTAAACTGAGCTTATATAGAGAAATACAATATTTAGAAATCCGTCTGACTGTTTTGATGTTGAATTGTAAAGGCAGCAGCAAGCCTGCTGATCTCACAGGTTTGCTAATCTGACAGTACACCGCTGCTTTTACAATTCAATATCAAAACAGTCAGACAGATTGATAAATACCGTATTTCATGATATAAGCTCAGTTTACTGGTAAAAAATAAGTGTGAAATGTAATACTCTGGTGGGTGTACAAATATGTCCACTTGCCGCTTTCTCACAGTTTTCTTACTGCGGCAAAAATGCAGGGTGTACCAAGATGGCCGTGATAGAACGTCACTTCCATTACAAATTCTGACGGGTCACCCAATCTGACGAAACACCTGCTCAATCACACAGACCTGTCACAAGATGGTCGGAAGAAAGTCCTTAGCCCGGACAAGCTTTAAGTCATTACCTTCAGCTTACCTATGGCTAATTCTCTTCACCACTAGAGTCTGAATAGAGCAGTATGTGCAGCTTATGGAGTTGCAATTAAAGATGATATGTTGCTCTGTCTGGGCAAAGCACAGGATTACTTCAACCTCCTGCCTTAAAGTGGTTGTAAAGGTTTTTTTTTTTTTAAATAACAAACATACTTACCTGCTCTGTGCAAGGGTTTTGCACAGAGCAGCCCCAATTCTACTCTTCTGGGGTGCCCCATCAGCACTCCTGGCTCCACCTCTTCATCGGATGCCCCCATGGAGATCTGCATTCCCTGGGGGAACTGTGCAGGCGCGCTCATGAGTCCCCCTGCTGCGTCCATGGACACAGACAGCAGGACTCGGCCCCACCCCCCCCGCCGCTGGATTTGACTGACAGCAGCGGGAGCCAATGGCTCCTGCTGCTATCAATCTATCCAATAAGGATCCGAGACAGTGGCTGGAGCTGCTGGGCTCGTGCTCAGCACTGGAACGATTGGGTTCAGGTAAGAAAAAGGGGGGCTCTGGGGGGCAGCTACAGCACAGGTTTTTCACCTTAATGCAGAAAATGCATTAAGGTGAAAAACCTCGAGAGTTTACAACACCTCACCCCAAAATGAAACCCAAAAATGAAATAGTCCCTGACTATTACAAATTATAATCCCTAAACAAAGCCCTTGTTCTATATACCCACCTTGTCCTCCTTTGGGAAGAATCCAAGCAGAGATATTAAATATCTAGAACTAGAGGCCAGTAAAGAACACACATGCTGTGGCTTAGTAAATTATAAGAGAATGGAACTCCACTAATCTACAAAGTGGAGGGAGAAATAATAATCAGATAGTATAGAGAAAACAAAGAAAACCGAAAATATACCTTTACTCTCTGGTGATTTCTGAGGGAGGGATCATTCTGGTTAGTCAGCATATCAAATAGTATGAGTGATCCTGTATAAAGGGAACACATAGCAGCAGTTTTAATAGAAAAACACTTTACACAACACACAATAATGAAGCAGAAAAAGTCTACTACACACAATTAAACAGCTTTTGAAAATCATGCCCAACTACAAACTGAACGTTAAACTAAATGTAAGAATTGCCACAAAGCTGTGCCGAAAGCGCCGCCATAAACTGTATGTGATAGTAAGTGTAAGTGAAAACTTAACTGCATAACTGCAGTTTCAACTGGGAAGAATGCATTTATCCATTTGGCTTCCCCGTGTGATCTTGCTCCGGGTCGATGACAATGCTCCAGCGGCCAGCATGGGGTATGGTGCAGTCTGGGGGCATTCTCTCCGACAAGTCTTCAGTATGCCACAATCTAGGGGCAGTTTTTCTGAAAAGCTTATGGAATGGCACAGGTACTCTCTGTGAAGGGCACAGTCCCTATCAGTTTCTAATTATGCTCGTTTTCTATAGTCCGGCCGCCGCATTTTTAATTTTTTTTTTAAATATAGCAGTGGTACAACCAAGCTTTGAGAATGGGAATGGGTATGGGCATAGCGAGTACAGATACAAGTGGATTTAAAAGTTGCTTGTATTTACAGATTTCACAGTTCAGGTCAGTGCTGATCGCTTTCAGTTAGATTAGCCTATAAATAGATAAGAATCAAACCATATATTATAAGTATACAAGGGATCCACTGGGAGCCTGTAAGACTATTAGAATAAAGGAACAAACACTTAACTAATGAATAGGAGGTCTACGCATTCGATTGCAATTTTGGCCTTGTGACTCATAAGTAGAGATGGGCCGAACACCTCCCTAATCGGTTCGCACCAGAACTCCCGAACAGGGGAAAAGTTCTAACCTGAACGGCGAACAACATTAAAGTCTATGGGGCTGAACAGGAAAAATTAAAAGTGCCCATTTTGAAAGCTTATATGCAAGTAATTGGCCATAAAAGGGGTATGGGGGTATGGGTATTGCCCTGGGGGACATGTATCAATGCAACATTTTAAAAATGATCCATACCATACCCTTATCCGGGCATGTAGCCTGGCGGGTCAGGAAAGGGGGGACAAGCGAGCGAGGGCCCCCCTCCTCCTGAACCATACCAGGCCACATGCCCTCAACATGGGGAGTGGGTGCTTTGGACAGGGGGGGCTTATCGGAATCTGGAAGCCCCCTTAACAAGGGGGACCCCAGATCACGGCGCCCCCTATGTGAATGAGTATGGAGTACATAGTACCCCTAGGCATTCACCAAAAAAGTGTCAAAAGTTAATAAAAAAAAAAAAAACACGCACAATTTTTGACGATATCTTTATTAAAAAATAAAAAATAGTGTCCCCCGATGTAAATCCATCATCCATCACGCTGCCCGCCGCATCCAAAAATACAAAATAAAAACCACTTCCGTCGTCTATGAAGGCTGGCCGCCTACTGCAGGCTATGCCGTTTGACAGTTCTTATATAGGCAAGGGGCGGGGGCCACCACCTGGCTATGTCACCTGGTGGCACCGCCCCCTTCTGATGCCACGGACCAGTGCATGCTGGGTTGGCAACGTCACAAGGGGACGGTGCCACCAGGTGACGTTGCCAGGTGGCTCCGCCCCTTACCTATATAAAAAAAACTCCCGTTTTACTCACCTGAGCCCTGGAATTTCCCACGGCAGAGACACGCTCTTCCTCTGCCTAGGGTTCTCGGCTCTTGCTTGGATAGATTGATAGCAGCGCAGCCATTGGCTCCCGTTGCTGTCAATCAAATCCAATGACGCGGGGGGTTTGGGCCAAGTCCTACATTCGGCGTCAATAACCGCCGAATGCTGGACTCGAGAGCGCGCCCGCAGGGTAACCCCCCCGGAGACCGCTTTTCCTAGGGGGTTATACGAAGAGGGCCACTCTGTGCAAAACAACCTGCACAGTGGAGGCAAGTATGACATGTTTGTTATTTCAAAAAAAATTTAAAAAGTAGCTTTACAATCACTTTAAGGGGTGTCTGAAGATAAAAACAAACTGTGCAGATTAGTCTAAATAATAATGCTCTTGCTATAGGTGTAGGCCATTTAAGTACCTCATGAAGCCTGACCTGAAAACTCCCAGGACGTTGCTAAGACATTGCAAAATGAGGCCCAGCTATTACTGTTCACCTTCACCATCACACGATTGAGCATTCACTCTCTGAGATAAGAACTACTCCATCAGGGGAGAAAAAGTGCATGTGAGGAGGTTTGAATCAGAGAAAGAGTTTGCTTCGGTGATACTGAAGGTGAACAATAATAGCTAGGCCTCACTTAGCAACGTCCTGGAAGCTTTCAGGTCAGGCCTACAGCTATAGCAAGTGCATTATTCAATTGTATTAAATTTAAGCAGTTTGTTTTTATCTACAGACCTCCCTTATCTGCATAGGCAGTTTCATGGTAAAGGTGAACCAACCCTTTAAGAGTACCAACCCACAAATGAAATAAGAAAAGTAAAGCCGGGTACACACTAACAGTTTTTTTTTTTTTTGCGCAACTCAGAGGTTTGCATGGAAAAAAATTGACAGGTCTGGTCGGAGACACTGTACTTACAATGCGAGCTTAGTCCAGCGATCTCCCCCGCTGAGCTGTTGACAGGGGATGGCCCCCCAGCCAGAACAATCCGATCAGCGCATTCTGCCATTGGCTGAGAGCGCTAATCGGGAGTCGGACAGCTGCTAGTTTTCCAGCATGCACGTTCGACAGAAGCCGGCCAAACATACACACGGGCAGAATGTCGGCCGTTTTGAACCTGCAAATGTCTCCAAACTTTCTGCCCATATGTACGGGACTTTAGTCACCAATGAATTAGTAGACATCAACCGTGCTTTAAATTTGTTACTTACCAAGGCTGTGTCCAGTTACCGAAACCTTTCCCTTGAATCCCTGATTCCGTTCCAGAAAAAGTCGGTATATACGATTCATCTCCCCACACACTGTATTGACAATGGTTTGGCAATATGTTGGACTGTTATAAAAGAACAGGTCTAAGAGCGTCTCATTAGTGAACTGACGGAGTCGACCGATGCTGGGAAGTGTAATCCTTTGGATGTCCCTGCAGAGATAGAAGTACAGTTTACGAGGTCACTGCACATCTACAAAATGCAAGAAACTCTGCAGAGAGTCACAGTACTATGAAAATAATTCTAAAATCATTAAAATGGGCTCTCAGGGCCACTACATTAGGTATTAAGTACAAGAGAACCTATCTGACTTTGAACAGAACTAAAGACCCCAAAAAGACCCCAAGACTTACCTCTCCCTCCAGCGATGCGGTGTTCACAAGCTCCCTCATCGACATTGACATCATGGTCGATGAGGGAGCGGGTGCAGCATCTTGACAGGCAAGACCGGTATGATGTAACTTCTGCGCATGCACACATATCTTAGCATCAAGGCATCCCAGGAATGTACACTTTTGAGAACAGGAGTAGCTTTTATTGCATAAGAGACACACACAGCCTGTTCCACAATTGGTACTATACTTCTGCTTTAGAACAGCTTCTATCGGCATGTATACAACAAGTTGCTGCAAATGTTTCATAGATATTGTGGTCTATTCACGAATATAATGTAATGCATTGTTGCAGTGACACCAACAGTCAAACACTACACAGGGCAGTTCTGTGGATTCATACTGCACACATCAAATTCTGACCCTGCTGTCCACAGGAGTGATGAAGGTTTGTTAGACCACACCACATTTTTCTGTCTTCAGTTCTGGTGATCCTATGCCCATTATAGCTTCATTTCCTAGTACTTAGCTGGCAGCAGTGGAACCCAGTGTGGTGCTTCTTTAGCCCATCCAATTTAAGGTTCAATGTGTTGTGTGTTTACAGATGTTTTTCTGAAACTGGTGTAAAAAGTGGTAGCAGTTGCAGTTTTCTTGTCCACTTCAACACGTCTGGCCAGTCACCTCTGACCTCTCTCATTAACAAGGAGTTTTCACTTACAGAACTGACACTAAAGCCAGACATAAATAGATCGGACCTCGGCCGGTTCAGCAGAGACCGACCAAGATTTGATCCATCTATGGGCAGGCTGGCTGTGCCCAAGGCGATCCATCGACCGATTTGGGTACAAACAGCCTGTTGGATTTTTTACAAGCCATTACTGCCACCGGCTATAGCCGCTAGCAGTGATGTGATCATTGTGTTCTGTCGGCCAGGAAGGCTTCCTGCTGGCAGAACACAATAGAAATGCAGCAAGGATTCCCCCATCAACATTGACTATGGCAGCAGTTGTAAACCAGTGGTCAGTGAACCACTGATGGTACAAACAAATAGCCACTGCCCTCAACTATAACTGGCCTTCGCAGCAAGGAGCACATGGAAGGGTGACGCATGTCATAAAAAAACCAAAGAAAATTTGAGCTGGGATTTTTTCTGGGTTTTGTTTTGATATAGACCACTGATGGTCCACAAGACAATTTTGGTGGTCTCCAGGGGTTCTTCCGCAAATCAACATTGTGGTAGATGTATACCGCCCAATGTTGTTTCCAGAGTTGTTTTCAATGCATGCTGACAGTCAATACTGTTAATGCGCATTGATCCTCGATGCCTCCAATGTAGGTCTGGCTCCTGTGAGGTAGACACTGGGATTAGTGTGGAGATTGGGAGGTGAAGATGCTGATTACAATGCGGATTACAGAGGAGGGAGGGAGCAAGGAGCTGGATGAAGAGGTGAGATCCAATGATGAGTCTGTATAAGGCAGCAGTGTGATCCAGGGGGAGGGGGAAGAGAGCTGGAGCATTGTGTGTATAAGGCATGTAAAATTCATGTTAGTGGTCCGCGAGATTCAAAATTGTGAGTTTAGTGGTTCGTGAGGTCTGAAAGGTTGGCGACCACTGATCTATGGCTTGATCAAATCTGCATATTCTATGTATTTTGATGCAGCAGGTCTACCCAACAGAGTGGCCACTAAGTGAAATAAAATCACATTCACCTGACTCTACTGTGCTTTTTCACAAGATATTTGTATTTAAACCCAACAGCAGTCACGGCCATACCTGTCTACACCAGTGGCATCAGCGTGGAGAGCACTGTGCCAATTTACAGGGAAGAATTCCACTCGGCCAATCTGCTCTTGCTCCTGGGCCTTCTTAAAGTGAGCATGCATCAAATTGAGAGAAACAAGCCGGAAATCATTTACTGCAAGAGGAAGACAGACAAATCACAGTCACATATAGAACAATGACAATAAGGTGAACTACTAAACTGGAAGCTCTTGGCAGCAAATAACAAAATAAATGTGTCACTCGAAGAAATCTGATTCTGGTCATGTTTCAAGAGCAGTTTAGAACAAGAAAACCAATTGATAGGTTGCCAAGAGTAGAATTAGCTTCCATTGAAAAAAGCTTTTTATCACTACACAAATATGAAGGCAGTCATGAGGGTCTTGCTTCTGAAAATGCTAGGTACCTTGCCTCTCATATCTTCCGAGTGACTGGAGCAAGTATGAAAACTGACTTTACAATGACTTCAGTTGTTGTATACTTGGTCCAGGTGATAGACTCCAAATATGGCCTGGACCAAGTATACAACCACTGAAGTCATTGCAAAGTCAGTTATCATACCGTATATACTCGAGTATAAGTCGTTCTGAGTATAAGTCGAGGCTCTAATTTACCACAAAAAAATGGGAAAAACGTATTGACCCGAGTATAAGACGAGGGTGAGAAATGCACAGCTACTGTAAGTGGAAAAGAGGGTCAACAATGCCCATTTGCAGCCTCATTGTGCTCATTTGCATGCCTCACTGTGTCCATTTGCAGCCATAGGTCCCCCGAACTTCAAACTTGGTAGTTAAGGGTTCCTAGATGCCCCCTAGCTGCAGCCAAAATTTGGGGTCTCTGAACCCAAAGGGTCCCAAAATGACATTGCTGCAGATGGACACAGTTGACCGACTTTGGGGCCCCGTATCTCGGGGCCACTTAGTGCTAGGAACCCCAAATTTGGCGTGCAAACCCAGTGGAACTACAACCATAAAATATCCAAAGCTGGGGTTTCTAGCACCAAGTGGCCCCAAGATACAGGGCCCCAAAAATCGGTTCAGAAAATGTGAAGCACTTTTCTGCAGCAGAGAATGACATTTTACAAACCTACTTTGGGGCCCTTTATCTCGGGGCTACTTGGTGCTAGGAACCCCAGCTTTGGATATGATATGGTACCAGTTCCACTGGGTTTGCACACCAAATTTGGGGTTCCTAGCCCCAAGTGGCCCTGAGATACGGGGCCCCAAAATCGGTTCAGAAAATGTCAAGCATTTTTCTGCAGCAGAGAATGACATTTTCCGAACCGATTTTGGGGCCCTGTATCTCGGGGCCACTTGGTGCTAGGAACTCCAGCTTTGGATATGTCATGGACCACTGGGTTAGCACACCAAATTTGGGGTTCCTAGCACCAAGTGGCCCTGAGATACAGGGCCCCAAAGTCGGTTCGGAAAATCGAGTATAAGTCGAGGGGGGTACTTTTAGCACAAAAAAATGTGCTGAAAAACTCGACTTATACTCGAGTATATACGGTACTTGTTCCAAAACCAGGGACAACTAGGCAATTAGCTTTTTTTTTTTTTTTTTTTTATAATTTTTTTTAGGCAACTAGCTTTTTATCGAAGGTGGTCATAATTGCCAGCCCATATATCTTTCTCAGTACAGGTTTGCTTTAAGCTGATGAAATCAGTGTTGACTTACCACATTGTACAATACTTCGAAATTGCAGATCACAAGCTGGTCCTATACCATGGACCATAAACACTAGGTGATCGATCTGGGCTGGCTCACCTGGAAACAAAAAAAAGTATAAACCATACATTACATATGCTAATGGAAAGAGAGAATTTAGGGAAACAAAAGTATGCAAGCACTGGAAGGTAGCCACAGGAAAATGAAGTATAGTATACTTTGTCCCCCACTAGTGGTCAGAAGTAGAACTGCACCAGTTTATTACAGCCTTAAAACAAAGAAAAAGTTTGCAAATCTACTAAATTAAAGGCACAGTTGTATTTTTATTAGAAGAGGCACCTGATGAATTTGTAGGTACCGACCTGTAAAATGCCCCAAATACAGTACTCACAAAATTTGAGTATTATTTACTCCATAAAGCATCTAGTGATGAAATTATAAGCATTACATTTAAAACCAATGTTACCTTGAGGAATTTCTACAGCAATGTTTTCCACCCCTCTCTTCACTGTCCGGGGTCGGCCTTGTTCACTTGGTGTGGCTCCCCAATCATCCATGGCTCCTGATGGCTGGTAGTGCACCATAAGCTGAACATTGAAAAAAGAAAAGTAAAGCTGAACAAATGAAAGTAGATGTGCAAACCTTTAAGGAGTCAGCTAAATGCAGTGTAATGATCCACCAAGTGATCATTTGCAGGGCACTCCACTAAGGGTGAACCTACATAAACCTAGGTGCATTTCTGAAAAATGTTCAGTTGCTGCAGTACCTGCACATTGAAGGCTTCAGTTTACAAATGAGCTCACTACAGCTGAGAGCAAGTCTCAGATTGCCACTATGCAACGGCCAGTTGGGATACTCTTTTATATTCCAAAAGAAAAAAAAATAGCAGATTAACCACTTCCGGGTTCCGGGCACATTCACCCCCTTCCTGCCCAGTCCATTTTTCAGCTTTTAGCGCTGTCACATTTTGAATGACAATTGCGCGGTCATGCAACACTTTACCCAAACAAAATTTTTATCATTTTTTCCCCACAGATAGAGCTTTCTTTTGGTGGTATTTCATCACCACTGGAGTTTTTATTTTTTGCACTACAAATAAAAAAAGACTGACAGTTTTGAAAAAAATAAAAGTTTTTCTTTGTTTGTTACAAAACTTTGTAAGTAAGTATGTTTTCTCCTTCACCGATAAGGACTGATAAGGCAGTACTGGTTGGCACTGATGATGAGGCACTTATATGCAGCACTGATGGGCACTGATAGGTGGCCCTGATAGATGGCACTGATCAGGAAGCACTGGCAGGCATCACCGATGGGCACAGAGTGCCATCCCTAGTGAGCATCCCTGGTGGGCATCCTCGATGGGTCTGCACTGATAATCAGTGCGCCAATTATCAGCGCAGACCCCCCCCTCTGTCAGGAGAGCAGCTGATCGTCTCTCCTCTACTCACACCTGTCAGCGTGAGTAGAGGAAAAACTGATAAACGGCACTTCCTACACTGGCACTGGTGAGAGGCTGCATGACGGGCATAGGCAGACTGCATATACTGGCACTGGTGAGAGGCTGCTTTCACAGGCACTGGTGAGGCTGCATGATGGGCACAGGCAGGCTGCATCTAACGGGCACTGGTGAGGCTGCATTGATCTCTTGTATCATGTCTGCAGTCTCTGACCATCTCCTGTATCATGTCTGCTAGAGGTGCACCAAATGGAAATTTTGCTAACACTATTAGCAGTGTTAAGTTTAAGTAAGAGATTGCAGACATGATACAAGAGATGGTCAGAGACTAAGGACATGATACAAGAGATGTCAGAGACTGAGGACATGATACAAGAGATGGTCAGAGACTGAGGACATGATACAAGAGATGGTCAGAGACTGAGGACATGATACAAGAGATGGTCAGAGACTGAGGACATGATACAAGAGATGGTCAGAGACTGAGGAGTTGATACCATGGATGGTCAGAGACTGAGGAGATGATGATACCAGAGATGGTCAGAGACTGAGGAGATGATACAAGAGATGGTCAGAGACTGAGGACATGATACAAGAGATGGTCAGAGACTGAGCACATGATACAAGAGATGGTCAGAGACTGCAGACTGCATTTTTCTTGACCTTTCTTGCATTAAAAGGTGCCAATAATGGCCAACAATAAATTCATATTAATTTAAATTGATTATATTAATTAAAATGTCCAATGATACAATTATACAGTGTATAAAAATTTAAATATATTTTTAAAACTGTCATTTTCGGTTCGCCCTAGTGCATCCCTAATTTTCGGTACCAAAATTTCCATTCAGCGCACCCCTAATCTTAAAGCATTCTATGCATTAGGATAAAAAAACTTTTTGTGTGTAGCAGCCACCCCAGAGCATCCCATATTTACCTAACTGAGCCCCTTCTCTCTCCTGCGATGACCACGATCCCCTCAGCCATCCAGGACACTCCTCCTGATTGGCTGAGACAAAGCAGCGGCGTCATTGGCTCCCACGGCTGTCAATCAAAGTCAGTCAGCCAACCAGAGGAGAGAGGGGGTGGGGCCAGGTCGGGCACCGTGTCTGAATGGATACACGGAGCTCTAACTCGGCTTGGGTGCCCCCTGTAGCAACCTGCTGGCTGAGGGGACACAAAAGGAAAGAGGGGCTAGGAGCAGTGAAGAGGGACCCAAGAAGAGGAGGATCCAGACTGCTCTGTGCAAAACCAACTGCACAGAGGAGGTATGACATGTTTGTTATTTAAAAAAAAAAAAAACACAAGCCTTTACAATCACTTTAATTTTTCCAGTAGTTGTTTTACTCGTAATCTTCTGTTAACTCACTGTTGACTCCCTCTGGTGGAAGCTTCAAAAATAGCATTCCCCTGCTATAATGAAGTCCGGCATGATAGTGCCGACATTACTGGGTACAGTCTAATAGCTGCTAAAGCTCAGGGTGCCGTATTATACACTCACCGGCCACTTCATTAGGTGCACCTTGCTAGTACCGGATTGCACCCCCTTTTGCCTTCAGAACTGCCTTAATTCATAGTGGCATAGATTCAACAAGATGTTGGAAACATTCCTCAGAGATTTTGGTCCATATTGACATGATAACATCACACAGTTGCTTCAGATTTGTCGGCTGCACGTCCATGTTGCGAATCTCCCGTTTCACCACATCCCAAAGGTGTGCTATTGGATTGAAATCTGGTGAGTGTGGAGGCCATTGGAGTACAGTGACCTCATTGTCATGTTCAAGAAACCAGTGGTGAGATGATCTGAGCTTTGTGACATGGTGCATTATCCTGCTGGAAGGAGCCATCAGAAGATGAGTACACTGTAGTCATAAAGGGATGGACATGGTCAGCAACAATACTCAGGCAGGCCGTGGTGTTTTGACAATGCTCAATTGGTACTAAGGGGCCCAAAGTGTGCCAAGAAAATATCCCCCACACCATTACACCACCAGCCTGAACTGTTGATACAAGGCAGGATGGATCCATGATTTCATGTTGTTTATGACAAATTCTGACCCTACCATCTGAATGTTGCAACGGAAATCAAGACTTGTCAGACCAGGCAACGTTTTTCCAATCTTTTATTGTCCAATTTTGGTGAGCCTGTGCAAATTGTAGCCTCAGTCTCATGTTCTTAGCTGACAGGAGTGGCACCCGGAATTGACTTACTGCTGCTGTAGCTCATCTGTTTCAAGATTCAATGTGTTGTGCGTTCAGAGATGGTATTCTGCATACCTTGGTTGTAACAAGTGGTTATTTGAGTTACTGTTGCATTTCTATCATCTCAAACCAGTCTGCCCATTCTCCTCTGACAACAACAAGGCATTTTCCTCCACACAACTTCCGCTCACTGGATATTTTCTCTTTTTTAGACCATTCTCTGTAAACCCTACAGATGGTTGTGTGTGAAAATCCCAGAAGATCAGCTTTTGAAATACTCAGACCAGCCCGTCTGCCACCAACAACCATGCCACATTTAAAATTACTTAAATCCCCTTTCTTCCTCATTCTGATGTTCAGTTTGAACTTCAGCAAATCGTCTTCACTACGTCTTGCTGCCATGTGATTGGCTGATTAGCAACTTGTGTTACCAAGCAATTGAACAGGTGTACCTAATAAAGTGGCCGGTGAGTGCACATCACACTGTTGAGACCCTATGACTGCTCACAGATGTTACCCTAACTGTAAGTGAAAGATTGTTGTTTTGCTCATTAACACTTTAAAACATCTGCACCCTCCATGTTCTTCTCTCTTTACATTGTGCTTTGTGTGTCCTATATGATGAAATACAGTTTATAGGGGCAGAAAGTCTGGGGTATTATAGCAGTAAGGCCTCCAAGAGATATAAAGAGCAAGTGGGTGACTCAAATCTCAAGACTCCAGTCTAAAGTGGAAATATCAAATTTGGGTGAACTAACCCTTTCCAATGAACCCATCAAGAAATATAGTTCCAGTGCATAAAGCTTGTTCCAGCTTAGTGACTATGTGGTACAGAGAGGACAGGAAGAACTGTCCCAGAGCTTGCACATTCTATCCTGCCTCGTTCCTTTTAAGAAGAGCACACATCCTCCCACCAAGTACCACTTCAGTATTCTCACAGAATGATGAAGATCTGGGTATAGTATTGCTGACAGTACAATTTTCCATTTACCTTGGGGTTATGTAGAATAACAAGGTCTCTGGATGGAGATTCCAATCTCTTCTTCCATTCGTTCAGGACCACTGCTTCCATGTAGGCAGTCTGCACAAACACGATCAAACATTACAATCCATCTTATCTTCCTAGTGTATCCATTCTTGCCACAAGAGTTAATACAAGTGGCAATGGTTATTACATGAGAACTGTACTCTCCCTAGACACATTTAAATGAGACATTTCATCTACACTGGGGGGAGTTACTAAAACCGTAGCACACAGAATCTGGTGTAGCTGTGCATAGTAACCAAACAGTTTCCAGGTTTTATTGTCAAAGCTCAACTGAACAAGCTGAAGTTAGAAGCTGATTGGTTACTATGCACAGCTGCACCAGATGCTGTCTGCTCCAGTTTTAGCAAATCCCTCCCTGTATTAGAGCAAAAGTTTGATTGTGAAATGTATGTGCCTGCCAACAAAAAATAGTGATACATTTCCTAGGACATATAAATGGTTCCAGTTTTCATCCAAAGATGCCCCACTATAATTCCAGTAGAAGTCTGTAATCTCATCTTCTATGGCCCTGGATTTTAGCTGATGGAAGTTCAGTATGAACACTTGTTCTTGCACCACCTTTTCAATTATCCCCTACAGCAGTAATGGCAAACCTTGGCACCCCAACTACATTTCCCATGATGCTCAACTACACAGCAGAGTGCATGAGCATCATGGGAAATGTAGTTCCAAAACATCTGGGGTGCCAAGGTTCGCCATCACTGCCTACAGTCTTGCTAACACATTAGTGTTAGGCTGTGGTTGCATTTCACAGTCATGTGATGGGATGCTGCAGTATTGTACAGGCAGGAAGTTAAAAGAAATTCCCCCAATAGGGAATAGAGAGAGTAATACATTTATGGCAGGGTTCTAACCCTTTCCAAATCTAGCCACAACTTAAATGATGGTTCTGGCTGGAGCTGGGTTTTAGGCACACTGGCTGGACTTTTTGACCTTAAAGAAGTACTAAAGTCTGAACATGTGTAACCTTAATTCTCTGCATTAGGGTAAAAGAAGCCCCACTACGTGTCCTATCCACCCCATCGTTAAACACTCACCTGGATCCATGTCACCTCCAGTGCTGTGTCTGGCTCCAGCACTGCTCCCCTCAACTCTGCTCTCACAGTAACACTCCTGTGAGGATGGAGCAGGGGCAAGGCGATGTATGTGTCTATAGACGTACACAGCTCAGCTTGGAAGTGAGCACAAATGGCCTCCTTGCACCCAGCTTGCTACAAAAGGCACCTCAAGGAGCATGAAGCTGACTACCAGAAGAGGGGGAAGTGACCTTTCTGTGCAATATCATTGCACAGAACAGGTAAGTATTACCTCTTTTATTAAATTGTAAGTGAAAAAAAATAATTTATGGAAAGGAAAAATACTACAAGTAAGCATTTAAAATACAGTGCATTCATAAAGTATTCAGACCGCCTTAACTTTTTTTCAATTTTATGCTGCAGCCTGATAGTACAGTTGTTTAAATCTATTTTTTGCTCATTAATCTAAACTAAGTACCCCATAATGACAAAGTGAAAACAGAGGTTTAGAAATGGCTGTAAAATTATTAAAAAGAAAAAACAGAAATATCACATGTACTTAAAATGTTACTAAACCCAGTAATATGAAAATAGTTCATCTGCCCACCCACAGCTTATAAATTTTCTTTTTACATTAAAATACTGCCACTATATACCTTTTTGGCTGATCTGTATACCACAGTCACATGATAACCTGCAGAGTTTGTCCAGAGCTGTGTGTTCAGATAGGAGGAGATTTCCACTATAGCCTGTATACACGCCTATGTGTGTGATGTCAATATCATGTGAACAAGGAAACGTTCTCTCCAGCAATAGAGACTAAATTGAGCATGTGCAGGACTACCCTCACTGTATTTTCTGGCCATGCCAGGGGAGACAGTGCAAGAGGTAAGGATCTGTCCATACAGGATCAAAGAGCCTTTTTACACAATGTAGAGGATTAACCCCTAAGTTCCACAGTGAATATAACAAGGATGCTATTCTGCATATACAGACTGATTTTACTGTTGTGGGTTTAGTAACACTTTAAGTATACCGACCCTTTAGGCTGGATTCACACCTATGCAGTTTTAGTGCTTTTTGCATTTTGCAGATTTGCACTAGAGTCCATTTACCATGGTTTCCTATGGAACACGATCTGTAGTGCAAATCTGCAAAATGCAAAAAGCACAAAAAAATGCATAGGTGTGAATCCAGCCTACTCAGTACTTTGTTAAAGCACCTTTGGCAGCAAATACAGCCTTGAGTCTTTTTGGGTATGATGGGAAAAACTTTGCCGCCTAGAGTTTGGCATTTTCTGCCACTCTTCTTTGCAAAGCCTCTCAACTTCAGTCAGGTTGGATGGGGACCATCTGTGGACAGCCATTTTCAGGCTTGATGTTCAGGAGATATTCAATAGGGTTCAAGTCAGGGCTCTGGCTGGGCCACTCTAGGACATTCACAGAGTTGCCCCGAAGTTACTCCTGTGTTGTCTTGGCTGTGTGCTTAGGATCGTGGTCATGTTGGAAGGTGGACCTTCAGCCCAGTCTTAGGTTCTGAGCGCTGTGGTACAGGTTTGATATCTAAGTACTTGGCTCTATTCAGCTTTCCCTCAACCTGCAAACTGCAAGCGGGCTTTCATGTGTTTTGCACAGAAGGAAGGCTTCCGTCTGGCCACTCTGCCATGAAGCCCAGATCGGTGGAGGGCTACAGGGATGCTTGTCCTTACGGAAATTTGTCTCATCTCCACACAGGATTTTGTGAGCTCAGTCAGAGTGACCATCGGGTTTGTGGTCAGCTCTCTTACGAAGGCCCTTCTCCCCCAATTGCTGTAGGGATGCTTGTTTTTCCGGAAATTTGTCTCATGTCCACACAGCATTAAGGAGAAAAAAAATGAATTTAAACAACTGTAGACCTTCGGAACAATCTGAGGTTCTGAGCGTTGTGGTACAGGTTTGATATCTCTGTACTTGGCTCTATTCAGCTTTCCCTCAACCTGCTACCTGCAAGCAGGTTTTCATGTGTTTTGCACAGAAGGAAGGCTTCCGTCTGGCCACTCTGCCATAAAGCCCAGATCGGTGGAGGGCTGCTGGGATGCTTGGCCTTTCTGGAAATTTGTCTCATCTCCCCACAGGATTTCATAAACTCAGTCAGAGTGACCATCGGGTTCGTGGTCACCTCTCTTACGAAGGCCCTTCTTCCCCGATTGCTCAGTTTGGCCGGGCGACCAGCTCTTGGAAAAGTCCTGGTTGTGCCAAACTTGTTTTTCCTTTTTCATACATTTGCAAACATTGTTAAAATTCAGTTTTCACTTTGTCATTATGGGGTACTGTGTGTAGATTAAGCAGAAAAAAAATGAACTCAAACAACTGTAGTAACAGGCTGCAATATAACAAAATTGAAATAAGTGAAAGGGGTCTGAATACTTTATGAATGCACTGGTACTTGATTATTATTTGCTTCAACCTGCAATTTTTAAGTTGGTGACGGGGTCTCTTTAAAGTTTGAATTCACTGGACAGTATGAAGAGTAAAACATAGTGGGGAAGAGAAGAGATGAATTACCTCTAGGGTCTCGCTGAAGTTCTCTGGATAAGGAACATATTTGCTGTCTTTATCTCCTTTGAAAAACCAGGTGCACCTCTTCACCAAAGAGTCCTCCTCATCCCAGTACACAGAGACCCTCCGACGGCCCCCCAGATACACGTCATATCGTCCTCCACACACTGGGATCACAATACTGTTTGGGTTTTGTCCTAATAACAACAGAACAGGTAAAATGCCTTTAAAATATAGCTACTGCAAATGAGTTAAAGGAAAAAAATAGGTACACAAGGCTATCGACAGGCAACTCAAACCTAGCTGTGAAATACATAGCTGATGAATTGTTTACTTCTCTGTGATAAAATGATCGCTCTCATGACATTCACCTGTCCCTACTGAGCTGTAAGGCTGCACAGCATAAGAAGCAATGCTGGGAACGCTGTGCCACCCCCCGGACTCCTACCTGCTCTGTAAACGAATGCCCCGTACACACGGTCGGACATTGATCAGACATTCCGACAACAAAATCCTAGGATTTTTTCCGACGGATGTTGGCTCAAACTTGTCTTGCATACACACGGTCACACAAAGTTGTCGGAAAATCCGATCGTTCTGAACGCGGTGACGTAAAACACGTACGTCTGGACTATAAACGGTGCAGTAGCCTATAGCTTTCATCTCTTTATTTATTCTGAGCATGCGTGGCACTTTGTGCGTGGGATTTGTGTACACACGATTGGAAATTCCGTGAACGGATTTTGTTGGCGGAAAAAATTATAGCCTGCTCTGTGTGTCGGAAAATCCGATGGAAAATGTGTGATGGAGCCTACACACGCTCGGAATTTCCGACAACAAGGTCCTATCACACATTTTCCGTCGGAAAATCCGACCGTGTGTACGGGGCATAACAGTCAAAGCTCACTCTTCCTTTAAATTGGAGAGCTCTAGCTGTGACTTGGCAGGGGGTGTATCAGACCTCTGCAGAGAGACTACTGCTTGCACAGTGTCCTTCTCTATAGCATTCTGGCAGGGGACAGGCTTATCTGCTTAAGCTGGGGCTGATTTTTAAAGAAAATGAACTTCAAGACCTTTTGTTTAGATGCACCTGGAATGTATTTAGTCAAATTAAACTGAAAGTTCCATTGAGCTTTAACTGTATTTTGTCCCTAAGTTGTATTCCACATATTAAAAACGACATGCTGATTGCAGTATTACCTGCAGATAAAGCCGCTGCATCACATACTGTAAGTAAACGAAAGACTTATTTCTTAGCAGATTAAAGGATTGCCAAGCTCCTTAACTTCAAAGCTAACAGGATTATTTCCCAGATTCACAAATCCAATTACTTTTAAGTTTTTGCATCAAATAGGGCTTCTATTTTACCTATACATCTTTCCAATCCCTTTTTAGGGAAAGCTTTTACCTGTACTCAAAGGTATTATTTTTTTCAAACAGGTAAGACATGTCCAATAGACTGGCACTAAGACAGAGTGATGGAGGAAGATAAACAAAGCCATTGCTTAAGGTACACCTTGAAAGACTCCCTGAAGCATCTGGGGTGGGGGATTTATAAGATAGAAAGGTCAGTATAACTGGAGGAAGGGGGTCAGGGTACTTGTATTGAAAGTCCCCCCTTTTATTATTCTAAAACATAGGTGTTACCGGTTCATCAGGATTATTGTTTTCAAATTATCACCTAACATTAATATTCTACTCACTCTTCTTCGCTCATTCTATGAATGCTGCAAGGACTGCATCATCTTACAGATTATGGCCCTTCAGGGCACGGTCGCTTGACAATTTTCTAAACCAGCACAAATCACATAGATCAAATGTAGGGTCAGTGAACGCTCACCCAGCAGTTAATACATTTTTATAATTTAATATTCCAAACCTGGAATGTAGCAGTCAAGGAGATATCCAAGGATACTTAAAATACAATTAGTCTGCTGATACAGTGGGTAAAATAAGTATTGAACACGTCACCATTGTTCTAGGTAAATGTATTTCTAAAAGTGCTATTGACATGAAATTTCAAAAACACCATCCACTGCCCTACTGTCACCGTTCACCATTCCTGCCATCATGTGACTCCTCGGCTCTGTCTCTCCTCCCCATCGGATGTCAGCGGCAGTGCTCGGCCCCACCCTCTGGAACTGTCAGCCGGGCAGAGGAGAGGAGAGAGGAGGCACCTGAGCACAGGAAGACGGTGCATTATTAGTACAGATAAGCATATTTATGATATAACACAGACACAGGGGGACTTAATGTTCTAATACAGAGGGGATGGGAGCTTTTTATACAAGTGGCTTAAAGTGGTGTTCCACCCCCCCAAAAAAAAAAAATGCATTAATGTACCTAAAAAAAAAAATTTGGAAATTTTTTTTTTTTTTACTCACCTCTAAAAGCCTGTTGCTAGGGGGTCCCTCGTAGTCTGCCTCCTTCAGTGCCTGGGCTGGTGACATCACTTCCCCTCAGTGCAGGAAGGGCTCAGCTCTGCCCCCTCCCTCTTGTCAATCATATGGGACACGTGACAGGTCCCATATGATTGCGCGGCCAAACACGGCACGCGGCACTGCTCGCGCATGCGCAGTGGGTGCCCGGCTGTGAAGCCATAGCCGAGCGCCCACAGTTGCAATGCCGGCGCTGCCCAACGGAGGGGGAAACGAGTGGGGCTTCCGATCCCCCGCATCACTGGACCCTGGGACAGGTAAGTGTCCGATTATTAAAAGTCAGCAGCTGCAGTATTTGTAGCTGCTGACTTTTAATTTTTTTTTTAGTGGGAACTCCTCTTTAGCAACCACTTTAAAATCCAGTATTACTGTGTCTTCTGCTCAGTTGCTCTCCATTTTTAAGCTGAATTAAACCCTCCTATTGTTTAAAGTCAAGGAAGCTGCTTCTGTTTGATCTGCATCTGCCATGGTACTGCACATGTGATTAGTTATGACTCCAGCCATTTGATGGTTGACAGTTTGGTTGAGGACACACGCAAATGTGACAGTTAGCAGTCTCGGCATTCCAGGAATGTAACTGTTTTTTGAAACTGTTAAATTGACAGGTTTATTTCTGCTTTATGATTTACTTTATTTATGATTTATGATTATTTATGATTTACTGCTGTTCAGGGTTTTGGGCTTCAGCAAAATGGCAGCCTCCAGCAAGAAGAAAAAGGAACAATGCTGGAGGCAATTTACAGCACAAACTCATTTTGGTAGCATAATTATTAATGTGAAATGTATGTTCCTGGCTAAACAACATTATTTTTTATCAAGTTGTTCTGGGTAAAGTTCCGCTTTAAAATTGTCCAAAAGAAAATAGGTTACTATAACTATATACTAAATATTTTTTTTGTTAACATAACAAACATGTTTTACTTACCTGCTCTGTGCAATGGTTTTGCACAGATCAGCCTTGATCTTCCCCTTCTAGAGTCCCCCAAGCTTCTGGCACCCCCCCCCTTTTGAATGCCCGCATAGCTGCTCCATAAGACACACAGAGTGGGACTTGGCCTCAACCCCTCGTCAATGGCTGTGATTGGCAGCAGCAGAAGCCAATGGCTCCAGCTGCTGTATCTGAGCCAATGAGGAGGAAGAGAGCTGGGAGAGTCTCTGCTCTTGAGCACATCGCTGGATCGTGATCGGACTTAGGGATGTATTTAGGGGGGCTGCATGTGGAAGGTTTTTTTACCTTACTGCATAGAAAACCTTCTGCCTTTACAACCTCTTTACCACCTCATTCACAAAGGATTTATGTAGAAGGTGCGGCAAGAATCCTGCATATTTCCTTGTCTGGAATCTTAGGTGGATGCGCCAATTGGGGCCTTTCATTTTGTACAAAACAACCACAGGCTGACAGCGGCCGCAGCTCTCTGGATGTAATTGCACATGGAGCCATTACCTGCGGTTAGGGACAGATGACCACCCCTGCCTGGATGCAAGCTGTTTGCCTGTCATTGCTATTTACAGGCAGAATAGTCACAACTATCCGCGTATACCTGTGAATCCAGATACCGGAATATGCAGAATTCTTGCTGCACCTTGCACATAATCCTCATGTGAATGAATGCTAACTGTTACATTTGCTGGACAGCTTGGTCTGCACATAACTATAAAAAAAAAAAAAAAAGAGTGCCCTTAGCTAAGGGGCATATTTATAAAACAGGGACCCCTACATTTACAAAACATTCACTGCAGGCAATCTACTGTGTGCATGCCTTTTAAATGACAATTGATTCATCAATAGAGAACGTTTGGTGCAAGTCACATTCACTGTTCAATAAATAGACCCCTTATTAGATGGCATTTCACTGGACTCCAATACACAGTATTGTAGTCTTCAATGAACGACGTAGAAGGGATGTATTTACTAGGATTATCACATGTGTCACATACTCTTATCAGAAAGCATTATTTATCATGCTCTTAAAATAAACAACTCTTTCAATAACCCTCTGAGAATCTACCTCTCTCTGCATTACTATTGCAAACTCCTGTCATTCCTGGCTATACCGCCTCCTATTAGTGCCCCGTGTCATTGCTGTATATACTGTACCAGAACAATACGCTTCCTCCAGTTTGTCAGAATCTTCTTTGCTGAATGGATTCCAGGACCCCCTGGTGTCTTGTATCCGGTAGAACCAGTGAGGAACCACTGCCTCATATGTCATTGGTGTCTCCATCATCTCAGTGGTCTTCAAGGAGATGGAGGGTGGAGGTGCCTCCAATGAAGACATATCCTGATTCTGCAACATAAAAAGATATAGAACAATCAATGAAGGCTGCCTGAACAACACTGCTTCTCTCTGACAAATATACTACTATAGACTTTGTCCTCTCCCAAGGTATCAGATGAGATCAGCCATCTGACCTGCCCTGAGAGGAAACCACAGAGATGATGTCATATACGGACAAAGGTCGACCGTAGATGTCACATAATTTTATTCCAGTATTCACCATGCATTGGAATACATGCGGAGACTCTAGTTTGGGCCAAGCGAAACAACTGATAAGTTTTAATCCATTTTGGGTAGACAAACAAACACATAATTTCAGGTGCTAGTTTGCTTAGTTCTGTACACATAGGAGCGCCTTACCCATGCTAAAAAATGTTATAGCATAGGAACAGAGCCAAATACTTTACAT
The DNA here is from genome assembly GCF_042186555.1 of Aquarana catesbeiana. NCBI lineage: Eukaryota > Metazoa > Chordata > Amphibia > Anura > Ranidae > Aquarana > Aquarana catesbeiana. The sequence continues at coordinate 621,956,486 of NC_133326.1, read as the reverse complement.
ATTATAATCAGATCGGGCCCACTGTTTTTACTCACCAAAGACCCCCTAAAGAAGTTAGAATGAAGCATTAGAAACTTTTGGTCACATACACACCTGCACTGAGGAAGTATACAGCTCATCATCGCTGACCTCTTCTTCTAAAAATGTTAGCTCCCTACTTGTCATGGCGATCCGGTGGCTTCAGAACTTTCTATGTCACTGACCAGAAACAAGAATACAGCAGCCTTCACTTTTCTGATCTGTATACTTGCTCTGATTTAGTGACTCACAAAGTATTGCAAGCCAATTGTGGTAACCTGGGCGGGACAGACAAAATTATTACATGCCTATACTAGACTTCAAATTAGAGGCCAGGAAAGGAGGTGAAATGTTAAATGGCTGAATTTACTGATTTCAACATCTCCCCATTTTTTTAAGCACAATAATTTACTTTTCCATTATTGAAAGTTAAGACTTCTAAAACACAAAATTCCTTTTAGGCCCCTTTCACACTTGTGCGACTTGTTCTGCGATTTGGGGTATGCAAAGCATGATAAGTCGCACCCAATGATTTACAATGAGTACCATTCATATCTGTGCGACTTCAAAGTAGCCCCTGCACTACTTTGGTCTGACTTTGATGCGACTTGTGGTCTATAGACCTCAAGATTACACAGGCATTGCTTCAAGTCTTGTCAAAGTTGTGGCAAAAATTGCACGACTTTCAGGTCGCACAAGTGTGAAAGGGGCCTTAAAGCTGAAGTTTACTGATTTTTTTTTTTTTTAAATCAGCTCCAGGGACTGTGCTTACAATGCATGAGAAGTGTCCCATGTGCTGGTAGCTGCTGTTCCTTGAAATCTTCATTTCTTTGCCCCACAGATACCCCTAAAGCTGTAATCTACCAGTGCTGCAGGGATTAATACATCTGTCACAGCCACACTGTTTTTGAATTGTGACAGTGGGTGCAGGGAAAGGATCCCCTACCCACTGTCCCAATAAGGGATGGGAGGGGGTGTGGGCAGGTGCTATAGTAACATGTTACACCCTGAATCTGGATGTAACATGTTACTAAAAGTGAAGTTTAAGGACCCATTTACACCTTCACATTCTGGTTCATTAACAAATGTTATGTCACACATTTACAGTGGGTATAAAAAAAAGAATCACCCCCCCCTTCAAAATGATCACATTTTGTTGCTTTGTAGCCTGAAATGAAGATACACAGTTTTTGTTTTATACAGCTGCAACTTATAACATCTAAGTGAAAGATAAAACACCAACATGTCACAATTTTTTTTCTTAAATTCAAAAACAGAATCACTGAGTTGGAAAAAGAATCACCCCCATCCCCCCTCCTAAAAATGACTTAAACGTAAACGCAATCAGGTGTAGCTAATCACCTTCTCAATGGCACACAAAGCCATCCGACTTTAACCACTTCCCACCCGCCATATAGCAAAAAGACGTCCAGAAAGTAGTTGCATTATCCGGACTGGGCTTCATATGACAGGGTCGTGCAGCGCGGCGATCGGTGATGTGGCGTGTCATTGTGTCCAATCACAGTTGATCACAGTGTAAACAGGTAGAGCCGTTTATCGGCTTTTCCTTCACTCGCACTAACAGACGCGAGGAGAGCCGATCGGCTGCTCTCCTGACAGGGGGGGGTCTGCACTGATAATCAACGCATTGATTATCAGTGCAGACCCATCGAGGATGCCCACTGGAGACCACCAGGTGAGCCCACCAGGGGTGCCAATCAGTGCCCATTAGGATGGAACTCTGTGCCCATCAGTGATTGCCTGTCAGTGCCTCCTGATCGCCCATCAGTGCCACCTATGAGTGCCCATCAGTGCCATCTATCAGTGCTGCCTATAAGTGTCTCATCATCAGTGCCCATCAATGTCAATCAGTACTGCCTCATCAGTGCCCGTCAGTACAGCCTCATCAGTGAAGGAGAAAATGTACTTATTTACAAAGTTTTGTAATGCCGCGTACACAAGACCGGTTTTTCCGTCAGAATAAACTCTGACGGTTTTTCCGACGGAGTTCCGCTGAAACGGACTTGCCTACACATGATCACACCAAAGTCCGATCGTTTAGAACAGGATAACGGGACTAAAAAAAAGGAAGTTCATTAGCCAGTAGCCAATAGCTGCCCTTGCGTCGTTTTTGGTCCGTCGGAATAGCATACAGACGAACGGTTTTCCCGATAGGAATTGATTCCGTCGGAAAGATTTAAAACATGTTCTATTTCTAGGTCCGTCAGAATTTTCGAAAGGAAAAGTCCGATGAAGCCCACACACAATCGGAATATCCAATGGAATAATTCCGTCGGACCTTTTCTGCCAGAAAGTCCGGTCGTGTGTACGCGGCATAACAGAAACTAAGAAAACCTTTTTTTTCCCCAAAATTTTCAGTCTTTTTTTATTTGGAGCGCAAAAAATAAAAACCCCAGTGGCGATCAAATACCACCAAAAGAAAGCTCTATTTGTGGGGGGAAAAAATGATAAAAACTTTGGGTACAGTGTTGCATGACCGCGCAATTATCATTCAAAATGCGACAGCACTGAAAGCTGATAATTGGACTGGGCAGAAAGGGGGTGAAAGTGCCCGGTATTGAAGTGGTTAAGGCCCTGTTCACACTGGTACGAAACGACTGTCATTCTACTTTGCCCTGTGACATCAGTCCCACTTCCATCCGACTTGAATGAACAGGATAGGATTTTGTTCCAAACTTGAGATAGTCTGACTTGTCCTTTGACCAATAAAAACAAATCCAATGTGACATAAATTCCTTTTACTGCTGCTGTAATCATTATGTCAGATGTCGGATGGTTAGGACGAGGATCCGACTTCAATGATATTCAAAGGGCTGAAGTAGAACCAAAGTCGGACCAAAGTAGTGAAGGAACCTTTTTGAAAGTCGGACCGACTTGTATCGGAACGTTTAAGACGGCTCTCATAGGGAGTCATTGATTTAAACACGTAATGCGACATGTGCGTCCAAAGTCGGAGCGTTTGTTGTACCAGTGTGAACCGGGCCTTAGGTTGGGTTCACATTGGTGCGATGTCAGACATCACATGCGATGTCTGTGCGATGCGAATTCAGCCATACAGATTGTATGGCTGAATTTGCATCACATTCGGACCAAACTCGTGCAGGACCCTTTTTTAGGTCCGCAATGGAATTGGATCGCATGGGTGTGAACTGTCTGCAAGTCTGCAATGAAGAGTGGGCAAGATGTAAAAAGTTAGTAGAGACATATCCCAACAGACTAAAGGCTGTAATTAAAGCAAAAGGTGTTTTGTAAAACAAAATAACGTTATAGCTGCAAAGGGTGGGCCAACTCAATATTGAACCCTACAGACAGAGACTGGGATGCCATTAAAGTTAATGTGCGTGTAAAGGCAGGTGTCCCAATACTTTTGACAATATAATGTATGTATTTAATCTGTGTATGTCTCCACCATTTTCATACCAGTCTCTTTAAAAATTAACCTACCTCTGACTTTATCAGGAAAATCAAGCTTCCACAACACCAAAATAGCAATGAAATATTCTTGTGCCAAATTTTCCAATAACCCAATATTGAGCACCAAAAATCTAGCTTTTGAAACTAACGCTTCTAGTTTGGCCAATGGGAGTACTTCCTTCCTTTAGATTTTATTTAATCTTATGCTTAACAGTCCAGTCTTCTGCAGAAAGAGAGAAGATTCATTTTCCAGTAGTTCACCCCAAAGACTAAAGCCTCGTGCACACGATCAGATTTTCAGACGAACGTTCGTCCATTTTTTGTTGCATGCTCGTCTCATATGGAAAGTGAAGAGGTTACTCAGCATACGAAAATTCTCGTACGACAGAATACAACATCAGAAGTGATGTAATTTGTTGAATTATTTTGTATGTGTTCTTTTGTTTCAGGGCATGCGTAGTCTTGCTCTTATTATTTTGTTTGGACAAAAACCATACTAATTATACGAAAATCGGATGTTGTGTTCACGTACAATAAAAATTTTATAGTCTGCACATTCACTTTTTGTCGTACTAAAATTCTAAATCAACTGTCGAAAGCACCATACTAACAATCTGAAAATCGTCAGATCGTTCGTGGGATAAAATTTAACTTCAGATTTTCTTATGTGTACGGACCTTTAGACCTTCTCTGTCCATGACTTACCATTTGAGGGTGGATGAGTTCTCTGGAGTATCTTCTACATGTCTTAAATATAAAAGAATAGAAAGTACAGCAGATCAAGGTGCTGGTTAAGTACGTGTATAGCCAGCACTCACGTGGAGTACCGACTCACCAGTAATTTACGGTGGCGCCCCTCTCTTCAACTCCCGAACACAAGAGACTATTGCACAAAAGCCACTGTTTCCTGATTCTCACTGCGACCTGATGCCCGGTATTTATGTACTACTGTCGTTCATGATATGGATATTACATATGCATTTTGACTGTGAACCCGGGTGTGTATTTTTAGTGACAACGCTGTCCCAATTTTATCCCATTGTGTGTTGCCTGCTTTATGTGATTCTGTTCATTTTAAATTTTGACATTAAGTGCTAGTTCACACCAGATGCAGTCCAGTGCGTTTTTTTTTCTGCACTAAAAATGCATGCACAGTGTTTTCCATGTATTCCAATGACCCTGGTTCAAACTTATGCAGTTAGTTCCAGTAAGTTTCCAGTGCAGAAAAAAAAAAAGTAGACATGCTGCATTTTTTCTGCACAGAACTATACAGGAACACAGCAAAATGTAAAAATGCAACGGAACTGCTTGTGATGTGAACTGTAAGCAAAAAGCTCATGCGGAACGTATCCGGAGTGCATTTTAGAGGTGTGACCTAGCCCTTAATAAAGTTAACTTAACATAGGAGAGGCCGCTGTTTGTCTCATTCCCTTCCTCCCCTGTAGAACCCCTGTGGGTTCTTTCCCATTCTTTTGTGCAATAATATCTTCTACATATCCAGATATTCTGGACAGACCTTTGTGGCAGTAAAATGCAATAGCTGGATGGAGCTTTTCATCTGACAGTTGTTACCATAGTGCCTAAAAAAAGCACACATAGGATTGGACTGTGTACAATTATACAAGTAATAGGCAAAAGATCCCTTGGCATCCAAATATCTGTGATAAACTTCACAATAATCTAGTCTACATGAACAAGTTACCATCACAAATATTGCTTTCAACAAAACCTACAACCTAATGTCTAAATATATCTAAAAATCTAAATATATCCACTTCAGTCTCCTTCATGTGGGATGACTCTGAGTAAAGGTGACCTGACCGGCTATTTCCCAACACTGCTGTAGTGTTTTCCAGGCTCTGTGTTGCTGTTTGATGCATGTACCAGTTGGTGCAAAGTGGGTGGCACAGTCAGAAGAACGGATTCTGCAAAACACTTTCTAGCAGATTTCTGTATCCTGATAGATGATGTACGGAGATGCTGTTTGCAAAGTCTTTAGAATATAACAATTCCCCACAGTTTTTTTTACAGCACACAGCGATAACAACTTGTGGCAGAACACACCTTTTAAAGCTGAACTCTGGGCATTACCAAAAAAAAAAAAAAACACCCTAGTAGTGGGCCTCCTCTGTATTCCAAGGGTTAAATGCTTCTTAGGCCTGTGGGCAAAAGAATAATCTGGAATACCTTATTCCTAGAGGTGCACGATTCTGGCTAAAATGGGAATCACAACTTTCTTGGTTAGAATAAAGATCACAATTCTCTCACGAGCGTTGCGGCGTAACATCTTTCACATTATACAAAAATATTGGGCTAACTTTACTGTTTATTTATTTTTTTTATTCATTTTCAAAAAAAATTGTGTTTGACAGACCGCTGCGCAAATACAGTTTGACAGAACATATTGCAACATCCGCCATTTTAATCTCTAGGGTATCTGCTAAATAAATAAATTATATATATATATATATATATATATATATATATATATATATATATATATATATATATATATATATATATATATATATATATAATGTTTGGGGGTAATTTTCTAGCTGGCAACCATGATAAGCCTATCAAATACTGGGATTCTAGCCCTCGGCGCTGCCCAGTGACTCCTGGGAAATGATGACACATATCTCCCAGGAACACTAGCGAACACAGGCGCCGAGGGGGGTGACGTCAAGCGCCGTGGAGAGGAAGGGGGCAGATTACAAGAGACCCCATATCAACAGCCCTAAAAAAACAAAAAAAAACTATAATTTTCAAATGTTTTTTTCAAGTTAGTTAATGTAAAGTTAATTTTGTGGGTGGAACTCCGCTTTAAGTAGTTAAATTGACCTCATTCAAACTGAAGTTCATCCCTTTGATCTAAAGAACTATGTTACAATGTTTCCCTTTATCTCCGATATTGTGATAAACTTGGCAGGCTGCCTGGATTTTTTATTTTTGTTTTTTTGTCAGCTGTCAGACGTGAGCAGCAAACTCCCTGCGTTTGCTGTTTTAAGATGGTGAGGGGAGTTGAATCGCAATTTTGATTCTTTAACGATTGATCATGCAGCTCTACTTATTCCTTACTCTACAGGTTTCAATGCTCTTCTCCTCCTACTGATGCTCCGGGTTGTGGGCCGGTGTTCTGACAAAATTTACATCTGGCAGAATGTGCAACCCTGAATCAGCTGCATCGCCAAACCACGCTCATTGCGCATGCGCAACATGTTATACATGCCTTCAGTGGCTGACGTCGGTGAACAGAGGAATTTGCATGACAAAATGCTTGACCATCTACTGTGCATGCGCACGGCAGAAATCAACTAACACTTTACGAAATTTACGTTGCCAAGAATACCAACCACCTACAGTAAGAAAAAGGCGGGGCAGCGGACATCTTGCTACACCAAACCCCCGTTTGGAATGTCCAAAATAATTTCAGCAATCGAGTGAGGTTATCTACTTAAATATAGTATAAAATACAAAATGAGCAACCTGCGCAGTTACTTTGTTTGGTTCGTCTTATTAGCAACATAAATTTCAGAAGTGTTAGTTGATTTCTGCTGTGCGCATGCGCAGTCCTGATGTACATTGTAGGATTGGGGGTTAGGAAGTGGCGCTGATTACTTGATGTATACCCAATTATCTGCTGAAAATATCTACAGTAAATGTGTCAAAAAAGTTTTTTCAGCAGATAATTGGGTACACATCCAGTAAGCAGCGCCCCTTCCCAATAGGGGTTTTTCAAAGTATCGGTATCAGCCAGAAACGTACCGATATTTCTTCAAGTTGTTGTTTTGAATACTTTCAAGTGCAGAGGAGAGGTTTGGGGTCTTATAGACCCCAGATCCTTCTATAAAGGGTACCTGTCACTGCCTATTACTGTCACAAAGATGTTACATTCCTTGTGACAGCAATAAAAGTAAAAAAAAAATTTAAAGGACAGTGTAAAAATAAAAAAACATTAAATGTACAGAATATCGGCACCTGATATTGGCTACTGGCCTGAAAGGCAGTCGAAAAATCAGTATCAGCCCTGAAAAAACTATATCGGTTGACCCCTACTTCTCAACCCCCAATTAATCTTGACTTTACCATGGTAGCAGTTTTAGTGGAGGCAGCAGCTTTTAAAGGTTTATGGTCTGTCCATAACGCAGAACCACCCTCTTCTGATCTATGATGATGTAATTATTCGACCACCGGCCAGAGCACCTTAGAAAGGAAGCTGCAGGAGACCAAATGTACAGTGCAGAGGAAGCCTTCAAAAGTGAGGAATAAGGTAAAAGATTAACTCAGATGTAAATCTATGTTGTGTGCACCAAATGTTTTCACAAACCTTGATATCACCCTAACGGATTCCTATTCAGCGTCTGTTAAACCGTCCTGGACGAAAAGCGGATAAACCAGGACTACAGCCACCCGGCTCACTTTTACAGGGCTTGCCCACCTCTGTTCCAGGGCTGTCCTGTTCCACTGAGACCACCAGCCAGAGAAGAAGTTGAACAAACAGATCTCTGTTTGGTTGACTGCCTTGGAGGGCAGAGGAGGCATCAGTGGTTTAATAGACCCCATATCTCTCAATAAAGAGAACCTTCCTTTAAGCACCTGTCACTGCTTAAGCCATGTTGTTCATCCCTTGTGATAGAAAAAAAGTTGAATTTAAAAAAAAAATTGTGATTTTTTTTTTTAAATACAATAAATAAATAAATTAAAGCAACGTACCTAGTTATGTAAACACGTGAGGTATCACTGCAATAGATGTGAGGTATCGCGTGCTCAATTCTAAATCTTGAGATGTTTGGCATCTAATTACATGGCACTACCTCATTATGTTACAATGCACTGTATGGTGTGTGACTGACCTTTAGGCTTGCCATGCACATATAAAATTACTCTCCTTGGCTGTCAGAATACCTAAACAGTGCCTGTATCTGATTGGATGCAGTCACTGTTCACCAACAATTTTCCACCCAGCTCCTTCGACAAAAGCCAATCAAAAAATCGACTTGTTGAGTCAGGTGGTGCTTAGATGAAGGCTCATGTACTAGTGAACTAAAACTAGAGCGTTAGGACTGCAGTATAAGGAGGAGCCTTGACATGGGCACTGAGGCTTCCAGATATATTTGCAAATGTGTGCAACAAAACCCTTTGTATTAGAGGGTCAATTTGGTTTGTTTGAAGGCTGGCTGGTAAGTGTGCTGGGAAATTTTTGTTTGTGATGTGCGTGTCTCTTCCATGTGCACCTTACTGCAAGGGTTAGTTATAAATTGAGGTGGTTTCCATCTTTTTGTACTGCCAGGTGGGAGGCGTAGTGAACCCTGTAAATGTCAACTACCAAGCAGTAAGTTTTAGCATAGGAACTTCTCCACCCACCTTGGGCCAGAGATTACCATCTCTCTTTATAGAGTGACACGGCTCTGACAACAAATATTAGACATTCTGTCATATCAAGCAGAAGACTGCATTGTATATTCCTGGGATCCAAGCATGAGCTCTACCAACATCTCAGTTTTTAGTTGGTGGAGGAGAGATCAGAACCTCATCTCTTGGACTGTAGTGGTGAGACTTCAGGTACATCCACTTCTAGGTAGAGGCAGAGAACCCGGTTCTTTTAGAGCAGCCATTCTCAGTTAGGGTTCTGTGGAACCCTACAGTTCCTCGAGGGGTTGCTAAGGGTATTATAAGGGTAAAAGTAATAGTGCTCCTTAAAGTCATCTTAGATGACTTGTAGTAGATTGTGGTGTAGATTGTGGTTTAGGGTACCATGAGTGCCAGCGGCAAGCCCAGCGTGCCCCTCCCCCGAGCTTAAAAGGTTAAAGACTAAATTTACCTTTTCCAGAAAATAACTTATTATGCAGTAAAGAGGGACCAATGGATTAAAAAAAAAATTTGCAAATGTGTAATATATTCAACAATATGACTGTCATACCTGCAGGCTTTGGGTAACCTCAGAAGCCTGGCCTGAAAACTCCCAGTTAGCAACCCCCATGTTTTCCCTTGTTGCTAGAATGTTGGACGCTCACTCCCAAGCGTTGCAGGATTGAAAACCAACAGTTTTTGCATCCTAACAAGAAGCCAGGGCATGGGGGTTGCTAACTGGGAGTTTTCTGGCCAGGCTTCTAAGATAATACTATTGAACGTTTTACAAAGCTGCACAGTTTTTTTTTTTAATATATCCTGGGTCCCCTTAACTGCACAGGGTACTTTTTGGAAAACGTGAACTTAGTCCTTACAGTGAAACTAAACCCTCCTATCCTATACAGCCAGCCGTGATGAGCTCAGGTGTGATTGGACACTGATATTCTGCCCAGAAGCTGTCAAAGCTGATAGCCAATCATAGGTGGTGGAGGTATTCCCTGCTCTACTGCTGCATGTATACAAGCATACAAGTGTCTGCGGGCCAGCAAATACCTCCATCAGCTTTGACATCTTCCAGGTGGGACAGCTTAGGCAGGATCAGACTTGTGTCCAAACACACCTGAGCTCATACTACAGCCAAGGAAGCTGCCATCTTGGCCTCTGTTGCTCTGCAGTTGCCATGGCACAGCACATGTGATCAGTTATGACACCAGCCATCTGATGGCTTGACAGTTCACTTGAGAGCACAACCCACTGTGAGAGTTAAAAAAAAAAAGTAGTTTTTTTTTGCCCATTATACTTACCTAGGTGGATGCAGCATGGAACCGTTTTTGCAACTTCTAAATGTGATCCAGTGGCTAATAATCTGCTCGGATCACTTTTAGCTGTTAGAGAATCGCTGGCTGAAAAAAATCGATACGGGGTTATGGCATATTGCTGCAGCCATAACCCCGGAATTCCACTTCAAACTGAAAATGTCATCATTTTACTTTGGCCCAGTTGGGAAATGGTTAACCAGAAAAATGCCAGTCCTGTTTTGTGGACGCAGCCCTGACTGTTCTACAGAATGCAAAACATAGAGGTATTATTGGGGTCCTATGATGATCTCCTCATTGTACTTACCATGGCAGAGAACACAATGCGTTGCAAGCAGGACTCAGATTGCCCAAAGTCTGGAAGGGACAATAAGGGGGAACATAAAACAATGCTCCTCACCCCTCCGCTTCCAGTACAGGTGGATGGAGGTCATAGCATTAACACTCTGAGAGTCTAAGCCAAAGAATCGCAGACCCTGAAGATGATGCAGGTCACATGATGTAGTATGGCAACTTAAAGTGGCACCAACCCTCCTATCGTTTTCAGCCAAGGAAGTTGCCATCTCGGCCTCTGTTTGATCTGCAACTGTCATGGTGCTGCACATGTAAGCAGGTATGACACCAGCCATTGGATGGTTTGACAGTTTGGTTGGGAGCACATCCAATGTGACAGTTAGCATTCCCAGCATGCTGGCAATGTACCTGTTTTTTGAAACTGTTAAATTGATGGGTTTAGTTTCTCTTTAACCTCTTCACAACAGCATTAAAGCAGAATGACGGCTACAGCGCAGTTGCACATTTCCATGAAGACGTCTATTGACGTCCTCCTGTGATCGTGCTTCCCGCTCACCCTCAAGCAGCGTGAATCGGCAGTGATCTGTTATCATTGTGTTGTTCAGACACAGCTGACTGAGGATCGGGGTAAAGGCCCAATCACAGTGGCTCTTTACCATGTGATCAGCTGTGTCCAATCACAGCTGATCACAGTGTAAACAGGATTTGCCAGTTATCAGCATTCCTCTCCTCACGCTGACAGTATGTGAAGAGAGAAAAGCGGGTAAGTAGCAATAGACACAGTGGACATCTACTCTGATAATTAGTGTTCTGATGATCAGTGCAGCCCCAACCCATCAGTGCACATTAGTGAAGGAGAAAAATTACCTATTTACAAACTTTTACAACAGAAACAATTTATTGGAATTTTTTTGTTTGTTTAGCAAAAAATAATTTCCCCAGTGGTGACTAAATACCATCAAAAGAAAGCTTTATCTGTTTATAAAAAAATGATAAAAATATTCATATGGGTACAGTGTTGCATGATTGAGCAATTTTCATTCAAAGTATGACAGTGCTAGAAGCTGAAAATTGGCCTGGGCAGGAAGGGGGTGAAAGTGCGCGGTAGGATTAGTTCATCAGAAAACTGCCTATGCAGATAAGGGGAGTCTATAGATAAAAACAAACTGTGCAACTCTGACTAAAGTTGATTAATGCCCTTTCTATAGGTGTGGGCCATTTACATCCCCCATGAAGCCTGACTGGAATACTCCCAGAGAGAACACTATCCTAACACGCCGTGTTGCTAGGACGTCGCCAAGAGGCTCCCAGAAATTACCGCTCACCTTCACCATCACAGGAGCGAGCTCTCGACTCCGGCAAGTGCATGTGAGGGGGTTCAATTTGCTGGAAGTGTCTCAGCAACAAGACAGGATAGGATGGTGCCATCTCTGGGAGTTCTCCAGTCAGGCTTCGGGAGGTATGTAATGAGTCTACACCTATAAGAAGGACATTATCTGGTCAGAGCTGCACAGCTCATCTACCGACATCCCTTACCTGCATGGATTTTTCAGGAAAGGTGAAGTAACCCTTTAGGCTCACACAGGCCTGCGCAGCTACTTGTCTACTGCCTATTCCTTCTTCTATGTCCATACTGACCCCGAGTGACCTCTGTATACATCATATATACAGTATCTCACAAGAGTACACCCCTCACATTTTTGTAAATATTTTATTCTATTTTTTCATGTGACAACACTGAAGAAATGACACTTTGCTACAATGTAAAGTAGTGAGTGTACAGTTTGTAATCTGCCATGTACACACGACTGGACTTTCCGGCAGAAAAGGTCCGACGGAACCATTCCGATCGTGTGTGGGCTTCATCGGACCTTTTTTTTTTCAAAAATTTCAATGGACCTAGAAATAGAACAAGTTTCAAATCTTTCCGATGGACTCAATTCCTATCAGGAAAACCGTTCTTCTGTATACTAGTCTGACGGACCAAGAACGACGCAAGGGCAGCTATTGAACTTCCTTTTTCTAGTCCCGTTGTAGGTCATCATGTTCTAAACGAATGGACTTTGGTATGATCGTGTGTGGGCAAGAACGTTTCAGCGGAACTCCGTCGGAAAGACCGTCAGACTTCGGTCCGACAGAAAGACCGGTCGTGTGTACGCGGCATAACAGTGGAAATTTGCTGTCCCCTCAAAATAACTCAACACACAGCCATTAATGTCTAAACAGCTGGCAACAAAAGTGAGTACACCCCTAAGTGAAAATGTCCAAATTGGGCCCAATTAGCCATTTTCCCTCCATGAAGTCATGTGACTCGTTAGTGTTACAAGGTCTCAGGTGTGAATGAGGAGCAGGTGTGTTAAATTTGGTGTTATTGGGCATGGAGTTCACCAGAGCTTCACAGGTTGCTACTGGAGTCCTCTTCCACTCCTCCATTATGACATCACAGAGCTGGTGTATGTTAGAGACCTTGCGCTCCTCCACCTTCCATTTGAGGATGCCCCACAGATGCTCAATAGGGTATAGGTCTGGAGACATGCTTGGCCAGTCCATCACCTTTACCCTCAGCTTCTTTAGCAAGGCAGTGGTCGTCTTGGAGGTGTGTTTGGGGTCATTTAGACATTAATGGCTGTGTGTTGAGTTATTTTGAGGGGACAGCAAATTTACACTGTTATACAAGCTGTACACTCACTACTTTACATTGTAGCAAAATGTCTTTTCTTCGGTGTTGTCACATGAAAAGATATAATAAAATATTTACAAAAATGTAAGGGGTGTACTCACTTTTGTGAGATATAGTACTGTATATAGTGACCTCAGTATACATCATATATACATAGTCACCTGACCCTACTATAGCGGGTCTGAACACATCGTCTATGACTGGTATAGGAGGACAGCTCCACTTTAATAAGAAGTACTCAGTGTGCACCTGTCTGTCTCTGTGTATATACATAGACGGTATACAGGCAGAGAAGAGAGCACACAGGTAGATGACATAATGGTGACAGCGTCGGTAGGGGGCGCTCTGACAGCTCCAGGCAGTGATGAGTCCGCAGTACACAATTCCCACCCCGCACTTACCTCTATCCGCCCGCCATTCGCCCCACTGGCTCCTCACCCTCCGGGCTCCGCCTCCACACCGCGATCACGTGATCCGCACCGAGCCCCGGCGAGCTCACGTGATTCCGCAGCGGACCTCTCACGAGATTGATGTGGAATACAGCTGGGGGTGACGTCACTGAAGTCCCCGGGAAAGTGATGTGTGTGGTGGGGAGGGATGTGTTATGTGCTGCGACACCTTCCGGGGGGGATTGGTATGTTCCGAGGATGTGGCATGTCATGTGTCCCCTTCCTGGAAGAATTGGTACATTCCAAGCCTGTGTGATGTAATGCATCACACAGGCTTTCCCTGGGAGGAGAAGCATTACATCACACGTCCTTAAAATGGGGACCACTTTTATCCTAAAGGAAAGGTCCCCATTCTAAGGACGTGTGATGTAATGCTTCTTCTCCCAGGGAAAATTGGTACATTTCGAGGATGTGTGATGATGTCATGTGTCCCCCTCCACTGAGAATTGGCACAGTCAAAGGATGTGTGATGTAACGTGTCCCCTTCCACTGGGAATTGGTACTGTCCGAGGATGTGTAGTATAAGGTGCCCCGTCCCAGGAAGAATTGGTACCATCCACTGATGGTATCCACTGATGTGTGATGTCATGCATCCCCTTCCAAGGAAAAGTGGTACATTCCAAGGATGTGTGATGTCATGTGGTAGATTAAAACCAAAAAGAGGTTCCAGCCAATCACTGACTGATGGAGAGTAGAACCTCTGTCCGTTTTCTTTGCTTTGCTGTCTGACTCCTATTGGAGAGATGTCCCCTCACTTCCTGTTCTGGAGACACAACAGGAAGTGAGAGGAAATCTCTGCAGAATAAGAGGATTCCTCCTGAATGGTCAAGGCCTTCTTTTCTCTGAACACGTGTATTGTATTCTGTCCATTATATAGCCGCTCAGTACAGCCCTGTCTATTGTAAACATTTAATAATAATTTTTAGGGTTGTATCGGCACCGATACCGAGCATTTGCCCAAGTACTTGTACTCGGGCAAATGCTCCCGATACTTCCCCCGATACCTGGACAGTCAGCGGTGATCAGCGTGTGGGGGAGTTACAAGCTTCTCCCCCCACGGCTTTCAGCTGCTTAGTGACATACAGCGGTGATCGGTGCTTGTAACTCCCCCACACGCGATCACCGCTGACTGTCACCTCATCCTCCAGGCCCCCTCCGTTCTGCTGTCCCCCTCCGTTGTCCCCCTCCGTTCTGCTGTCCCCCTCCGTTGTCCCCCTCCGTTCCTCTGTCCCCCTCCGTCCCTCCGTTCCTCTGTCCCCCTCCCCCCCTCCGTTGTCCCCCTCCGTTCCTCTGTCCCCCTCCGTTGTCCCCCTCCGTTCCTCTGTCCCCCTCCGTTCCTCTGTCCCCCTCCGTTCCTCTGTCCCCCTCCGTTGTCTCCCTCCGTTCCTCTGTCCCCCTCCTCTGTCCCCCTCCGTTGTCCCCCTCCGTTCCTCTGTCCCCCTCCTCTGTCCCCCTCCGTTCCTCTGTCCCCCTCCGTTGTCTCTCTCCATTCCTCTGCCCCCCTCCTCTGTCCCCCTCCGTTCCTCTGTCCCCCTGTCCCCCTCCTCTGTCCCCCTCCGTTCCTCTGTCCCCCTCCGTTGTCTCCCTCCGTTCCTCTGTCCCCCTCCGTTGTCCCCCTCCGTTCCTCTGTCCCCCTCCGTTGTCTCCCTCCGTTCCTCTGTCCCCCTCCTCTGTCCCCCTCCGTTCCTCTGTCCCCCTCCATTCTCTCCCTCCGTTCCTCTGTCCCCCTCCGTTGTCCCCCTCCGTTCCTCTGTCCCCCTCCTCTGTCCCCCTCCGTTCCTCTGTCCCCCTCCGTTCCTCTGTCCCCCTCCTCTGTCCCCCTCCGTTCCTCTGTCCCCCTCCTCTGTCCCCTTCCGTTCCTCTGTCCCCCTCCTCTGTCCCCCTCCGTTCCTCTGTCCCCCTCCGTTGTCTCCCTCCGTTCCTCTGTCCCCCTCCGTTGTCCCCCTCCGTTCCTCTGTCCCCCTCCGTTGTCCCCCTCCGTTCCTCTGTCCCCCTCCTCTGTCCCCCTCCGTTCCTCTGTCCCCCTCCGTTGTCTCTCTCCGTTCCTCTGCCCCCCTCCTCTGTCCCCCTCCGTTCCTCTGTCCCCCTGTCCCCCTCCTCTGTCCCCCTCCGTTCCTCTGTCCCCCTCCGTTCTCTCCCTCCGTTCCTCTGTCCCCCTCCGTTGTCCCCCTCCGTTCCTCTGTCCCCCTCCTCTGTCCCCCTCCGTTCCTCTGTCCCCCTCCGTTGTCTCTCTCCGTTCCTCTGCCCCCCTCCTCTGTCCCCCTCCGTTCCTCTGTCCCCCTGTCCCCCTCCTCTGTCCCCCTCCGTTCCTCTGTCCCCCTCCGTTCCTCTGTCCCCCTCCGTTGTCTCCCTCCGTTCATCTGTCCCCCTCCGTTGTCCCCCTCCGTTCCTCTGTCCCCCTCCGTTGTCTCCCTCCGTTCCTCTGTCCCCCTCCTCTGTCCCCCTCCGTTCCTCTGTCCCCCTCCATTCTCTCCCTCCGTTCCTCTGTCCCCCTCCGTTGTCCCCCTCCGTTGTCCCCCTCCGTTCCTCTGTCCCCCTCCTCTGTCCCCCTCCGTTCCTCTGTCCCCCTCCTCTGTCCCCCTCCGTTCCTCTGTCCCCCTCCGTTCCTCTGTCCCCCTCCGTTGTCTCCCTCCGTTCCTCTGTCCCCCTCCGTTGTCCCCCTCCGTTCCTCTGTCCCCCTCCGTTCCTCTGTCCCCCTCCTCTGTCCCCCTCCGTTCCTCTGTCCCCCTCCGTTGTCCCCCTCCATTCCTCTGTCCCCCTCCTCTGTCCCCCTCCGTTCCTCTGTCCCCCTCCTCTGTCCCCCTCCTCTGTCCCCCTCCGTTCCTCTGTCCCCCTCCTCTGTCCCCCTCCGTTCCTCTGTCCCCCTCCGTTGTCCCCCTCCGTTCCTCTGTCCCCCTCCTCTGTCCCCCTCCGTTCCTCTGTCCCCCTCCTCTGTCCCCCTCCGTTCCTCTGTCCCCCTCCGTTCCTCTGTCCCCCTCCGTTGTCCCCCTCCGTTCCTCTGTCCCCCTCCGTTCCCCTGTCCCCCCTCCGTTCCTCTGTCCCCCTCCGTTCCTCTGTCCCCCCTCCGTTGTCCCCCTCCGTTCCTCTGTCCCCCTCCGTTGTCCCCTCCGTTCCTCTGTCCCCCTCCGTTGTCCCCCTCCGTTCCTCTGTCCCCCTCCGTTGTCCCCCTCCGTTCCTCTGTCCCCCTCCGTTCCTCTGTCCCCCTCCGTTGTCCCCCTCCGTTCCTCTGTCCCCCTCCGTTGTCCCCCTCCGTTCCTCTGTCCCCCTCCGTTGTCCCCCTCCGTTCCTCTGTCCCCCTCCGTTGTCCCCCTCCGTTCCTCTGTCCCCCTCCGTTGTCTCCCTCCCTTCCTCTGTCCCCCTCCTCTGTCCCCCTCCGTTCCTCTGTCCCCCTCCGTTCCTCTGTCCCCCTCCGTTGTCTCCCTCCGTTCCTCTGTCCCCCTCCGTTCCTCTGTCCCCCTCCTCTGTCCCCCTCCGTTCCTCTGTCCCCCTCCGTTCCTCTGCCCCCCTCCGTTGTCTCCCTCCATTCCTCAGTCCCCCTCCGTTCCCTTGTTAAGACCCCTGATATCTCACCAAAGCCCCCCAACAGGGCTGATTAAAAAAAACAAAAAACACATATTGCAATAAATAATAAAAATAAATATTATTGTAAAAAATAATAAAAATGTAAATAAAAAAAAACACACAGACACCGTTCACACCCCCTCCCCCCCCAAAAAAGAAAGCATTATTTAAAAAAAAAAAAAAAAAAAAAAAACCACTGTCACGTGACATTAAAAAAAAAAGTATCGGTAATCGGTATCAGCGAGTACTTGAAAAAAAGTATCGGTACTTGTACTCGGTCCTAAAAAAGTGGTATCGGGACAACCCTAATAATTTTAATAATAATATTAATAATAATAATAATAAAAAAAAAAGCGCTGGCCTCCAACTGAAGCTTCGTGTTCTCAGTGTCACCCCCTGAATACCTCCCATGGGCTCTGGACACAGCAGTTCTGGGGCTGGGGTGGGGGAGCTGCGGCTCTCATACATTGAAGATGCACTGTTGTTTTTCTCCCTCTCTTCCCCTCTGTCCAATCACAGAACACTTAGAATACAAGGTGTACTGTGAGTGGGCAATGAGAGGAGAGGGGCGGACAAATGTATGAGCCACAGCTGTCCTGTCACAGTGCCGCTGTTCTACCCAATGAAAGTGACATTCCAACGTGGCCATCTTGGTACACCCCACACTCATCCACAAAAAGCCTGTAGTCTGAAGTTGCCAAGCGGACATCTTTTTACACCCACCGGAGTTTTGCATTTCGCACTTATTTTTACCAGTAAACTGAGCTTATTTAGTGAAATACAGTATTTAGAAAGCTGTCAAACGGTTTTATTGTTGAATTTTAAAATCAGCGTTGTTCTGTCAGATTAGTAAACCTGTGAGATCAGCAGGCTTGCCGCTGCTTTTAAAATCCAACATCAAAACAGTCACCCAGACTTCCAAATACCGTATTTCACTAGATAAACTCAGTTTACTGGTAAAACTTAGACCCCACAACACACACTATTAGATTTTCTGCAGATATTTGTCTTCAGATTTACCAAAACCATGTAGTGCAAGGGCCTGTCTGATTGCATACAAATTGAACCTCTTAGGCCCCATTCACACTGGGGCGGGGGCGGCGTCGGCGGTAAAGTGCCGCTATTGTTAGCGGCGCTTTACCGTCGGTATTCGGCCGCTAGTGTCCCATTGATTTCAATGGGCAGGAGCGGTATACACACCGCTCCTTCACTGCTCCAAAGATGCTGCTAGCAGGACTTTTTTTTACCCTCCTGCCAGCGCACCGCTCCAGTCTGAAAGCCCTCGGGGCTTTCACATTGGAGACAAAGCAGCGGCACTTTCGGTTCGGTTTGCTGGCGCTATTTTTAGCGCAATAGCACCTGCAAACCACCCCAGTGTGAAAGGGGCCTAAAGGTTTGACCTCAAAATACATGGTTTTGGTAAATCTGAAGACAAAAATCTGCAGAAAATCTAATGTGGTGTATGGGGCCTAAGTGTGAAATGCAAGACAGTGGGTGTAAAAAGATATCCGCTTGCCGCCTTCTGACTATAGGCTTACTGCAGACGAGTGCGGGGTGTGCCAAGATGGCCGTGCCGGAACATTACATATTCTGATTGGTAGTGGTGTTCTGTCAAATTACCGGCAGTATAGAGAAAGGTAAAGTTCCTACAATCAAAGTGAAAGATTAAGCATAGTACAGTGTTCTTTAAATTGAAAAAAATAAAATCTATCCCAACCTGATAAAAAATAATGTTCTTTAGCAAGGAACATACATTCCCCATTAATAATTATTCTACCAAAATTAGTGTGTGCTGTAAACTGACTCCAGCATTGTTCTTGTTCCTTCTTGCTGGAGGCTGCCATTTTGCTGAAGCGCAGAGCCCCTGAGCAGCAGTAAATCTTTTTTTTTTTTTCACAAGAAAGGTGCAGCAGTAAATCTTTAGGCTGTCAGCAGATTGGCCTCTAGTGGCTCTGATTTTAGTCACAATGCCAAAAAATAGAAAGCAGCTGAGCATGTGCAGAGCAGAGCGAGACAACGGAAAATTTTATCAAATACTGTAATTTTCTTTTCCTGACACGGATCCATGGCAGCATACATGTGATATAGCAACCAGCCTGCTGCTATGCAGATGTCTCCATAGACATTGTGCATGCGCTGCCCCGAGTTTAACTCAAATAGCCCCTTCTATTGTTCTTAGCCTCCTCCTAATTGCTTTTCTTTTTTGCTACTGTGATCGGACTTCTTTTTAGAGCGCTCAATAACTGTCTGCCTCTATTGGAGGTACGGGCAGACAGCTGTACTGATAGTCTGCAGGAACTTGGCATTGCACCCGCCATCCACAGAGAGTGATTGCAATGCATTGCAAGCTGCAGTGTAAAAAAAAAAAAAAAATTACATTTTTTTTACCTGCAAGAAGATCTGCATTTATTTATGTATTTTTTTTACAAAAATGTAGCCTTTAAGCTGCAATGGCAGCCGGGAGGGGTTGTACACCTGCTATTGGAGAAATGATACCCCATGTCACATTCGGTGAGCGGTGCCACCGCCAAACGAATAGGGGGCACACCGCAACCATCTTGTAATGCATACAGTTGTGGCGAGAGTGATGCAGGCTTTTCAGAGTTAAATCAGTAAGGAGGCAACATATCCCCTCCCAGCCGCCTGTCAACTTCCCTCTGAAAAGCAAATGCTACTGCAAGTGTGAATGAGACATTACATTGCAGATTAAAAAATAAACCTGAAATTTAATTCTATAAATTAGGGATTCAGTTATAGTTGGTTTAGGCCAAGCCGGCTCAAGTGAACCATTTCCATTACACATTGATGTGGCCGCTATCTGTGAAGTGCAATGTACTGTAGTAGAATTAGCTGCATCCAGTAGGGGGCGCTGTGTTCCCGTAGTAGTGGGAACCTCTCCTGCCAAAACTAAACTGAGTCAGCCTGAGTACATCTCCCCCATTCAGAAGTATTGAATTTTATAGATGGATAGAAGGATTCCTCCACCCACCTCTCTACAGGAGGTGATCTCATGATTTCACACATGGTATGGAGAGGGTTGATACTAGAATGCTATTACAGTCTGGTGCCTTTAACCACTTCAGCCCCGGAAGGATTTACCCACTTCCTAACCAGGCCATTTTTTGCGATACGGCACTGCGTCGCTTTAACTGACAATTGCGCGGTCATGTGACCTTGTATCTAAACAAAATTGATGTCCGTTTTTCCCCCCACAAATAGAGCTTTCTTTTGGTGATATTTGATTACTTCTACGTTTTTTTTTTACACTATAAACAAAAAGTGTGACAATTTTGAAAAAAAAACTTTTTTACTTTCTGCTATAATAAATATCCCCCAGAAATATCTAAAAAAACAAATTTATTCACCAGTTTAGGCCCATATGTATTCTACATATTTGTGGTAAAAAAAAAATCCAATAAGAGTATATTGATTGGTTTGCGCAAAAGTTATTGCGTCTACAAAATAGGGGATTGAATTATGGCATTTTTATTTATTACTAGTAATGGCGGCGATCAGTGATTTTTAGCAAGGACTGCGACATTGCGGCGGACAGATTGGACACTTAACTGACATTTTTTACACTTTTTTGGGAACCAGTGACATTATTACAGTGATCAGTGCTAAAACTATGCACTGACATTGTACTAATAACACTGGGAGGGAAGGGGTTAACATCAGGGGCGATCAAGGGGTTAAACATGTTCCCTGTTTGTGTTTTCTAACTGTATAAAGGACTGTGTGACTGGGGAAACAGATCCCTGTTCTGTCCCTGCAGGGAACGATCGCTGATTGGCCAGCGGAGTGCGCCCATGAAAGCTAGTGCACGAATCGCCGTACCGGTATGGCGATTTGCGCAGCCAAGCCACCTTGCCGCAGTACATCTGCGGCGGGTGATCAGCAAGTGGTTAAACAGTCAGTCACTCCACCCCAGACCAATATTTCAGTTATGGGTGGAGAAGTCAGGCAAACTTACACACCTGGGTTGCATGCTTTGCCCTCCTGCCAGAGTTTCACTTCCCCATGCTGTATTCCCCATAACACCAATTACAATGGCAGCAGAGAGGCGGAGTTAAGAACTTATCACAAAAACCGCCAGCACCTTTGGAAAGCGTTGATTCGGGCTACATGGTCAATACAAAACTGCAATATCAGTATTGGATGGGACAGATCGGCTTCAGGTGCCGACATCGCAGGTGCCCTGGACAGGTAAGTGTCCATATATTAAAAGTCAGCAGCTGCAGTTTTTGTAGCTGCTGACTTTAAAAAAAAAAACTTTAAAGTCCCATTTCTTTATATACTCAGCTAGTTTTAAAATTAAAAGCTGGGAGGGGGAGGCTTTTTTCTATATTTTTATATAATTTTTTTCTAAAAATATATAGAAGTTTAGAGCACAGTGCCACCTAAACAAATCATTCACTTTCATAGATAATTATAAAGTTATTCTTAAATTAAAGAGTAACTCCACTTCTGTTGAGAAAAAAATGTTCCCCTTTCGGTGAGCTACAGTGGGGAAAATAATTATTTGATCCACTGCAGATTTTATAAGTTTGTCCACTTACAAATGAAGGGTCTATAATTTTTATCATATGTGTATAAATGATAGAGACAGAATAACAACCAAAAATCCAGAAAAAAAAAACACGATACAACTGTTATAAATGGAGTTGCAGTTCAGTGAGTAAAATAAGCAACAATGATTCTGGCTACAGTATACGCTCATGTGGTACACAGATTAGTCCTGTCAATTTAAGAAGGTGCTCCTAACCAGTGGCGGCCTCTCCATGCGGGGCGCCGCCCCCCTAATCTACATGCAGGGCGCCGGACACATGGATTTCAACAGGTTTTTTTTTTTTTAAAGCACATGATTAGAGCCTGAGACTCTAATTGGCTTCAAAAAAGGATGGGCTCGGGCGCAGAGCACTGCGCCCTGGGCCCACCCCCAGTTGTGTGACAATAGCGAGTTAATATTTGCTATTGTCTTCCTGATTTTCCTCCTGGCCCATCAGGAAGCAGGTCCCGAGACCCGTCCATCTCCTGCAGGGGGTGGTTGCTGGTGGTTTTCCGCCCCTCTCCCCCCCCCCAAATTTTGAGCACCAGCTGCCACTGCTCCTAACAACTTGTTGTGTGTATAAAAGACACCTGTCCACAGAATCTTTCTTCCATTCAAACTCACCATCATGGGCAAGACCAAAAGGACGTCAGGGACAAGATTGTAGACCTGCACTAGGCTGGAATGGGCTACAAGACCATCAGTAAGAAGCTTGGTGAGAAGCAGACAACTGTTGGAGTGATTATTCCCAAATGAAAGAAATACAAATTGGATTGAAATCTTGCAGCACCACAAGGTCCCCCTCCTCAATAAAGCACATGTACAGGCCCGTCTGAAGTTTGCCAATGAACATCTAAATGATTCAGAAAAGGATTGGGAGAAAGTGCTGTGGTCAGACAAGACCAAAATTGAGCTCTTTGGTAGAGGTCGACCGATATATCGGCCGATATTTGGCGTAAAAAAGGCCGATTGTAACTTCAGCCATGACTTGCAAATGACTTCTGTAATAGAGTCAATGCAAGTTGCCTGAAAGTTATCTTCTCTCCTCCTCTGGACAGCCTGCCAAGTCTGATAAGAAGATACATTGTATGTCTTCAAGTTCTTTTTTATCAATAGACTGAACTCCATGTAGGAATTCTCAGTTTAACCATTTAAAAACTAAATCTTTTCTGACACTTGTTGCTTACAGGTAAAAATCCTGTATTTTCTGCTAGAAAATCACTTAGAACCCCCAAACATTATATATATTTTTTTTAGCAGAGACCCTAGGGAATAAAATAGCGGTTGTTGCAATATTTTATGTCACGCGGTATTTGCGCAGCAGACTTTCAAACGCAATTTAAAAAAAAAAAAAAAAATACAGTAATGAATTAAAAAAAAAAAACTAAGCAGTAAAGTTAGCCCATTTTTTTTTCGTCCAAAAGTTTTGATTACCTGTTTTTGTGTATTTAATATTTAAGATAGTTTTTTTTTTTTTTTTTTTCTAAATTATACATACAAGTGAACTGATTGGAGGTTTGTTTTGTTTAATGTTTAAATGTAAAAAATTTTCTGTATCACTTAAGGTTGCTTTCACACTGGAGCGGGCATGCGTTGATGGTAAAACGCTGCTAGTTTTAGCGGTGCTTTACCATCATTTTAGAGGCACTCTTCGGCTGCTAGCGGGGCGCTTATAACCCAGCTAGCAGCCGAGGAAGGAGTTAAATGTGCCCCTGAAGCGCCGCTGCCAAAACGCTTTGCAGGCGCTTCGGCAGCGGTGCGCATTCATTTCAATGGGCAGGAGTGGTGGTATACACCACTCCAAAGATGCCGTTTGCAGGACTTTTTTTTACATCCTGCCAGTGCATCGCCTCAGTGTGAAAGCACTCGGGATATCACACTGAGACTGCAGGAGAGCCGTTTTACAGGCACTTTACAGGCGCTCTTTTTAGCCCAAAAGCGCCTGAAAAACGCCCCAGTGTGAAAGGGGTCTAATTGTTAGATTTTATGAGATGAAGGGAAAAAAAAAAAAAAAAATCGGCCCAATATATTGGCCCAAAAAAAATCGGCATCACATATCAGAATCGGCCACCACGATTTCTAAATATCGGCATCGGCATCGGCCAGAGAAAAACCCATATCGGTCGACCTCTACTCTTTGGCATTAATTCGACATGTTTGGAAGAAGAAAATGATGACTATGACCTTATGAACACCATCCCTACAGTCAAGCATGGAGGTGGAAACATTATGCTTTGGGGTTGTTTCTCTGCTCAAGGTACAGACTGACTTTGCCACATTGGAGGCCAATGGACGGGGCCATGTATTGTAAAATGTTGGATGAGAACCTTCTTCCCTCAGCCAAAACACTGAAGATGGGTCGTGGATAAGTCTTCCAGCATGACAATGACCCAAAACATACCGCCAAGGCATTAAAGGAGTGGCTCAAGAAGAAACACATTAAGGTCATAGAGTGGCCTGGCCAGTCTACAGACCTTAATCCTAAAGAAAAGTTATGGAGGGAGCTGAAACTTCGAGTTGACAAGAAACAGCCAAGAAACCTTAAAAGAGAATTCCAGCCTGAGCTTGTTTGGCTGGGCTTCATGGGACACCGGAGTGCAAATCGCTTTGCACTCTTGTGACTCTTTTTCAGCACAGAGTGGTCTGAAGTCCGCTCTCTGCTGACGTCACACAGATCAGTCCAGGCACCGTGTCATCCCGACTCTGGGAGTCTGGATCCGCCAGGTGCCTGGACTGATAGACGTCTTAGCCTCTCAGCTGCAAGGATTTTAAAAAATTTTGTTGCAGATTCCTACCTTTTGTTATTCTGAAGGAAGGTTTATTTGTCTGTGTCCATGTGCTAATATTATTAATCAGCTTTTGCACCGGCAAAACTCTAATGAGGAAATTGGCAGGGTCAGCTTTCCTTTAGACGTGATTTCCCTTTGGGAGTATCTCACCAAAAATGACATTTTTGTTGCAGGGGGTGCCTAAAATCTGACTTATATCTTAGTGTAGACTTCCAGGAAAATTAGTGAGCCAGTCACACAAGCAGGAAATGACATTTCTGGGGGCGTTCTGTACACCATCTGTGTACAGAACATCTTCGGGTAGCCATATTGCATTGCATTGCATTTTTTGGAAGATTACAGTGCTGCAGGTGGAAAAGGAAAAGTAATTTTTAATAATATTCAATTACAATATGATTTGTGTGGCAGTTGTATATGCTATATTATTTTTTTAATTTATTTTTTATTACCCTTTAAGGAAAGAGCTGAAAAATAAGCTAAAGTGAAGTTACTCAAAAGCAAACATTTCTTATATTACCATTTCTTAGATGTGATAGCTACATTCATTTTCATTTTTAGCCTTTCTTTCTTATATTTTCATCAGGTGATCTGGCCAGTAAGTCTGTTGTTTTTCAAAAGACTCTCTTACAGATCTTTCAGTTTACAGGGACAATTCAAACCATTAAGCACTGACAGTGGTGCTTACCAGGAACAGACTGGGAATAAAAACCAGTCCTGGAAAAAAATTCACACCAGCCCCATAGCATTATTATACCAGCCCAACAGCAAATGTCATTATTTTCTTGTTCATAAAAACCACACATTTTAAAGCACAGAGACCACCTTCCGCAGAAAGAATACACTAAGGTAAGGGGGGGGGGGGGAGTTACTGATATAAGGAGGAAACCTTTATATCAGTGCCCCCTTACATCAGTGTCCCCCCCCAGACTGGCCTGGCGGTGCTGTCACTGACCTCCTCTCGGGTGCAATGTGAGATTGCTCTAGGTTGGTGGCTCTGGTTTTATCCTATAGTCTCCTCTCCACAGTCCACACACTGACTTCTCCCATGACCCCCATCCCGGCGGCACTCCCACTCTTGATTTCTCTCCAGACTCCCTAAGAGACTGCGGACATACTTACATAGTAGGTGAGGCTGAAAAAAGACACAAGTCCATCAAGTCCAGCCTATGTGTGTGATTATATGTCAGTATTACATTGTATATACCTGTATGTTGCGGTCAGGTCATTCAGGTGCTTATCTAATAGTTTCTTGAAACTATCAATGCCCCCCACTGAGACCACCGCCTGTGGAAGGGAATTCCACATCCTTGCCGCTCTTACAGTAAAGAACCCTCCACGTAGTTTAAGGTTAAACCTCTTTTCTTCTAATTTTAATGAGTGGCCACGAGTCTTGTTAAACTCCCTTCATGATACAGGAGATGGTCAGAGACTTACGACATACTACAGGAGATGGTCAGAGACTGCGGACATGATACAGGAGACGGTCAGAGACTGCAGACACGATACAGGAGACGGTCAGAGACTGCAGACACGATACAGGAGATGGTCAGAGACTGCAGACACGATACAAGATATGGTCAGAGACTGCAGACATGGTACCTGAGATGGTCAGAGACTGCAGACATAGTACCTGAGATGGTCAGAGACTGCAGACATACTACAGGAGATGGTCAGAGACTGCAGACAAGATACAAGAGATGCTCAGACTGCGGACATGATACAAGAGATGCTCAGACTGCGGACATGATACAAGAGATCAATGCAGCCTCGTCAGTGCTCATCTAAACAGCATCACTGTGCTCATTTGCAGCCTCACTGTGCACATCTAAGCAGCATCACTGTGCCCATCAATGCAGCCTTGTCAGTGCCCATTAATGCAGCCTCACTGTGCCCATCTAAGCAGCCTCACTGTGCCCATGTAAGCAGCCTCCTCATGCCTTGATTACACACAGCGGTATGTATCTCCTACTGTCATGGAGCTGGGGTCTGAACTCTGAACTGTTCGGCGGCCGTCCACTCACTGTAACAAAGCCACGCCTCCTAGATCGTGATAGAAGCAACACTACTTCAATTGAATCAGTGTTCCAACTATCACGATCTAGGAGGCAGGGCTTTGTTACAGTGAGCGGACGGCCACCGAACAGTTCAAAGTTCAGACCTCAGCTCCATGACAGCGGGAGATACATACCGCTGTGTGCGATTGCAAAAGGGGAGGGAGGGAGAGGAGGCACTTGGATCGGCCCTGGGCACTGCTGCAGCTCAAAGCGGCCCCAGGGCAGACGAAAATTTCCCAATATCCCAGTAGTTCAGTCCGGCCCTGATGCTTACAATGGACAGCTTTATTATGTAAAACTTTTATTCCGAAAGAAAAAAAAATGTTACTCTAACAGTTTATAAATTATGAGCTGGAGTTTGGCTTCAGTTTGTTAGTGTATTTAAAGCATTTGGTACCCCAATACTTCATATTCCCGATATGTGCCTGCTGTACCAGGTACATGTATGAGAGAATATCCTGTTCTCTTTGTATTGCTTCCTTTGTGTGAAATCCCTGGTGTTTCTGCTAGTCCCTCTGCTTTCCTATTAAAAACTGACCACCCTTAGTAGGAGAGCACACCAAGGTCAGTACTCTAGCTATGCTGGGAACTCAGCCTGCTCTCCTCCAATAATCAGACTTGTCCTGCTGCACAGCCATTCACTGGGAAGCTCAGTGTGCTGCTTCTCCCCCCCCCCAGCTCCTATGCAGCTGAGAACAGAGGGAATGTGATCACTTATTAAAAAAAGGGGAAAAAAGGTATATACAAATGGTTTTTTATATCTATACACAAATGTTTTGCATTTAATTTCTATTTTAAACTGAATGGGTTGTTTTACAAGGTGATCGTTTACAATCACTTTAAATCTGCTAGTACATCTAACACTCCCCTCCCCCCCAGACGAACAATGCTGCTGTCCAAAAGGTGCCCCCTGTGCTCCTTCATCCAGCACGGGGGTACTCTAATACAAGCCAAATCACCAGTTACCTCTGGATTTCCAGATTGTCAATCTCCCATCCTCTTAAACCGTGATGAAACGAGACAATTTCAGACCCCCGAAAAGCATTGGCTACTATCCCAATCAATAATCTACTTTCTGGATTATTACCTTATGGTGTGATGTTTAAATCTTTAGAGAGTTTTGCCTGCACAAGTGCGGTACAGCTTTAGAATCCCATCAAAAAAGCAATGGTTTCCTGCGAGTTACTCTGACGCTGCTTGACAGATTTGTTCAAACAGCTGACTGGCATATGACACCCCTGCTGATCAAGGAGGTTTTTTACATTTTCTCAGCAAAGGTAGAAAACTTGTTTGACTTGCCCCTGGGCATAGGATGGCTGAAATTCTCTTCAGAAGACGAGCAGTGGGCAAAATCAAACACAGCTAGTCAATTCTTTCTGCAGGACTGGTTGACAGCGGCATCTGCATTTACAAGGGTTAAATAAAATTATGGAAACAGCAGGTCAAATGCAATCATTACCTTATATGGTGTTGAACCGCCTTCGGCATCCAAGATGGCTTGAATTCTACTAGGAATTGACAAATATAAATCTTAGATGCTGGATAATGCAATTTCATACCACTCTTAATGCAAAAATTGTTCCAGTTCTCGCAGAGATGCCAGAGGTAGAAAAAGAGCCCAAACCTTTTTCCCCAAAGTTATTGAGGACCCATGACTGTGGCGCCCTGGGAAGGTGCGATGACTTTGTCTGCATGCTGGTCAAAGCATGACTTGACAACACCAGCTGTGTGAATGGGAGCATTACGGTCTTGGTAAATTGCGCTGGCTTTGAAAAACAATGTCTGCACCATGGGGTGCACATGGTCAGCCAAAATGTGTATATAGTTGCTGGCAGTGACTACCTTTCAAGGTGATGATGGGGCCTGCACAATACCAAGATATGGCTGCCCAAACCAGGATTGTGCTTTACCATTGGCACAAAACAGTTCTGGTTGTTGGCTTGGGGCAGTGTTCACCACACAAACACATCCAGGCGTCGGGAACAGTGTGAAACTCAATTCATTGGACCATAGTACAGTCTTCCATTGATCGACAGTCTACAATTTATGGATGTTGTAATACTCTCTCCTCTTCTGAGCATGAATTTTCGTCACTAGTGGTTTGGCAATTGCAGCTCGCCCGTGAATGTTTTGCTTATGGAGTTCCCTCCATACAGTATAGGTGGACACAGGCTTTGAAGACTAAGATTGAGCTCTGCAGTCACTTTTGTAGCAGTTTTCTTATTCTGGGTCACAATCCTGTGCAGTGTCCTTTTTGTCTCTTTTGGTCAGTTGGCCATGTCGACCGCACATATGCTTATTAGATGATGTTTTCCCGGAAACTATATATGCCAGTGATGGCGAACCTTGGCACCCCAGATGTTTTGGAACTACATTTCCCATGATGTTCAACTACACTGCAGAGTGCAGGAGCATCATGGGAAATGTAGTTCCAAAACATCTGGGGTGCCAAATTTGACCATCACTGATATATGCCGTCGTAACCTTTCATACTGTACAAATAACTTGGCAACTTCAGTCACAGAGGCACCAGCTGAGCTGGCACCAACAATTTGCCTTCTTGGAAACTCCATAAGCTCTGACATGACTCCGTATCACTAGCAGCGGATGCAGTGAATGAGGAAAGTCAGGCTTTCCAACTGTTCGCTAGGAGTCTCATCACACAGTGGAGGCAAAAGAATGTTACATCACTTCCACGTTCAACGCAAGACATGTCGTCACTTTCACACCTGCAAATCATGTAGTGTTTCCATATTTTTGTCCAACCCCCGTATATAGAACCAAGATGTGACATGCGTATTGTGTACATTAATTTGCTTAACTTAGTATGCATTTGGTCAACTTTTTTTAATAAAGTACAATGGTTAAAACCCCTTTTTTTAAAATGATTTGCTGTCCATACCCCACTAGGAACACTCCTCTTAATTTCCTGTTCCAGAAAAAGAACAGGAAGTTGTGGGAAAATTTGTGCAAAAAAGGAAGTCTGATCAAAATTCGATACCCTTGAGGAAGTCACGTGACATTGTGATGAACCATTTTGGGGTGGAGCCTAAGACATCATTCTGTAAACCCAGAAGTGGACGGGTGGCGTTTTTCTAGGAGGTAATGCTGATCTACCGACCATAAAAGGGCAATGCTACAGAAATTGTAAAGGGGTCATACTACAGGGCAAAGCTTTAAAGTGCACACATCCATGTGAGTGTACATCTATTTTTTTTTTTTTTACTAGCAGAAAGCACAATGTTATTTTTTTTTTTTTTTTTAAGTTGAGGTACTCGTCACTTGAATAATAGTATAACTCCTTTTGCTGTACCATACTGGAGGATTCATCAAGAGTGTTCCTATTAGTAGATCCAGCGATATCTTCAGAAGGTGTTTGAAGCTCCTGAAAGGGGAAGGCATATTACGACCTACATGTACTATATATGTAGATTCACACCCTCAGGTGAGCGCACAGAGTGAAAGGTGGTGGAATTCACTCAGAACATTTGTATGAAAAGCATTTACAAACACAAATTGGTGAAGTTCTGTATACACAGATAAGCAAAAAGAAAAATGGATTACGATAACTACTTACAGCCCACCAAAAGTATTCATACCCCTTAAAATTTTCTACATTTTGCCATGTTACAACCAAAAATGTAAAATGTATTTTTATTGGGATTTTATTTTTATTGGGATTTTATGTGATAGACTAACACAAAGTGGCACATAATGTGAAGTGGAAGGAAAATGATGAATGGTTTTCCGAATTTTTTACAAATATGTGAAAAGTGTGGTGTGCATTTGTATTCAGCCCCCGAGTCAACTTTGTAGAACTACCTTTCACTGCAATTACAGCTGCAAGTCTTTTTGGGGATGTCTCTACCAGCTTTGCACATCTAGAGTGATTTTTTTTTGCTCAGGCTCTGTCAGATTGGATAAAGAGCATCTGTGAACAGCAATTTTCAAGTCTTGTCACAGATTCACGATTCGAATCGAGTTTTTTTTTTTTTTTGGAAACCGCGCCGGTCCTGAGGCGCTGCGGGCATGAGCTTTTAGGCGAGGCCGCGGCTTCGGCCTAGTCCGCGGCGTCCAGCCTAGCGGACTAGGCCGAAGCTGCGGCCTCACCTAAAAACTCCCTGCCCGCAGCTCTTCAGGCCCGGCGCGGTGTCCGCGCCGGTCCGGAGGCGCTGCGGGCATGAGTTTTTAGGCAAGGCCGCGGCTTTGGCCTAGTCCGCGGCATCCGGCCGTAGCCGCGGAGTAGGCCGAAGCCGCGGCCTCGCCTAAAAACTCATGCCCGCAGCGCCTCGGGACCGGCGCGGTGAAAAAAAAAAATCCAAAAAAATCGATTTGCTTAAATTTTTCATCGATTTTACCTCTCAACTCGATTCAAGATTTAAATCGATTTTTTTCCCAGCCCTAATATATATATTAAAAAAATAGAAAAATGTATTTATTTATTTTACATACTGTCACCAGTCAGTATCCCTGATCACTACCAGAGTAGTCATATGATGACGCTGTACTGCAGTGGTCACAGTATGGTTATCTTTACCAAAGAAATGTAGCAGAATACATTTTGGCCTAAATTTATGATGAAAGATTATTTGTTTGCAAAATTTTATAACAGAAACTCAGGTAACAACATCTTCACTATGAGTACCCTGTTTTGACAGATAGCGGCTTCACAGTCGGGTGCCCCCTGCGCATGCGTAAGTCGTACTGCGCATTATGAGTGGTGGAGGCAGTCTTCTGGGATTTGTCAGTGCCCCAGAAGACTACAGGTGGGAGGGAGGGAGGAGAACTTCCGTTTCTGAGGCACGGATATATTAATTTAACCTACAGGTAAGCTTAATTGGAAGCTTACCTATAGGTTAAAATACAAATGGAGAGTTTACTACCATTTTAAAGCAGTGTTAAACCCAAAAGCAAAAATGTATTATATTGCTGCTTACCAGTTTTTAGATGTGATGGCTGCATTCCTTTTCTTTTTTAGGCTTTTATTTTCACCAATTAATTAAGACTGGCAATACATGATTTTCGAACATGCGTTAGATTTACTAATCATTATGGGTAAAAAAAATCAAAGTTTGTTTTCAACCAGTGATGAAAATTTTCAAAGGGGCAGGATTGAAAATTTCTCTCGCAAACAAATTTTTGTTTCATTACCATGTATGCGTTTTGTTTTTTCTTTGGGGGGGGATTGCATTCATTTTAAAACCGAATGTTAAAAAGCAAGTGAAATTTTTCAACACCACTTTTCCATTCATTAATTGTACAGAGAATTTTTGTATAAATGTTCATATGAATATTCTCGTCAGAAAACCTACTAGTGTATGGCCAGCATAAGTCTGTTTTTCAACAAAACAAGCTGTTCTGAAAATTTAACAGTTAGAGGATTGAGGCAAACCATTTTACCACCGTGTACTTACAGTGATCAGCATTTATGTAAAACCTTTATTCCAAAAGAAGAAACTGATTATAAAGTATTAACTGGATTTTGGCTTCAATTTGTTAGTGTATTTTAATCTGCTAGGTTATTTAACTCTCCTCAGATTAAGGGATAAGTTCACCTTTAAAAAAAAAATAAATAAAAAAAAAATAATAAGTATAAGACATATTTTTGCAGAAACGAGGGTGCGTGGGGCAGACATGGAGCACTCTAAATATGGGTGTAACGTGTCAAAAAGATGATGTGCTCCTTCATCCTCCTTCAGAGTGGAGGCACCCTAATATGAGAGGTGTGTTACTGGCCATATTTACCAGGTGAAAAAAAATAAATAAATAAAAGAAACATATAATGATTGGTAAGCTACAATATACAGTGGATATAAAAAGTCTACACATCCCTGTTAAAATTTCAGGTTTATGTGATGTAAGAAAAATGAGACAAAGACAAATCATTTCAGAACTTTTTCCACCTCTGATGTGACCTACAAACTGTTCAACTCAGTTGAAAAGCAAACAGAAATCTTTTTTTTTTTTTGGGGGGGGAGTAAAAATTAATAAAATAATGTGGTTGCATAAGTGTGCACACCCTCTTATAACTGGGGATGTGGCCATGTTCAGAATTAAGCAATCACATTCAAACGCATGTTAAATAGGAGTCAGTATACACCTGCCATCATTTAAAGTGCCTCGGATTAACCTCAAATAAAGTTCAGTAGTAGGTCTTCTAGTAGATCTTTCCTGACATTTTCTTAGTGGCATCCTACAGCAAAAGCCATGGTCTGCAGAGAGCTTCCAAAGCATCAGAGGGATCTCATTGGTAGAAGGTGCCAGTCAGGAGAAGGGTACAAAAGAATTTCCAAGGCATTAGATATACCATGGAGCACAGTGAAGACAGTCATCATCAAGTGGAGAAAATATGGCACAACAGTGACATTACCAAGAACTGGATTTCCCTCCAAAATTTATTAAAAGAAGAGAAGAAAATTGGTCAGGGAGGCTGCCAAGAGGCCCACAGCAACATTAAAGGAGCAGCAGGAAAATCTGGCAAGTACTGGCTGTGTGGTACATGTGACAACAATCTCCCGTATTCTGTGGCAAGGCGGAAGCCTTTTCTTAAGAAGAAAACATCCAAGCCTGACTAAATTTAGCAAAAACCCTTCTGAAGTCTCCCAAAATTATGTGGGAAAAGGTGTTATGGTCTGATGAAACCAAGGTTGAACTTTTTGGTCATAAATTCCAAAAGATATGTTTGGCGCAAAAACAACACTGCACATCACCAAAAGAACACCATACCTACTGTAAAGCATGGTGGTGGCAGCATCATCCTTTGGGGCTGTTTTTCTTCAGCTGGAACAGTGTCAGACTTACACGTACCTGACTGACGAACCCGATGTAGCAGGGGGAGGCCTCCCATACGTATCTGGTTCCTGGCCCCTGGTAGTGTGAACAGAAGGCACAGGATCACAGAGTGGTAAGAGAGCCAGGTGGGTGACTTGCGGAAGTAAGGCCCAGGATCCTGATGCAGATAGACTGGACGTACTTGGCAAGCTGGAGCGTAGGCAGCTGGTGCAGAGCAGGAGCAGAGAAGGGCAGGTCCGGTCACAGGCAGAGTTGGCAGCAAGTAGTCAGCACGGTACAGAGGAACAGGCAGGCTCAAAGTCCGGGTCACAGGCAGGGTTGGCAGCAGCCAGACAACGTGGTACAATGGAGCAAGCAGATTTGTGGTCAAGGAAAGCCGGGGTCAGGTGCAGGCAGCTAGCAGAGAGGGATCCAAAAGACAAGCCGGGTCACAAGGAGATCAAACAAGCAGACAGGTAACAGGAACACAGGAACTGGGAGCTGCAGGTCGGACAGCACCGAGCAGAAAATTACAGCAGATCAAATAGGGCAATTGGCGCCAAGCACCGGCGCACACCAGAGTGCCCAACAGCAAGTCCGTTCTGAGACCTCCTCTGACAAACAGAGGCCTTAATCAAGGTAGAGGAAATTATGAACAGTTCCAAATACCAGTCAATATTGTGAATAAATAAGTGCAGCGCTAAAAAAAAAAGGCACAAATATTGGCACAAAACCTTTAGGCCTCTGCTAGAAAGCTGAACATTAAGAGGAACTTCATCTTTCAACATGACAACGACCCAAACATACATCCAAATCAACAAAGGAATGGCTTTACCAAAAATCTGTGGGGTAATCTGAAAAGGGCTGTGCGTAGGAGATGCCCTCGCAATCTGACAGATATGAAGTGTTTTTGCAGAAGAGCGGGCAAATATTGCCAAGTCAAGATGCGCCATGCTGATAGACTCATACCCAAAAAGACTGAGTGTTGTAATAAAATCAAAAAGGTGCTTTAAGAAAGTATTAGTTTAAGGGTGTGCACACTTATGCAACCATATTATTTTTTATTTTTACTTCCCTCCACCTAAAAGATTTCAGTTTGTTGTTCAACTGAGTTGTACAGTTTATAGGTCACATTAAAAAGGTGGAAAAAGTTCTGAAATTATTTATCTTTGTCTAATTTTTTTACATCACAGAAACCTGTGAGTTTAACAGAGGTGTGTAGACTTTTTATATCCACTGTATTACATTTTTGGATTAGTTTTTTTTTTTTAATTCCAAACTTTTTTTATTGACAAAAATGATAAGCGACTGCACATTGTAGTGAATATACACATCAACCAATAGCACAAGCATTGTACATAAGATATACAGTGAAATAAAGACCGTCACATCATATTTGGTACATATACAAAGTTTTTGAAAAGAAATAAAAATTATAAAAAAGAGAAAATACAAACAAAAACAACCAGAGCTTGTTGATGGACAATTGCTCAGAATGGCAGATTTTTTTCTACTCTCGGATATAAAACTCACAGAAATTCCCAAGCTCAGGCCAAAACCATTGTAACTCTTGGTGGGTTCAAAATCGTAACAGTCTATCCATCACTAGTTGTGGCGGGGCGAGACTTGGATTATCAAGCCAACTCTACCAAACGAGATTACATTTTTTTAATGACACTAAGCTAATTGTTCTCTAGGTAGAAGGGAGTTAACATAGGCGATCCACTGCGCCATAGTAGGCATTGTGGATGCCAACCAAAATCAGGCAATCAGCTTTCTAGCTAGGCACAATAATCTGGTCACCATAGTGCAAATACCTTTTGGATACATTTCAGCATGGATTTAGGTTTAATACCGCTTTAACATTGTCAGTTTCTTCAGACAGAAAAGAATGTGTATGAGCAGCCTTGATCTCCCTGATCATTAACAGACTGCAATGTGTGGGTGACATTCTCATTTATGGACACTAGAGCTGCACGATTAATCGTCAAGAATTGTTATCACGATTTTTTGCCCGTTGCGATAATATATATTTTAGTAGAGACCCTAGAGAATAAAATGGTGGTTGTTGCAATATTTTATGTCACACTGTATTTGCGCAGCGGTCTTTCAAATGCAATTTTTTTTGGAAAAGATTACTTTAACGAATTAAAATAAATAAATAAACTAACCAGTAAAGTTAGCTAATTTTTTTTTCTTTGTATAATGTGAAAGATTTTACGTCGCGAGAATCATGATCTTTTTATTCTAAGCAAAAAAATCGTGATTGTCATTTTGGCCAGAATTGTGCAGCTCTAATGGACACCTTTAGACGATTCGTAGAGATTGTGTGTCTCATTACCTTCAAGATAAGCAAAATAAAATCTCAGACAAAGTATGGGGAATCCATTTAATAGAAATACAACCAACCATACACTGTAGGTATTCCATTTACTAGACGAGATAAAACCCATACATTTTGGTAATAAAACAATTCTGGTAGATGCGCTAGTACATATAAAACTTCACTGAAAATGACCAAAAGTACATCTATTACAATCTGTAATAAAAAAAAATAAAAAAAAAAAACATTTCATATACATACTTCCCCACGTATGAACAAGACATACAAAATTACATGTATAAAACAAGTGGTAACCAAGGCAGTGTCACCTACACAACGCTAACAATGGCATTTTGGTCCTGAAAAGTTTTTGGACTCTTAACACTGTTTTACATTCAGATCATATTCCAGGTGCCATACAGGCAATCTGACCAACTGCCACCCATCAGATTGAAAACCGCACTGTAGAGGACAGAGGGCCATACTTTGAAAGGAACTGGTCAGGATAGAATTATGGGAACTGTTGTTGCTGCAGGTCATAGGTCACCTGATGTCTGACAGTTCCTGAATTAGGAACTGCCCAAAGACACAATAAGGGGCAATTATGAAGCCAATAAGGCTGCAATCACACCTGAACAGAGTGACTTTTATCGATATCTGAGCTTTTTTATACACATATACCAGTGTTTTAGAAGTGCATTTCAAGCTTTTTTGTGCATTCAATCTTCAGGCATTTTCATTTCAGCCAATGGAAAGCGCTAGGGGGAGGGGACCAGTTATTACAGGCTTACAAATTCCAGAAGTACGCCTGAAAAAACACTTGATTTGAGCATTTTCTGGCATTCCCATTGAAGTCTATGGGGCCATAGATGCCCAAATCTGCCTCAAAAGTAGCTCATGTAGCTTCAGGTGTCTTGAGTGCTCAAAGTCAAACATTCACCATTGAAATACATAGGATTCTGGATGTTGAGTACTAGATCTTTGAGTTACAATACACTCAGGTATGAATGGGGCC
This sequence comes from Aquarana catesbeiana, assembly GCF_042186555.1. Lineage (NCBI taxonomy): Eukaryota > Metazoa > Chordata > Amphibia > Anura > Ranidae > Aquarana > Aquarana catesbeiana. The sequence continues at coordinate 621,919,880 of NC_133326.1, read as the reverse complement.
TTTGGGACACAATCTCAATTCAGGATGCGTCTCCTTCAGCAATGTGTCTCTGCGACAGCATTATAAACTTGTGCATCTGTTTTCCTGGGCAGGCAAGTGTAACAGATTTCCATTCTAAACAGACTCTTAACTAATAGGGTAGGTTTCATTCAGCCAAAAGCACTTTTAGAACAGCCAAAAAGAAGGAATGTGTGACTTGGGGGGATGTTTATCAATCCGGTTGCAGGGCAAAGCAATGCATACCAGGAGTGTAACGGAACATCCCACACTCGGCTCGAGTGCTTACAGCCACTTGCAACCAAGAACTAGGCAGGACTCGTTTTGGCTGCTGGACAGATGCATTACTCCATCCAAGATCGTCCTGTGCAGAAAACAGGATCCTCAAGGTCAGTCAGCACTTGCTGCATCCACCATGGGGGGGGGGTTTGTCCTCTGAGTGTATATCTGTGTGCCTTTGGCTGCAAAGCTGGAACATGAACTGTTCATTTGAACAAACAAGCCCAGCCTAGTTCATGGTTGTAATATGCGGCTCTAATATCTATATTCAGAGTGGAGGAAGCGGTATATGACGGAAACACTCAAGCGGAGTGTGGGAAACGTTCCATTACAGTGTCACAAGGAGCAGCAAGACAGATTACAAGATTTTAGCCCAGGTCACAAATTTCTCCTTTGAATGCTTTAGGGCTCATTAACACAGGCAGAAAAAAAAAAAAAAACACTGTTTAGATGTGGATTTTTGCTTGGTTTTGTACACATCTAAATGCAGCACTATAGTAATAATGATCCCATACACATAGCTTCATCTACTTACAAAAATGTGAACTGCGTTTAGGCATGCACAAAAAATAAATTAGGACACTGAAGAATTTACACATGTAGATCTTCAGATTTTATGCAGGATCTTCTAGCTCTGCCATCAAGAACATTTCTTTTATGCAGAAAATATGCATATTCCCAAGTGAATGAACCCCAAGTCACCCTTAAATCTAACCTTGACCTCTTCTTAATTATGCCTCTGTTTAGAGTAGAGTAGAGTAGAAATTCGTCTTATCTTCAGTTAAAAGTCTGTTTCAGAACTTTGCAAAACAATAGCACTTGGCTGCCCAGGAATACAGAAACACAAGGCAGTAGACCAGCAGAGACTTTCCTGAAGGAGACTCAATCTGATTTGTGATTTATTTAATGTGCTTAAAAAAACAACCCCTATCCTGCTCTAACCACGATGTGTCCCATTGCTCCTGTTAACACCGTTTTGCTTTGCAAGATTGATAAATGACCTCCAATATGTTATCAACAAAATTTAGATTCAAATCGGGCTCCCTGTCAATAATGAGTCTATGCCACAGATTTTCTATGTATTTGCAATCCCTACACCTGAAATCCTGAAAACCAACTGAGACAAAGATTTACACGGATCTGAGACAGATTTACCACTAGAGGGGAGACGGATTGTCACTCCAAAACAGACACACAATAAGAAGTGGAAGAAGTGGTCAGGGATGGGTTTTATTCTATGGCAGTGCTACGTTAGAGCAGATGGAGGCATTTGTGAATCAAGCTGCAATATTGGAAAACTATTGCAATAGATATAAGTCCTGCATGTTGAGAGAGGGCAGTGTGTGTGGTCAGGACAGTTAAAGTGTCGTGTTCAGATAAAGCAAGTAAAAAAAATGAGGTAAATATAAATCCTTCATAAACAAAAGGCTACATAGTCAAATCCCTACATAATCCCAATTATGACAGGCTCTTTTCAATTAAAGTGGCTAGTAGACTAGGAATGTAGAGACAGAGTCTAAAAAAAGTTCTGTTTTGGTCCATAGAACTCCAACAAAGCGTCCACTTCACAGACAGGTGTATAAGTAAAAACGTGAACTTGCTGGGGGGCGTGGCCTGAAGCTGCATGGTGTAGGGTGTGCAAAGTGAGAGCTCCGGCTGACATCTTCATACCGATCCTGGGGGGTAATCCGGTCTCTTTTGCTCACACAGACTGCTCACAACACCCTACAATATGCCCGCAACCATGTCGCCTCTGAAACGGGCTTCCAAGGCTCTAGCAAAGCTGGACAGATTTTGCCATGAGGAGCGTGACACGGCGGAGGTAGATGGCGTCGCTCCCACTCGGGGGGTGGAGGACCCGCCTTCGGGGTGACACAGCCAGAATCCTAGAAGCCGTCTCACTATGCCAGACAACCCTCACCTCTAAAATAGGGGAGGTAAAGATTGACATATCCCTCATTCGTCAGGATATCCACAAGCTGAGGGAGAGGGTGACTGAGACAGAGCGCAGGATCGGCCATGTGGAAGACGAAATCCCGCCGCTGCAGGTAACCACCGAGCGGCTACAGTATCAACTCAATGCTGTAAATATAAAACAATCAGCGCACACAAATGTAAACAAGCATAAAATAAAACAATTGCAAGCTGAACACCAAAAGGCAAACCACAACACCTCAATAAATGAATATAAAATGAAAAAAGGTGCAGCGCAATAAATAAGTCCATACACTTTCACAATACACAGTATTGAAGATAATGGAATCCACCACGTGATAATAAGAATGTTTTTCAAATGTTGTACATGATGTTCAAAAAGTGACAAGACCTCCACCGTCAATATAATGCACTCTTACCAGATCTGATGGACCATTTGAGTAAACAAATGGTCATATACGCTTGTTTTCCCACATATGGGATAAGGCAGATGAATCAATCCAGCAGCATATATGGACAGGTCCCAGGATGGATAAACGTGGTATACAAAATGAAAAGAGTGGACACAATCTAAGTGTACACTATAAAGTCATTTATTGGATAAAAGATGCCAGCACAATGCACTGAAATTTATAAGAATCATTCGTGAATTCACAGGTGAACACCGCAGCATAGCTCCTCCCCCCATACATACGTTATGTCCTGTATGTACTTCGTCAGCGGTGGGACCCACTGCTGTTCGCCTGTGAATTTTACTTGCGGTTGCTATACCGCCGTCATATGCTGTTTTAAAGTTTTTGGCCGCATGATTCCTATGAATATCAGTGCATTGTGCAGGCATCCTTTATCCAATAAATGACGTTATAGTGTACACTTAGATTGTGTCCACTCTTTTCATTTTATATACGTTTATCCATCCTGGGACCTGTCCGTATATGCTGCTGGATTGATTCATCTGCCTTATCCCATATATGGGAAAACAAGCGTGTATGACCATTTGTTCACTCAAATGGTCCATCAGATCTGGTAAGAGTGCATTATATTGATGGTGGAGGACTTGTCACTTTTTGAACATCATGTACAACATTTGAAAAACATTCTTATTATCACGTGGTGGATTCCATTATCTTCAATACTGTGTATTGTGAAAGTGTATGGACTTATTTATTGCACTGCACCTTTTTCATTTTATATTCAACTCAATGCTGTCCCCTAAGTAAGCAGGATGACATGGAGAACAGGCTCCGTAGATGCAACCTCCGGTTTGTGGGTCTGTCTGAGAGGGCCGAAGGCTCAGACCCCCCCACATTCCTTGAGAACCTGCTTATCAAAGCCTTCAGCCTCCACCAATTTGTGGTGGAGCGCACTCATCGCCTGCCCTCCACCAACCGGAGCCCCCCCGCGCACCTTCATAGCCAAGCTCCTGAACTACCGTGACACCATCTTACGCCTCACCCGCGAGAGAGGCAATATCCCTTTTGGCAACATACATGTTGCAGTATTTCCAGACCTGTCTGCCAAAGTACAAAAAAAAAGGGCACAGTTCTCCGAGGCAAAACGGCAACTACGCACTCGCCACCTGGCGTATGCTATGCTGTTCCCAGTGCGACTCGCGTAATCCGGGATGGTAAGGCCCACTTATTTGAAGATCCCTTTGCGGTCCTGTCCTGGCTGGAACATCGTGACACGGCGATTCCTGATCCCACCTAACCCTTCTGTGGACGCCAATCTTGCTTCCCCCTGTGAACGAGTCCCCCTGGCCTAGACTCTACACAGAATGCTGAACGGTCATCCTTCTTGAAACGCGAGTTGGGTTCTTTCTTCCCCTCCTGTGCCTACTTTGATATGCTCAGATCAGCTCTGGAGCTGCTTATACCCCTTGCCCCCGCTCCCCCCAACCGGATCAACCTCCTGATGTCCTATTTTTACTTTCACCCCTTATTACCCCCCACCCAAATGACCCCAGCCGCTCTCGGACTACTGTCTGCACCCCCTTGAACTGCTGGACACTTTTCTACTTTGCACCGTTGTGCACTTTTCAGTTACTGATCGCCCCCCACCCCCACCCCCCGAGACCAGTGAGGTTGCACCTGGACACATGATATTTTTTTCTTTTTTTTACCTTTATTGTTCTGGCGCAAATCGCTGACTTTTCAATATATTTTCCCCTGGCCAAGCTGCTGCCCCCACAGCTGTGGTGGGCTGCTATTTGTTCACTCTGCCAAGCTGGTCCAGTGTAGGCAAAGTTTATGTGTTATGTATAGTGGTATATCTATGCTTGACTAGCCTTAAATTACAACTTATTCACTTCCATCAGCTGCTACATATTCAAGGTCAATTGCCCTTCTCTCCGGCTCCCTGTGTGACCAACGCTTGCGAGCTGCTGTGCCTCGCAGCCTGCTCACACAGATCTGCCATGTATGCCTCGGTTATGTTTTCACTAAAATGCATACTGTCCTGTATTGTGTCTGAGATGTTTACATGTGTTACTGGAGAGTGCTCCCTGCAGGTCAGACTGCGAATTTATATACCCCCAATAATGTCATGGCCTCCCTCAAATTAGTCACATGGAATGTGTGCGGGCTGAGAGCCAAACCTAAACGCGTGACTGTCCTTTCCCATTTCAAATCTCTGCGCGCGGACGTCTCTGTCCTTGTGGAAACTCACATCACAGGGCAGATGCAAATGGCGCTACAAAAAACCTGGGTCGGTTGGTTCTATCAAGCCCCCTACACTTCTAGCTCCCGTGGCGTCGCTGTACTGATTGCCAAGTCGGTTCAATTTCAGCTCCACCTTCTGCAGTCGGACCCGCAGGGCCAGTACCTGCTCCTCCACACCGCCATCGGTGACCTGGAGGTTCTCCTAATGGCATTCTATATTCCACCACCGTTTCAATTCGCTGCCTTACAGGAAGGGGTAACCTTTATGGCCCAGCACCCCACGGTGCCTACTGTCTGGATGGGGGACTTCAACATAACGGTTGAACCCACCTTCGATAGACTTCATTCCTCTGCCCAAATGCCACCCCAGCCCTTGCTCACCAGATTTGGGAGGTTCCTTTCAGAATTTGCCATGATAGATACTTGGAGACACAAGCACCTGACCACAGTCGCTTACTCCTGCTTCAGCCCCTCACAGTCTGCTATGTCCCGTATTGACATGAATATGATCTCCCCTACCCTGGTGCCAGACCTCCTTGATGTGGGTTTCGGCGTCAGGGTCCTCTCTGATCATTCACCCTACTGGATGACCCTGCGATTGCCCTCAGCTCCTTTGACCCACATGTGGAGACTGCACCAGTTTTGGTTCACCATCATGTAGGACTTGGAGGACTTCAGCTAGCTTAGACGAAACGCGTCGGGTCTCTTTGCTGCACCCAGCCACTTTTACCACGCCTGTTTTAAACTATCTTTGTTGGAATCGATTCTAATTTTTATATTTTTTACTGATTGTCGGATGATCTTGTTTGATCAAATAAACCCCAATTGATTTTTGGATTTACACCATGTGGAGGCTCCCTGTTTTTTCTTCTTTACATATCATAAATATGGCTTGCTTACATTGGTGACGGTGTTGATCGAATCAGCTACTCGGGCACACACTTGGTCCCTCATCCAAGGAGGAGGTTCGCCATCACTACAGACCACACTTATACTGTCATCCATCATATGACAGTTCAAGCTCGTTTGACTCACCGCCAACGGCCTGTGAGTCCACCGAAGTTGGTAAGAGTATTTCATCCTCTTTTTGTTTTGGATCTTCACTGAGAAGAATAGCACTACATCACCTGTTTTGCACCTTTGGGCTGGTCTAGCCATCTGCAGTATCTTTTGGACTGAATTAATACTACATGAATTATGAACTTGATTGGGAGATTGTGGGCACAGTTTTAAATTTGTGTTGTTAACTCCCCAATACTAGCACTATTTTTTACTTTTACAATTCTTTGTTTCACGTTTGAATTCACCTATCGTAGGAGATTGTGATATTTATATTTAAAATGATTTGTTCTACATGAATACACATTATTGAATCTTTCACATTTCACATAAGTGTTACACTTCCCTCCATGTGGGGAAATTTGAGTTTGTTATTTTCTTTGCACAGTGGTGAACTGTTTATTAACACATTTTTTTATAGGATTGGAACATAGTTCATATATATGGTTCATTAATAGCGCTACACTTTCTATACCAATTTACTCTGCACAATTTTGTCGAATTGTAGTGTTGGCTGCTTTTTAAGTTTCTGTGATTGGCGCGGTATTTTTCCTGATTATTTCTGATAATGTATTGCTTCGCTAACTATGAAGTGTGCACATACTGGGTGCGGACAAGTGGTACAATCCAATGGATGGGGAGGTGGAAGAAAGCATGGCCACAGGTCAACTGGCCACAGATTGATCGAAATTCAGATGGTTCAGCAGGAACAGACAAATTTCAATCTATGCGCGGCCAGGTCAGTTGACACCCACCAGATGTGACACCATCCCAAAAGCAGCAAGAGCCCTGGCTGTTTGTTTTTTATAGCAATGCCACTGACCCCCCCCCATGTTTTGGCACCTGGGGCAGAACGCCTCCCCCCCGCTCCCCCTTGGTATGCCCCTGCAAGGATCCGCCTCACATCCTTTCCTCACTCCTCCACAAAGAAGCCGAGCGCTGATATTCTGACACGGCGGTGGCGACGGGGAGCGCGGAGCCTGCTCAGTTTTCGCTCCATAAGACGCAAGGACATTTTCCCTCATTTTTTTGGGGGGAAAAAGTGTGTCTTATGATGCGAAAAATACGGTAGTATTTAGTTGCTATTTTGCTGTGGGTTTTAAGTAGCAAGGGCAAAAAGGCAGAGGTTCAAGTAGCAGAATATAAATTGCAAAATGGAAAGCCATTGTTGTTTCAGCAATCCCAGATATACAAAAAGTGCCACAAAATGTACACATACCAGGGTTACATGGGTACCCACAGCTGCACATCAGATTTTTTAATTAATCTCTGGGAAATATGCTTTGGAATTTACCCCTTGTCACAATTGGAGTATGTTCACATACCATGTAACAAAGTCACACCGATTCTCTTACAACACAAAAAAAGGTGCTGCTTTGTAAAATAGGCTAGCAAAATGTCAATATGGTCTGTATGACATCATCCTATAGAGCAATAACAATCACTGTCAAGTATACTCAAACACACGCATACACAAACTACTGTATATCCCTGTATTTATATTCAGTCCCTATACATGGCTACTCTTTAAAAAAAAAAAAAAAGAAAGTTTTTTCCTTCATAGAAAATTGCAATACCATAAAATACTCAGCCCCCTATGAATGGTCTTAGCTGTCTAAGAGGATAACCAAACCAACAATAAAAAGGAAAGTGAGGCAGTCAACTGCATAGTGAGAACAGTTGCTGGAATTTCTCTTTCCAGTAATTTTAGACTCTGGTTTCAGATTTAGATTTTACGGTTCCATCACTTGAATATCGTGGAATGTTATAACAACCCTACTCACTAAATATAGATAATTGCGATCAGCCTTTCTGCTCCATATACACAAGAAAATAATTAAATCTCTCCAAAGTGAGGGAAATACCTCTAGTTGTCACCAGGAAAAAAAAAAAAAACTCCAATTCGCAGACTTCTTTTTTTTTTTTCTAGTGACAACTCAACATTTTAGATTTTCCCCTTAATTTTTGTCCCTGTGACAATGTACACGAGGAGATATCAAGAGGAAGAGTCTTCCCAGCCAGGAGAAAAATAAATCTGTAAACTAGGTTTTTACTTCTCCTTTGCCCACTGTAATCAGATTATGGAATGTCACACATTCAGAAAAATTAATGCAGGACTGCTTATAAAAAGCTTAAGGTATCACAATTCAAAATGAGGTTAGTTTCAGCCTAATATACCTGATTAAATGTGTTCCGCTGGAAAATTTTACACTGCTGCATCTTTTTTTTTTTTTTTTTAACTTTAAATACAAATGGGTAAGTGAAAATAGTCAATATTAATTCAACAGTATAGAAAATTGTAAACTGTTCACAAACCGGCAGTTTCCCAAAAACACTTCAACCAAAAAAAAAAAAAAAAAAGAAGAAAAGAAGGAAGTGGTCAATAGCCTGACTCTCACCTGGATTAAAGGGAACCAGCAAATATACCATAACAAATACCGGTAAAGTTCCATTATTCCAGATGCCTTTTTCTGCAACAACCAAGTTTTAGGATATTCTGCTGCCCTTACAATGACGTGCTCTTCTCGGTCAGCTCCTACTGAATACCCCTTAAGTAAGGCTTTCTTGTCCTAGACCTTCTGTACACAGAAGTGGATGATTGATGCTCGGTTCTGCATCAAACTGTACTCCTCTTCATACTTGTTGAAAGAAAGCCCCCCCCCCCAGAGCTCATGTAGTTCAATATTCCTGCACCAGAGTACGTCCAGTAGCAAAGGGAGCCGCTTCTGCACCAAAATTGTTTAATTTGGTACAATCCTCTCATTCAAACTGTAATCTTACTCCTTATCCCAGTGGTTTCATGTCCACCATGGACAGTTTCATTGTATTCAGCGGGCTGTTCTATGTTGCTGCTTTTTAGAAGTTTCCACCCAGATGACTTTTCAGTCATTTGTCTTGACTGCCATTAGATCATCCACATTTGGATTTGTATTGATCCACTGCACAATATTTTTAATTCAATATTGGATAAATAATAATTTGATGCTTTCATAAGACAAAAAACTCCTCATTGGTCTTCTTTGCAACTCTGTTGTATGTACTATTATTTCATGTCTATATCAATGGGTGTCTTGAGTGAGAATTTCCAACTCCTTGTAAGTGTCCACCTTCTCCATTAGTATCAGAAGAGCCCAGGGATTCAGTTGTGGTCAAACTGAGAAGCTGTGGTACATTAGAGAAGCATGTGCAGAAAAAGCCAACAGAACTACTGGTGTCAATTTGCACATTGTTAGAGATTAGACAATCAATCTGAAGGCTCCCAATCAGCAGTTGTTCCAGTTTTAGGAGAATGTATTAGCATCTTTAGCTTGGTCAGATATTCATCTAGCAGCGACATCATCAGCTGAAGAATTTAGGGTTTGCTGGACTTTGTTCCATTCATCTACAGTAGAAGACCTAGGTCTACCACATCCATGCAAAATTGGAACATTACCTGTGCCAAGTGGTATTCTCTCCATTTGTCATCCATCAAAAAACTGATGACGCAGAGAGATATTCCTCACTTGATAATATACACGGTCTCCAGAATCATCAGCCACATTTAAGAGAGTTCCTAATATGTTAAAAGGAGAAGTTCACCTTTCTACAAAAATAAAATAAAAAAAAACTAAAAAATAAATGCACGTCTTTTTGCGGGAAAAAAAAAAACCACGAAAATCAAAGTGAAAAAATGATGCAACAGGCTAGTCCATTTTGCCGAAATTTCATTGCAGCAACTCAAAATGGTACTCAGTTTGTATGGCAACCGACGTGCTTGTATGCATGCCCGACAATGTCAGGGCATGCACCTAATGAGACGACGGATGGTGTCCTGGGGTATTTTCTCCCAGATCTGGACCAGGGCATCCCTGAGCTCCTGAACAGACTGAGGTGCAACCTGGCGGCATCAGATCAACTGAAACATAATGTCCCAGAGGTGTTTTATTGTATTTAGGTCAGGCGAGCATGGGGCCATTCAATGGTATCAATTCCTTCATCCTCCAGGAACTGGCTGCATACTCTGACAATGGTTCCAAGGATTTCATCCCAATACCGAATGGCAGTTAGGGTGCCATTGTCTAGCCTGTAGAGGTCTCTGCGTCCCTCCATGGATATGCCTCCTCAGACCATCACTGACCCACCACCAAACTGGTCATGCTGAACAATGTTACAGGCAGCATAACATTCTCCACGGCTTCTCCAGACCCTTTCACGCCGGTCACATGTGCTCGGGGTGAACCTGCTCTCATCTGTGAAAAGCACAGGTCAACAGTGGCAGACCTGCCAATTCTGGTGTTTAATGGCAAATGCCAATCGAGCTCCACAGTGCCGGGCAGTGAGCACTGGCCCACTAGAGGATGTCGGGCCCTCAGGCCACACCCTCGTGAAGATTGACCAAAGAATCAAACATTCACACCAGTGGCCTGCTGGAGGTCATTTTGAAGGGCTCTGCCAGTACTCATCCGGTTTCTTCTTGCACAAAGGAGCAGATACCAGTCCTGCTGAAGGGTTAAGGACCTTCTATGACCCTGTCCAGCTCTTCTAGAGTAACTGCCTGTCTCCTGGAATCTCCTCCATGCTCTTGAGACTGTGCTGGGAGACTCAGCAAACCTTATGGCAATTGCACATATTAATATGCCATCCTGGGGGAGGTTGACTGCCTGTGCAACCTCTATAGGGTTCAGGTATCGCCTCATGCTACCAGTAGTGACACTGACCCTAGCCAAATGCAAAACTAGTGAGAAACAGTTGAAAAAGACTAGTAGGGAAGAAAAAAATGTCAGTGGCCTCTACCTGTAAAACCATTCCTGTTTTGGAGGCAATCTCATTGTCCATTTAGTGCAACTGTTGTTAATTTCATTAACACCAAAGCAGCTGAAACTGATTAACAACCCCCTCTGCTACTTAACTGACCAGATCTACAGCATATCCCAGGAGTTTAATTGACTTGATGCTATACTCTGTTTAAAAAAATTGGTTCCTTTAATTTTTTTGAGCAGTGTATTTTAATTACTTCAAATAAAATTATTTAGGAGTCTCTCCATTATCGCAATAGAAAGTTACTAACACACTTGGTGTTTTTTGGGATTACAACTCCAGACACCAATGTAATATGGTTCTTTGTGCACACAACTTATAAAATTATGACCCATGTACAGTATACTTCTATGGGAGAACAGGTGGCTTTTTTGGGTAAGCTACCTGGGGCTACTTTCAAATGTTTTAGAATAGAGATTTTTTTTCTCATTGATTGTGATACCTTAACATTTTTCTGCATAAGCAATCCTGTACTGGCAAAAAAAAAAAAAAAAACAACAGAAGCTTTACGCTCTCACCACTCTATCCAAACTATATATACAAAATTACTTTAATCAAGCTGAACATAAGCAGGAACAGTGAAACACAACCATAGTGTTGTACTGTTCAGCAAGAGGCAGTGACCACACATGTAATGAGACAATATGGTTGCCCCCATGGACAATATAACAACTAATATGGAGAACCAGGTTGTTAAAACCCAAGCACTCACTGATACTAGTATTTATATTACACTGATTAAATCCACATTTTAATCTTAAAATAAAAATAACTGCTACACAAATCCATTTTCCCTTTGAACATTTTCTTCCAGCTAAACACATTCCAATGTAGAAACTACCCAGAAGAAACCATAAAAAGAAACCTACTATAATTAAATATATTTATAGTAAAAAAAAAAAAATTTAAAAAAGGATTTTTTTCTAAACTTGTCGACCTTCGTTTTCCAATTTTATTATTTTTTTTTCTCCATGTCCGCAATAATCGGACAGACATTCTTATTCAAAACTGGGAGGAGGGAAAACCTGTACTTCAATTTTATGGCCACATTTTAGACAATAGCTACACCTTCAGATTTTTTTGTTTTTTGTAACAATTTTTGGACATTTAAATAATATTTAGATGATGGTATTCAGCTACAGAAGGGAATTTGACTGTTTAAAAGTCTTTTAAATGCTTTTAAAACCAACACAGCTTGGTTATTCTTAAACTACAATTCAGTCCAATTCTAGCACCATATAATCCTGTCCTGGGATCTACTGTCACCGGACATTGCACATAATCCTAGCACTGAGTGATCTACTGAGTGATTCTGGTCTAAACCCAGCCATACATGGATTGAAATTCGGCCAGTTCAGCAGGGACCGTTCAAATTATGATCCATGTGTGGCCACTCCCACTCAACAGAAGTCCTTCTAACGATCAACTTTGGTGGAAATTATTTTTCGATCAGCAGCTGCAGCCGCTGATCAGTTTATTCTGACAGAGGAGAATCCCACAGTCAGCATACAATGTCTCAGTGGAGAGGGCTCCTCTATCCACCTCAACTGTGTGGCTGGAGGAATCCGTTCTATGATCAGCCTAGAAGCACACATGCCATTCTCGTAGCACTATGTGATTTTGTCCACATAAGGCTATAATCCTATCACTAGACTTTGATAATCCATATCAGATGACCTTGTGATAATCTACAGTAAACTGATCACTAAACAGCAGATATATTCCAAGCACTGAGCGATCCATCCTTCATAATCTACAATCACTTAATATTACGAATAATCCCATCATTGTCAGATCACGTCCTGGTCGGATACAGCGAGGAGTTCCCTGGGGCCCAGGTATAATTTACCACTGTCCCAATAAATATGTTCTACACAACTGCCAAGTATTTATAGGTTGTCCTACATACCCAAACTAGGCATGAAAGACTCACTGGAAATGTCAATCTATAGCATGGTCCTCCTAATAGAATATTCCCTTCAAGTGTAACACAGAACTGGAAACAGCCAAACCTGTTAAAGGTAAAAGTTGCCCCTAATAAATACATTATCTGCTCCTGAGAAAGTGAAGACCACCTCTTCATCATAGGAGGGCATCTCAGTACACTGTGGCAGTGAAAGTCTATTTGCACGGAATGTCTCAGCTATACATCCAGGCTGTACCCTGCGGTGCTCAGCTTCCTCTCCTGAGCTCCGGACACTCGTCCCTTGGTCCGATATGGCTGCTGACATTCCTTGTCTGTCAGTGGGGGGTAATACTGCCTGTAGCACAGGTAGGCAAAGAAGAGTCCAATGAAAGCTCCAACCACAACATCTAAAATTAACGACAATAGGCAGTCAGAATATATTACAAAAAATAGTCCTAAATAGTCATATGTTCTATTCGATTGTACAATTTAACAAACTGCATAATATATGAAACCTCCCTGTAGAGACAATGCTGTTTATAGTGGCCTGTGTCCAGAGCACACAGGGACATGAAACCTGATCATTTAAAAAAAGTAAAAGATCCAACCTATTGCCCCATTTCGCCAACCTGTCATACCATGGGGTTCACCAATTGGCCATTAAGTACTGTGAGTGGCTGGGCTACTACGAGCATCTGGAGGGATCTGTAGTATACTCAGATGTTATGGAGGGCAAAGGGGGGATTTTCTACAATTATAACATGAAGTGCCAATTTTAAATACCTATAGCAAAAAACTAAAAGGCAACCTTAAAGTGGAACTTTAGTCAGAAAATTAAGTCCTGCTAGATCACTTCAGGATGGTCCTTTTTGCAGGTATAGCTATGTACAACATTAAAAATAAGTGCCTATACCGTTTATAATCCAGTAATACTCTGTCTCACCCTGCTCTGCACATGCTCAGTTGCTCTCCATTTTTAGGCACTGCTGAGTTTGTAGAGGTCGATCTGCTGACAGCCTTAAAGCTGAATTAAACCCTCCTACAGTCAAGGAAGCTGCTTCTGTTTGATCTGCAACTGCGATGATGTTGTATATGTGATCAGTTATGACACCAGCCATTTGATGGTTTAATAGTTTGGTTGAGGACACAAGCCAATGTGACAGTTACCAATTCCAGGAATGTAACTTTTTTGAAATCGTTAAATCAATGGGTTTAGTTCCACTTTCTGATTGACTGCTGTTCAGGGGCTCTGAGCTTCAGGAAAATAGCAGCCCCTGGAAAGTAAAAACAGGAGTAATGCTGGAAGCAATTTACAGCACACACCAATGTTGGTAGCATAATTATTAATGTGGAATGTGTTCCTTGCTAAAAAACTATTTTTATCAAGTTGTTACAGGTAAAGTTCTGTTTTAACACGTTAGTCACATTAACTTCAGAATTTTAAAGACAATAAGCCTAGGTTCACATTGGTGCGATTTCATGTCAAGTCACATGCCAAATTGGAGGCTATTGCCAGTAACGGCACTGTCCGAATCGGTGCCGCACTGTCCCAATTCCCAAAAGTAGTTTCTGTACTACTTTTGGCGACTTCGGGGTGCAATTTGTATAGACGTCTGTGCAGAAACCCACACAGATGTCTCTGAAATCGCCCCCGAAGTTGGACTGACATACGGGTATGAAATCATGCGAGTTCGGCTTTCTAACCTGTCAGTGTGAACCTAGGCTGAAGGAGACACTTCCAGCGCAGTTTAACACAATGGAAGTGATTGTTTTCGTTACTCTATGTGGGATTTCATGTGTTTGTAGACCTCTGAAATGAAATGGTGAATAATGAACAAAGCATTTCCCTCAATCCAAAGCACCTAGTGTGGTTCCCATCTTCTCTTTCCTCCTGCTGTCTGCACAAATTACTTCTGACAGGTTCTGCTAACACCACAGAATCCCAGGGGACACCCTCCAGAATCCCAGGGGACACCCAACCCACCCCCAGCACACAGAGGGGGAATAACAGCCTGAGCTGTGCAGGTTTCCTTATCAGACTGTGTAGGGGAGGGTGTGTCCATTCCTTCCCCTCAGGTCTCAGATTACACTAAACACTTTGCTGTGCGGTGTGTGACATTAGATCCCCGCCCCCTGCCTTCTGGAGCTCAGAAATGCTGTGGAAAATGTGTGATTTAATAGGCTGTAGTGGAGAAAGGGCTACAGATGAACAAGTACAACTTATGCAGGAGGATTTGTTTAACTGCTGTGCATCATCTAAGGCCAGTCACTTCAGTGGGTATATAGTATGTAAGAGTTTACAATTTTTTTTACAAGTATACTTGTCAAAACTTGGACAGGCTCCAACACTGCAATGCAGGTATCCAGGTGATCAGTGCATTTACTTTTACAGCTATCAGTCCTGGATTCAAGGGATGCTCCACACGTTTTAACAACTGTTTGAACCAGTCCATTTTTTTTTTCTATGGCGGATATATCTTTTCTGCCATGTAGTCCTTTTTCTTGTATTATGGTATACTAATGACATGGTCTTTCTACAGATATCCTATAAAATATGTTTGTCTCCTGAAGAAGTGAACGTTGCTTCACAAAACGCATCAAGTTTTAGGATTTGAACAATTTCTTCATGTACACCTGTTACAACTTTATATCCTTTTTTAAAGTATTCTGTGTAATTTTAATATGATATTAATCACCTTTTTAGAATGTGCTGACCTATTTTTGTTTGGTGCAATTCTTGTAAAAGTCCCCTGGGCAATGTCAATGTATGAGCGGATTCGAGGATAGTTTACTCTGGTAGTATTATTAGCTTGCCCTATTCCCTCCCGTATGTTCCCAATGGCCAACTTGAGGAAAGGTATGGGACCGGGGGTCAACGCTACCATAGGTATGGAACCTTACAGATTACAGCAGTCCGGGATTTGGATTCCTGGGCTGCAGAAGAGAGCAAGTAAAAGAGTAGACAATACTCGGTACCTGCACGACAAATTATTTTCAAATCTCGATTTCTGCGGTAAAATCTTCCCTGCTGTTCTTCCTCATTGGTCATGGAGGATACCATCACAATAAAAAAGGACCAGCATGAAGCTATGAAAAGCAGGACATGTGGGTCAAGCTTTTCACTTTTTTTTTTCTTGAAGATAACTTCTCTATTTTTCACCATAAGCCCAGCCTGACTTTTACCAGATTATCGACACCTAACCCCTGCTGAATCCAGTGTACTTACCCTGCCAGTGGTGTTTGTAGTCACATGTGCGGGATAACGCAATAGCGATAGCACACAGCAGCGGGAACAAGAAGGTGCACAGTCGCCAGGAATGTCCACGACCAGTGGAGGAAAAACTTCCCAGCTTCCCGGCAATATAAAGAGCTGTGAAGCCCAGCCCAGCAAATGCAACTAATTACGAGGGAAAAAGAAACAGAACATAAGCATAAGGAAAAAAAAAAAAAAAAGGGACACCAATACCAGTACATGTGCAAAATTTCTAATTAATAAATCTCAATACAGTGATTCGTGACCTCGACAAGGGTGCTTGCATCTATAAACATTTCCTCCCCCCCTCCCCCACCATTTGAAAACAAACAATACCAACAATTTTGTAACTGCTGAAAAAGGGACCATTTAAAAAACAAGATGTCTGCCTAAGACTACCCCGCTGACAACACCGCCATGCGATTTTACTGCAGGACCAAACAGCATTGTCACTATAATGCCACATACACACGGTCGGACTTTCCGGCAGGAAAAGTCCAACAGAATCTTTTCAGCGGACATTACGATTGTGTGTAGGCCTCATCTGACTTTTTTTTTTTTCTAAAATTCTGACGGACCTAGAAATAGAACATGTTTCAAATCTTTCCGACGGAATCAGTTCCTATCTGGAAAACCGCTCGTCTGTATGCTGTTCCGACGGACCAAAAACGACGCATGCTCTGAAGCAAGTACGAGACGGAAGCTATTGGCTACTGGCTATTGAACTTCCTTTTTCTAGTCCCGTCTTAAGTGTTGTAAATCACCGCGTTCTAGACAGTCGGACTCTGGTGTGATCGTGTGTACGCAAGACAGTTTCAGCGGAACTCCTTCAGAACTCCATCAGAAAAACCTTCAGAGTTCATTCCGACGGAAAAATCGGTCATTTGTATGCAGCATTACAGGAAGTAGAGAACTTCAGGCTGTACTGGCAGTAACAACAGGTAATAAAACTATATTATGGGGGAGAATAAATTGCATTACTGAGTTAAAGTTCTACCCCAACATTTCATATTACTGATATGTGCCTGCTGTACCATGTAATTGTGTTAAAAATTATCCTGTTCTCTTTGCATTGCTTCCTTTGTGTGAAATTTCTGGTGATCCTGCCCGTCCCTTTGCTTTTCTACTGCAGACTGACATGGAAGCACAACCATCCCTTGGAGCAAAGCCTGCCTGTCCTCCTATGACCAAGACTTGTGCGGACATGCTATCCCTGTACACTGGACAGATCAGTGTACTGCTGTTTCTCTGCCCCCTGCTGACTCACTCCTTGCTGTCTCAACCCCTTATGGAGGACTCGGAGAGAGGAGAATATATATATATATATATATATATATATATATATATATATATATATATATATATATATATATATATATATATATACACACACACACACTTACATTCATACATACATACATTCATATATATATATATATATATATATATATATATATATATATATATATATATATATATATATATATATATATATATATGAATTCTAGGATCAGAGCTGGTCCTGGATTACACAAAAATGTGGTCCGGGCTGCTCATTCCATGTCAACCATTGACTGGAGGAAGAGTAGTGTACCCTGAAAACTGGACATATGCTCCAATAACTTGTGGCCTTACATTGAAGAGATCCAGAGTTCAGTTATTGGTCATTAAATAAATAAGAAAAGTTTAAGCTGAAAATAAATGCTTTAATTTTGCTCACATGAGGAGTGGCCACTGGGAAAGCTCTTTCTCCCTTCAGTCACCACTTCCGGATCACCCGTACATTCCAGTCCTGGTGATTCTCGCCCATCTGGAAAACAGCGGTGCAGAAAGTCGGGACGTGGCCTAAAGATATAAAAAGGAGATCATCATCATAACATGAATGCACAAAATCTCAAGTCCCAACGCCAATGGTAAATGCAGAATGCAATCTTAAGCTGGCCATACATTATACAATTTTCTTGTTCAATTTCCTTTAGATTTACCTTCAACTATGTAGTGTAAGGGTCTGCCTGATTGCATACAAAATTTAAATTGTTTAGATTTGGCCTCATATTATATGGTTTTGGTTAATCTAAAAGAAAAATTGTACAAGAAGATTGTATAATGTATGGCCATCCTTAACCACATGATTACTGGGCACTTAAACCCCCCTCCTGCCCAGACCAATTTTCAGCTTTCAGCGCTGACGCACTTTGAATGACAATTGCGCGGTCATACAACACTGTACCCAAATTAAATTTTTATCATTTTTTCACACAAATAGAGCTTTCTTTTGGTGGTATTTAATCACAGCTGGGGTTTTTATTTTTTGCTAAACAACAACAAAAAAAAAAAAATCAGGTTTCATAGTTTGTTATAAAATTTTGCAAACAGGTCATTTTTCTCCTTCATTGATATGTGCTGATGGGGCGGCACTGGTGGGCACTGATAGGCACAGATAAGGCGGCAGTGTGGCCACTGATAAGATGGCACTGATGGGCCCTGATGGGTGGCACTGGTAAATGGCACAGATGGGCACGTGTAGGTTACACTGATGGGCACTGGTAGGTGACACTGATGGGCAGCACTGTTGATGAGGCACTGATTGGCGACACTGGTAGGTGGCACTGTGGGTACTGTTGTGCACTGGTAGGTGGCACAGACGAGCTGTCGGGAACTCTCCTTGATCGGGACCGATGTCCCTCTGAGAGCCGCCGGTGATCGGCTTTAAATAGCGAATTACCGACTCTGTTTACATCACATGATCAGCTGTCATTTGCTAACAGCTGATCATGTGGTAAGGGGTCGGGATCTCAGACTCGCTGATCACAGAGCGCGCCACGCACAGGCCGTCTATCGACGTACTACTGGCAAAGTAGGTCTGCGATGTAGCCGTCATTCGGCTACAGCGCGGATCTGAAGTTAAGTTAATCACACACACTGTAACCATACAGCATTTCATATCTACAGGGGCAGGCACATACATGCGGACCTGGCAGTCCTCAAGGGAAAATAATTCCCAAATAGTGTCCCCTCCCCCACAAGACAGGCTGTGCGTATATATATATATATATATATATATATATATATATATATATATATATATATATATATATATATATATATATATATATATATATTTATTGGCTATTGGCGGAACACGTGAGAAGACACCCGCCGGTCACAACCGTGATTTCTCTCACTTTTTGCCCGAAAGACAGAAGTGAAGCAACATTTTTCCAACACATACAGAGAATGCTAATCACATTTTTTTTTCCATACCGATAATCACTAATGGGAACAATTTTAAATCTGTATATTAGATACTATAAGGCCTCGCTCACACTTCCCACAGTGTACACCCATGTTTCCCTGCACAGGGAGGACACACAAGTGTTCTGGGGCTATTCTCTAAATTTTTTCAAAAGCAAACCAGTGCAATGCTTCCAAAAAATAAATTGTTTCCAGTATAAAAATACCTCCAATTGTGCAGTGATTTCAAACATTTCTAGGAGAAAAAAAAAAAAAAAAAGTCTTACCTTCCCACTATGAGTTTTATTGTATTAGTGAACACACCATTAAGAGCTAAAGCAAGACTGGCAGCTGTAAAAACAAAATAAAGAGTTTTAATTATAAAGTACAGGCAGTCCCCGGGTTACAAACAAGATCTGTAGGATTGTACTTAAGTTGAATTTGTATGCAAGTTGGAACAGGTACATTTTTTTAGCCGCTTCCTGACCGCTGATGTACTTTGGTAGAATGGCACGGGCGCGCGCAAAAGGGTGTACCCGTACGCCCCTTCGCAATCCCGGGTTTGGCCCGCGATCACAACGAGGAGAGGCAGAACGGGGAAAGGCCTACGTAAACAAGGCATTTCCCTGTTCTGCCTAGTGACATGACAGGGATATACTGCTGCTCCCTATCATCGGAAGCAGTGATCTCTGTCATGTCCTAGGTAGCTCATTCCCCCCACAGTTAGAACACACTGAGGGAACACAGTTAACCCCTTGAACGCCCCCAAGTGTTTAACCTGTGGCCCTCAAGCTGTTGTGAAACTGCAAGTCCCATCATGCTTCTGCCTTTGGGAATCATGCTTGCAACAGTCAGCCTTGTAATACTTTATGGGACTTGTAGTTTCGCAACAGCTGGAGGGCCAAAAGGTTGAGCACCCATGGTTTAACCCCTTCCCTGCTAGTGACATTTACACAGTAATCAGTGGCTATTTTTTAGCTCT
The DNA here is from genome assembly GCF_042186555.1 of Aquarana catesbeiana. Taxonomy (NCBI): domain Eukaryota; kingdom Metazoa; phylum Chordata; class Amphibia; order Anura; family Ranidae; genus Aquarana; species Aquarana catesbeiana. The sequence continues at coordinate 621,899,778 of NC_133326.1, read as the reverse complement.
GATCGCTGTATAAATGTCAATGGTCCCAAAATAGTTTCAAAAGTGTCCGATCTGTCCACTGCAATGTAGCAGTCCTGATTAAAAAAAAAAAATCACCGCCATTACTAATAAAAAAGAAAAAAAATAATAAAAATGCCATAAATCTATCCCCTATAACTTTTGCGCAAACCAATCAATATACACTTATTGCGATTTTTTTTTTACCAAAAATATGTAGAATACATATCGGCCTAAACTGAGAAAGAAATTTGGGGATATTTATTATAGCAAAAGGTAAAAAACATTGCTTTTTTTTCAAACGTACTGCATTTTTTTCTGTTTATAGTGCAAAAAATAAAAACCGCAAAAGGTGATTAAATTCCACCAAAAGAAAGCTCTATTTGTGGGAAAAAAAAAAGGACTATAATTTTGTTTGGGTACAACGTCGCACGCCCGCGCAATTGTCAGGTAAAGCAAAAAATGCTTTGGTCATTAAGGGGGTAAAATCTTCTGGGGCTGAAGTGGTTAAGTGCGGGTTCCCTGCTTCTTCAGGAGAGCAAAATAGGAGAATAGGATGGATAGAAATTATATATATATACATATATATATATAAAAAATTATATAATATTAGTTATTCTATCTCAAGTGCCTATAAACACCCATAGAATAGATGGGATATCTACCTTTGTCTTCAACATGTGTCATCTATATATTTACACATTTTGTTATTTTTCTCAGTGTTTAGTCTTCCTGTTCTCCTATTTTGCTCTCCTGAAGAAGTGGGGAACCTGCGAAACATGTTGAGAATTTGTTCTTTAACGTTCATATGGTGACTGGAGACATTTACCATTCTTAGTGAGACTCCAATATAGGTGGTAGGACCACTTAGAGTGGAACAAATATGCAACACCCAGTGTTTTAAAATTAATGTTGATTCTATGTAAAATAAACTTGATTGATTTTAACAATATTGTTGTAATGTCGTGTGCAAGTTAGATGCATGTAACTCAGGGACTGCCTGTACATGCCAGTCAAAATGAAGTTCATGACATAGGTTAAGTACAATTATTAAAAGGGGTTGTAAACTCCCGTGTTTTTTTCACCTTAATGCATCCTGTGCATTAAGGTGAAAAAACTTCTGTCAGTCACTGCCCCCCGGATTACTCACCTGAGCCCTTCAATTCCTCGGCGGAGACACGCTGTACCTCTCTGCCCAGGGTTCTCGGCTCTTAAATGGATAGATTGATAGCAGTACAGCCATTGGCTCCCGCTGCTGTCAATCGAATCCAATGACGCGGGCCCTGGGGGGCGGGGCCGAGTCCTGCATTCTACATCTATGGATGCAAATGCTGGACACGGGAGCCCGCCGGCAAGGCAACTCCTCGGGAGAGTGCTTCTCCTAGGGGGTTATACGACGTGGGGAGGAGCCAATATCGCCGCCGGGGGACCCCAGAAGACGAGGATCGGGGCCACTCTGTGCAAAACGAACTGCACAGTGAAGGCAAGTATGACATGTTTGTTATTTAAAAAAAAAAAAAAAAAAAACCCAAACACAAGCCTTTACAATCACTTTAAGCACAAGTAAAATTATTTAAAAAGATAAATAAATAAAAAAATATTTCAAAAAGCACCCCACACACGTAGATCAAGTACACATACACTGTATTGCCTTTACACACACATGAACTTTTTTTTTTAACCAGAAAAACCAAGTTTATTGAGATGCAAACAAGGTATACATATATACATTTGTCAGAATCATAGTAAGTATTGAGACGTTTCAGAAAGCAAATTTCCATCACTATGAAACAAACATTTTCCTTTTATACAGAGTGGAGTACACAAAGAGTGTGGCACAAATTGACTTGGGATACAATTCTAAGTTTCCTACACAGCTTGGAGCGGGATCATTAAGTGCAAGTCTCCCCATCCTCCAGCCATCTAACCCAGACACTAGAAAATTTCTGCGGGCGACCTCTGTGAATGTATATCATTTTCCTATATGGAAGGGTGTTATTAATTTCCCTTTTCCACCCCTGCAGCGTCGGGGGTAGAGCCTGCATCCAAACTTTGCCAATAACTTTTCTAGCTAAGAATAGGGTTTAACACACACATAAACTTTAATGGAATTCCAGTCTTAGTCCGTGGGGTTCAATATTGAGTTGGCCCACCCTTTGCAGCTATAACAGCTTCAACTGTGAGGTCAGGCACTGATGTTGGATGAGAAGGCCTGGCTTACAGTCTCCGCTCTAATTCATCCCAAAGGTGTTCTATCAGGTTGAGGTCAGGACTCTGTGCAGGCCAGTCAATTTCCTCCACCCCAAACTGGCTCATCCATGTCTTTATGGACCTTGTTTGTGCACTGGTGCGCAGTCATGTTGGAACAGGAAGGGGTCACCCCCAAACTGTTCCCACAAAGTTGGGAGCATAAAAATTGTCCAAAATGTCTTGGTATGCTGACACCTTAAGAGTTCCCTTCACTGGAACTAAGGGGCCAAACCCAACCCCTGAAAAACAACCCCACACCATAATCCCCCCCCCCCCCACCACCACCACCACCAAATGATTTGGACCAGTGCACAAAGCAAGGTCTATAAAAGACATGGATAAGAGAGTTTGGAGTGGAGGACTGGCCTGCACAGAATCCTGACCTCAACCCGATAGAACACCTTTGGGATGAGTTAGAGTGCAGACTGTGAGCCAGGCCTTCTCGTCCACATCAGTGCCTGACCTCACAAATGCGCTTTTGGAAGAATGGTCAAACATTCCCATAGACACACTCCTAAACCTTGTGGACAGCTTTCCCAGAAGAGTTGAAGCGGTTATAGCTGCAAAGAGTGGGCCAACCCAATATTTAAAACTACAGACTAAGACTGGGATGCCGTTAAAGTTCCTGTGTGTGTTAAACCCTATTCTTAGCTAGGAAAGTTATCGCCAAAGTTTGGATGCAGGCAAAGGGTGGACCAACGTCATTAAAGTGGTTGTAAAAATAACTAACACCTGCAAGACAAAAGCATAATGAGCTAGTATGCATAGCATACTAGCTCATTATGTAATACTCACCTGAGATCGAAGCCTTCGCTGTGGTGCCCGTATACAGCACCGGCCAGCGACATCACTCCCGGGGTCTACTTCCGGGTATTGCGGCTCCGCTCTGTGATTGGCCGGAGCCGCGAGGAGCCGCTGGTAACAGCACACTCACTGAAGCAAACGGCACGTGCAAGCCATTGCTTTAGTGCGCATGTGCCGATGACGTCGGCACATGCAAATACAGGGGATATCTCCTAAACCATGCAGGAAGTGAGAGGAGGAAATCTACTCCTAGGAAGGGATTGCTGCCACCCGATCAGTGTTGCCGGCTGTAGCCCGCAGTGCTGATAAATGTATTCTGATGGTGGGAAAGTGTCCCAAATGTTAGAATACAAAGGCTCAGCAGGGAGGATTTTCCCCATTCACCTCAAATGGTAGAACCAAAAATATTTTATGGGTGATGTATGGGATGCTTTAATCCACAGCCCATCATTACCAACACCAGTCACATTCTCATTACATGAGCAGTATAACCCACATGCAAAAGCACACTTGAACTTGAATTCATGTGCAATCAGCTCAGAGAGGAAATTGCTCAGCTTTCTGTGGTTGTTTCAGAAGAACTGCCATCAGTACAAATATTACCAAGTATAGCTTCCCGTGCGTCCGCGCGATCTGCTCGGCGACAAAGGCGGGCCAAAACCACAACCGAGATGGGAGCCAAGAAAGAAATCAGCTAGAAAACACAAGAAGAAGCGATAAAGGATACAGTTGTGGTGCATCTGTACACAATTATGACAATTTGAATGGAAGGTCTGTGTGCAACTTTCCTGTGTTTCAAAATGTGAATTCTGATACCAAACAGGAATTTTAATAAAAGACAGACACAGACACTAGAGTTTTCCCTCCCATCCCCATTTTAAAGCTGAAATCCAGGCAGATTAAAAAAACGACAAGCATGGATGCAGTTCTGCATTTAATAACACTAGAGATGTATTTTTGGACACCAGCAGTACGTGTATCTGAATTAGACTTAAGATCAGCATATCAAAGTCCTAATTGAGCAGGGCTTAGCATGGGAGAGGAAAAAGCAGCACAAGAGCCAATCAGGTCTAGTGCTGATAAAAGAGCATGCAGATAGGAGGAGAAAGAGTGGCAAAGAGATGAACTCCTCACTTCACTTGCCATTTACAAGCTGGGGGCACGAACATGACAGCCTGGGGACATCAGGTGGCAGAAATTCTGTGCTGGGGGACATAATCTGGTGGAAGAAGAGTTTTTAAAAAAAATTTTTTTAAAAGGATAGGTTTACCTTCGGGAACATGTTATGTGCTCAACCTGTAAGATGTTCCTGCTGCTGCAGACGCTTGGCGGTCTGCTGCCCTCTGCATGACAGCAGTATGGGGGAAGTTTCCCGTACCAGCTGTCACTTTTGAAAAGAGCCGCATTCCACCAACGATCACTTGTACAAAGCTTTCCAGGCCCCTACAAAATAAATAATGAAAAAAAAATATTATATATACAGTGGGGACGGAAAGTATTCAGACCCCCTTAAATTTTTCACTCTTTGTTATATTGCAGCCATTTGCTAAAATCAAGTTCATTTTTTTCCTCATTAATGTACACACAGCACCCCATATTGATAGAAAAACACAGAATTGTTGACATTTTTTCAGATTTATTAAAAAAGAAAAACTGAAATATCACATGGTCCTAAGTATTCAGACCCTTTGCTGTGACACTCATATATTTAACTCAGGTGCTGTCCATTTCTTCTGATCATCCTTGAGATGGTTCTACACCTTCATTTGAGTCCAGCTGTGTTTGGTTATACTGATTGGACTTGATTAGGAAAGCCACACACCTGTCTATATAAGACCTTACAGCTCACAGTGCATGTCAGAGCAAAAGAGAATCATGAGGTCAAAGGAACTGCCTGAAGAGCTCAGAGACAGAATTGTGGCAAAGCACAGATCTGGCCAAGGTTACGAAAACATTTCTGTTGCACTTAAGGTTCCTAAGAGCACAGTGGCCTCCATAATCCTTAAATGGAAGATGTTTGGGACGACCAGAACCCTTCCTAGAGCTGGTCATCCGGCCAAACTGAGCTATCGGGAGAGAAGAGCCTTGGTGAGAGAGGTAAAGAAGAACCCAAAGATCACTGTGGCTGAGCTCCAGAGATGCAGTCAGGAGATGGGAGAAAGTTGTAGAGAGTCAACCATCACTGCACCCCTCCACCAGTCGGGGATTTATGGCAGAGTGGCCCGACGAAAGCCTCTCCTCAGTGCAAGACACATGAAAGCCCGCATGGAGTTTGCTAAAAAACACCTGAAGGACTCCAAGATGGTGAGAAATAAGATTCTCTGGACTGATGAGACCAAGATAGAACTTTTTGGCCTTAATTTTAAGCGGTATGTGTGGAGAAAAACAGGCACTGCTCATCACCTGTCCAATACAGTCCCAACAGTGAAGCATGGTGGTGGCAGCATCATGCTGTGGGGGTGTTTTTCAGCCGCAGGGACAGGACGACTGGTTGCAATCGAGGGAAAGATGAATGCGGCCAAGTACAGGGATATCCTGGACGAAAACCTTCTTCAGAGTGCTCAGGACCTCAGACTGGGCCGAAGGTTTACCTTCCAACAAGACAATGACCCTAAGCACATAGCTAAAATAATGAAGGAGTGGCTTCACAACAACTCTGTGACTGTTCTTGAATGGCCCAGCCAGAGCCCTGACTTAAACCCAATTGAGCATCTCTGGAGAGACCTAAAAATGGCTGTCCACCAACGTTTACCATCCAACCTGACAGAACTGGAGATGATCTGCAAAGGAGGAATGGCAGAGGATCCCCAAATCCAGGTGTGAAAAACTTGTTGCATCTTTCCCAAAAAGACTCATGGCTGTATTAGATCAAAAGGGTGCTTCTACTAAATACTGAGCAAAGGGTCTGAATACTTAGGACCATGTGATATTTCAGTTTTTCTTTTTTAATAAATCTGCAAAAAAGTCAACAATTCTGTGTTTTTCTGTCAATATGGGGTGCTGTGTGTACATTAATGAGGAAAAAATGAACTTAAATGATTTTAGCAAATGGCTGCAATATAACAAAGAGTGAAAAATTTAAGGGGGTCTGAATACTTTCCGTCCCCACTGTATATATAATATTTTTTTTTTATTATTTATTTTGTAGGGGCCTGGAAAGCGTTGTACAAGTGATCGGAGGCCAAGTGATCTTGGTGAAATGCAATGCTCCCTATTGGCCAATCTACAATTTTTTATAATATATATATATATATATATATTTACACAAAAACAAAAGATGTAAAGCAAACATGTAAAAATGTGACAGTCGCATGGAAATGGAAGCCTCCTGACGACGGCCCTCTGATGGGCTGAAACGCATCAAGGCTTGGTCGCTTCATCGTGACCCACGTATGCCCACACAACTTCTGGGTACTGAGCTGAACCGCAAGCAGCCGAATTCAGCATATCGTGGGCCGAGTTACCCGTTACTAACAAACACATGCTGTACACACAGGGTGCCAGGGCATTAGGCACCACTACATGTGAGTGAAATTTTATTTGTTGTATATTTAATAAAATCAATGCGTTTTTATGTGACGAGGTTCTTCTCTTGTTATTTCCCTCTATTTATCTAAGGATTTATCCAGTGTATGAGCTGCCAGCAAAAGATCTTACTCAGGGGTCTCCCCACCAGCCCAAGTGATCATACTAGAGATAGTTGGTCAACACCTAGGGGCGAGTGCACATCCATGTGGGGCACCTGATCCGTTTACCTTGTTCTCAGAGCACTGGTTGTCTTATTTTGAGCACGAGCACTTATGAACACAAACCAATTTGGGACTTTAAAGGACTTATGTTTTTAGGGATTATTATTGCCATCACCTATCGCGGTGACATATATATTTATTTATATTGTATTTTGCTATTTAGCAAATTTTTTCACTGCAGCTGGTTTATTTTGTACCTTTGCAATTTTATTTCTTTGGCGCTAAGCATTATCCAATTTTTATAGTCACATGGAAATTACTTTTTAAACATTAAGAGCCGGTTCACACAGGGGCGACTTGTCAGGCGACCTAGCCGCCTGACAAGTCGCCTCCCGTTCTGTACAATGGAACCGTTGCGTCGCTCCGACTTAGAAAAAGGTTCCTGTACTACTTTGGGGGCGACTTGCATAGACTTCTATACAGAAGTCGTTTTGCAAGTCGCCGTGGATGTCGTGTGCAGGTCGCCTCGGTGAGGCGACCTGCAAGTCGTGCCGCCCCTGTGTGAACCGACCCTATGGGGTTGATTACTAAAACTGGAGAGTGCAAAATCTGGTTCAGCTGTGCATGGTAGCCAATCAGCTTCTAACTTCAGCTTGTTCACTTCAGCTTTGACAATAAACCGTGGAAGCTGATTGGTTTCTATGCACAGCTGTACCAGATTTTGCATTCTCCAGTTTTAGTAAATCAACCCCTAAGATTTTTTTTTTTTTGTACTTTTATACCCTCTTTTCCTGATGCCTATATGGCAGCATAACTATGATTGGTTCTGTCATAGGTATGCGGCCATAAATAGGCACCAGGAAAGGAACATTACAGTAAGCATTTGATACACTTTTCGGATTTTGTTTACATTTGCCAACCTTTGAGTCTAGGTCTAAAAAAAAAAAAAAAAAAAAAAACACACAACAAACACACACACACACACACACACACAGGTCTGCATCCTGTTTTTTGTTTTTTTTTCTGGACCTAAAACAAGAGGGATAATAATCAATTATATTCCCTTTACCGGTCAGTGGTCACCATCCTATGGCTGATTGTTGTATATGCTTCTTGAGTGATTTTTTCCATTTGATACAGTCTGGTAAATTTACAGTGTATGCATATTACATCAATAAAATTTTATATTATTATATATATATATATATATATATATATATATGTGACAAACCTAGCCGGAAAAGAGGCTTTTGGAGGGGAATTAATGCCAGCCTCCTGCAAACCAATGTTCTATTATGTTTGTCTGCCTTGGATCACAGGATATGTATTGCATTGGAGGGTTTGTGTTTGTCTGCCTTGGATCACAGGATGTGTATTGCATTGGAGGGAGGGGGGATTCTTCCAACAGCTCTCCCTGCTAACACTGTGTACTGATGAGACGTTAAACACACCTGACCTGTGTGTCCATTGTCATTGGACAGTTTAACCCGCCCTCTTTTCCAAGGGTGGGGGGAAAGAGTCTCTGAGTTATTTTATCTGTTGTGTCCCTTTGTTATAATAAATGAGTTGATTCCTGCTTGAAACCTGAAGACAGAGCCGTGTCTCGTTTTTGGGGTGGATTATTTGTATGGGTTCCTTGTTTGGCTGATTGGAGTGTTCGGTAGCTGCCTTTGTGTTCGGAAATGGAATGTCCTAAACGACTTTAACCCCTTTCATACTCGGGGTGTCGTTACACTGGTGGCAAGCAGCGGGATCATTCCCACAGCCCAGGAGGACAGCTACAACCGGAGACCGGCCAACAACCGTAAGAAAAGGGACATTATCGAAGAACTAGTCGAAATGGATAGAGCGGAAAGACCCAGCATAACCGAAAGACCCAGCATAACAGACAGGACACCCGAAGAGGCAAGTTTTGATCAGGCTGTTAAAATAAGACTGGCACATTATGGCCCTAACCCTACAGCGGAGATCATAGACCGAGTTATAGCGGCTGTGGATGCAAATTGGCTACAGCAAAGAGGTGCTGCAGCAGCGGGAGTCACAACAGCACCTACTGAAAGGAGAAAGGTACATTTTGCTGCTTTTAAAAATTTCATTGAAGCAGAAGGGGAGATTGATGGATACCTTGCTGATTTTGAACGGCAATGTGCCCTACACCGGGTGCCCACAGAGGAATGGGTTACCATTGCTATGAGTAAGCACTCAGTCCTGAGTGCGAAACGCGTCAGCTTATCTGTACTTTCTGCATGACAGTCTTGTTATTTTGATGATCCCATTTTTTCAATAAAGTGAAAACTTTTTGACTACATCCGGTGTGCGGCATCCGAATCTTCTCCTCCATTCAAGCCCGCTTTGCCTAGCATTCAGCCAGCACCTGGAGCTCTTCTGCTCTGAAACTTCTACTTACACCTGGGTCAGTGTCAGCCTGAGCGGTGGAAATATTTTCTTTGCAGGGCCATCCCAGACAAGGATATTATGAACTATGGGCTTGTAAAAGAAGCACTTTTGGCCAGGTATGCCGTCACACCAGAAGCATACCGGAGGCGGTTCCGAGAGACGAGCAAGCAGACTGGAGACTCATATGCCGAGTGGGCATGCCGCCTACACCGCACGGCATCCCACTGGGTCGCTGGATGCCAAGCAGTATCTGGGGAAGAGGTGCTGCAGCTGTTGCTGCTGGAGCACTTCTTTGACAAGCTGTCCCCAGAAGTCAGAGAGTGGGTCCGGGACCGAAAACCTTGCACCTTGTCTGAAGCAGCTCGCCTGGCAGACGAATACACAGACGCCCGCAAACTGGATAACCATGTGGTCAAGACAACAGCTCAGGTGGATTATCGATCAGTGGCACCCCCTCCAGCTGGTGCCTACAAACCACAGTTGTACCGCCCTACAGCACCCCCTCCAGTGGCCACTTATTCTCAGCAGCCCAGGTTCAACTTCCAAGACTACTCACAACCCCTCAGGTGTTTCGGGTGTAAACAGCTAGGGCACAAAAAGCCAGACTGTCCATTGAATCCAGCCAGGCAGTCCCACTCGTGGAGAAAGCCAGCAGGGGGGAATCCCCGCCCATCCATGCCTGCGGCTCACTGCATTGAGGAGGAAGAACGTTGGGGCGTCCTGCATGAGGCTGATCTAGTACAAGCAGCTAACCAGGACAACCGGCAGCAACACAGGCAGACCGTCCGGGTTAATGGAAAGGTAGCCAATGGCCTACGTGATACTGGTGCCACCATGACCCTACTACGGCAGAACCTCATCCCAGAGAGCCAACACACCGGGGACACTGTAGTCGTAAGGGTAGCGGGAGGCACCATTTTCCGGCTACCCGTTGCCCGTGTTCACCTGGATTGGGGGGTTGGTTCGGGACACGTGAATGTGGGGGTGATGAAGGATTTGCCAGCGGATGTACTACTGGGGAATGATTTGGCCCCCCTCATTTCTGCTTATGCCCCGATAGGCCCGACTGAAGCCAACCCAGTGACTACCCGTGCCCAGATCCCCAACAGCATGATGGCGTGAGCCCAGTCACCCTGTCTTCTCTCCAGTGGCTGAAAAGACTACCGGGAGAAGGGCCAGTCCAGGCCTCTCCCCAACGGCGGGCGTGTTCTCCGAGAGAGGCAGAGGTCGGCTGGGTAAGTAATGATCTGTTTGGAACAATTTTTGTTTGGGGTACGGTGTGGATACCAGCATTAGAGGACTGGAACTACTGACTAACTTCAGAGTCAACCCGTCTGGGGTCTCCTCCTGTGTTAGTCCCCTGCCGAAAGGGGAGAAATGTGACAAACCTAGCCGGAAAAGAGGCTTTTGGAGGGGAATTAATGCCAGCCTCCTGCAAACCAATGTTCTATTATGTTTGTCTGCCTTGGATCACAGGATATGTATTGCATTGGAGGGTTTGTGTTTGTCTGCCTTGGATCACAGGATGTGTATTGCATTGGAGGGAGGGGGGATTCTTCCAACAGCTCTCCCTGCTAACACTGTGTACTGATGAGACGTTAAACACACCTGACCTGTGTGTCCATTGTCATTGGACAGTTTAACCCGCCCTCTTTTCCAAGGGTGGGGGGAAAGAGTCTCTGAGTTATTTTATCTGTTGTGTCCCTTTGTTATAATAAATGAGTTGATTCCTGCTTGAAACCTGAAGACAGAGCCGTGTCTCGTTTTTGGGGTGGATTATTTGTATGGGTTCCTTGTTTGGCTGATTGGAGTGTTCGGTAGCTGCCTTTGTGTTCGGAAATGGAATGTCCTAAACGACTTTAACCCCTTTCATACTCGGGGTGTCGTTACAATATATATATATATATATATATATATATATATATATATATATATATATATATATATATATATAAAATTTATTGATGTAAAATAATATATTTTTTATTTTTTTATCCAGGTACCAGGAGAAGCACTAGTGTCCTCTTGCACATGTTTTAGCTGTATACAGGCGGTCCCTGGGTTACAAACAAGATAGAGTCTGTAGGTTTGTTCTTATAGTAATTGTAAAGGATTGTTTTTTTATTTTTTTTAAAATAACAAACATATCATACTTACCTCCACTGTGCAGTTTGTTTTGCACAGAGTAGCCCCGAACATCCTCTTCTGAGGTCCCCCGGTGGCTCCTCCCTACATCAGATAACCCCCTAGGAGAAGCACTCTCCCGAGGGGGTTACCTTGCGGCTGCGCTCCCGAGTCCAGTATTTGCGGCCAAAGACACGAATGCCGGACTCAGCCCCGCCCCCGTCATTGGATTTGATTGACAGCAGCGGGAACCAATGGCTGCGCTGCTATCAATCTGTCCAATCAAGAGCTGGGACCCTGTGGCAAGAGGGACAGCGTGTCCCCGCCGAAGAGATGAAGGGGGCTCAGGTAAGTAAAATGGGGGGCCGGTCACTGCCAGGTGTTTTTTCACCTTAATGCATAAGATGCAATAAGGTGAAAAAAAAAAACAAAAACACAAGGGTTTACAACCCCTTTAAGTCGAATCTGTTTGTAAGTCGGAACAGGTAAATTTTTTAAAGTGTAGCTCTAGCCAAAAAAACAGTTTTTAAACTTTTTGGATAACATAGGGAAGGGTTATCACCCCTGTAACATTTGTTTTGCTGTCTGTGCCCCAGTTCAGAAGATTTCACCTCACTTGTCTTTTGGATTTTGAAAATTTTTGGATTGTTGTGAAATTGTTGTGTAAGCCTTGGTGATAAAGCTTCAGTGGAGGTAACTTTTTCCCATATTAACTCTAACAGGAGAGAATTTCCCTTCCTAGGGGTAGATTTCATCTCACTTCCTGTTGTCTCCTTCCGTTTGTAAGGAGTCGTCGTTAGTAAGTTGGATGTTTGTAGCTAGGGGACCGCCTGTATATCCCTATCAGATTTGTTAAGGGGGGCCTATTTAATAGCTCAACATTAAATGTTCATACACACAAATGAGAGCAATGGCCTTTCTGTGCTCTGTGAATTTCAGCCGGATGCACATGGGTGCTGCCACTTCTGACCTAAATATACAAGCTACCCGACTGTATTTAGCTGTATTACTACAATGAAAGGCACGTCGATTTAGACGTCAGGACGCCTTGCTCCCATACCCGCCTTAGGGCTGTACTGCCTTTGAAAGTATTCCTGCTACTAATCATCATGACAGCCAGGGAACCAACCTACATATTCTCAGTACAGGCTTCCTTCACATACTGTATAGCAATACGGTACATTTTAGCACAGGGCACTTACAAACATACTGTTAGTAGGGACTCGATCGGTGACCACATACGGGTTTCTATAGAGCCACATCTCCTCTGGCTGAATCACTCGCTGGAAGGGATGCATCATCTCTGTAAGCCTGTGAAAGCAGGAGAAGCAAACGTTTAACCCTGAACACCGTTCATCAATCTAGTTATTTGTTTGTTAGGTGCGTTTAGTTTGGAGTTTAAGTGATACCTGTATTGGCTAACAAAGTGACAACTTCTTTTTAAATAAAAACGATAATAACATAACCTAACTTATAGCGCAAAACAGCTAATGCATGTATCTCTTCCGAGTTTACTTTTGAAACTGTCCAGCACCCCCAATCTATATGTGCCCCCCGATGTCACATGGACCTATGCAGGGCTTTTTTTCCCCCTCGGAGAATAGGTGCAGGAACTCCCCCCATCTGAGTCACCCCTCGTCTCTGCCCCCTACCCACCTCTGACCACCATCCCTTGATTCGACCACCTACCCAGTACTGCCCCTTTTAGAGAATACAGAACCAAGTATCGTTTTGTGCTGCTAAATCATTTGTATGAAACACGTTGATGATAAAAGAAAAAGCAGTAAAATAGATCCCCTGCAGTCAGCAACAATAGAATCCCAGCAACAGATCCACACACAACAATAGACTCCCCAGCAACAACAGATTCCCTGCAGCAACAGTGAACTACACACAACAAAATATCACACCCAGTAACAAAATATCCACCCAAGCAACATTAGACCCCCCCAGCAGCAACAACACATCTCCCAGCAGCCAGCCTCAATAGATCCTCCAGCAGCCAGTAAAAAAAAAAAAAAAAAAAAAAAAAAAAACAAAAAAAACTTTCCCTTAACAGTAGATCCCTTCCAGCAACAAAAGACCCACCCAGCAACAATAGATTCCCCATCAGCAACAATAGACCCTCACACAAAATCAGATCCCCTGCCACATTCTTAACAACCGATGAATCAGCAGCTGTCAGCAGGCTTCCCCGCTGACAGCTGAATTTAAAAACAAGAAGAGACAAATGAGCGAACGTTCCACTTTTGGGTGGAACTCCGCTTTAAGGTAAAAAATATCCCAGCAGTTGTGTTGCACCCTCACCCCCCCTAAAGATGTACATACTAAAAACACAGGGGCATTGGCTCCTGCTGGTGTCATTCAAATTCTGTGTGCAGAGAATGGGGGATAGGGCCAAGCCATGCTGTGTGAATGAATGCACAGAGCCTGGCTCAGGAGTGTGCCCGCACACTTGCCCCCATAGAAAGCGTTTTGTAATGGGGGCACTACTGTGCAATACCATTGCACAGAGCAGGTAAGTAAAACATGGTTATTATTGTAAAATAAAACAATCTATCCCTTACAACCACTATAAGCTCCTTGTCACGTCTGTAGCTTAACAGAACACTAGGGGAACAATGCATATGTGTTTTTAATGCAATTTTGCAACAGAGCAGTAGGGAGGTACCCTAAATGGGACCTGTTACTTTGTTAGAAGTATTGATGGACATTTTAATCACTTATCCACATACATAGCGTTTTTCATTATACAAGAGGGTGTTCCTTAAACAAAAGTATTTTTACTTCTATGTAACGGTATAACATTTATACAGATACAATTTTCCTGTGACAATAATCAGAGTTTGCTCACTTATCACAGTTAAAAAGCGCATTTCATGTGTACATAAAAGAAGGGATCAATATTAGGTAATAAAACACATTATACAAACATTCATATCACTGCAGCTTTATTCATTAACTAGACTAATGTACTTACAGGAAAATACCGAGCAGCAGGACTCTGATAAAGAACTCGGCTGCAAACCCTTCCAGGATCCTCTTCTCCATCCTGGTACAAAAGTCGCGTCTCCTAGCAGATGACAAGCAAAGGTAACATAAGCAGAGATTTAAATCTGAACACCTCTGGTCCCTCCCACTGTCATTTCCATCGTTCTCGCAGCCCAAACATTTGCGAGTCAGCGGTCTATAATCCAGCATTTTTCAAACTGTATACAGAGAGCTTCAGCCAATCACTGGTATATCTGGGGTGTATCCCCATATATAATCAGCATTGGGTGCCGTCATTATTTGTTACCAAGTAAAACATCCAGAAAGAGCAAACAGCTAACCATTTCAGCAGACACCAATATTTTATTATGATGCCAGGTTAAGACAGGTTATCCTTTTTTTTTGGCGGTAAAGTCATGCGTGAAAGAGCCTTTGGGGTCCACATTGAGTTATGCATTAATGATGCAATGAAATTTCGTCCGGCCAAAAATAGGGTTTTCAGCATTGTGCCAAAAAAAAAAAAAAAAAGTGCCAATAGTGGCTGCCGACAATGCCCGCGATTTTACGGTGCTTATGGTGCGTTTTTCATAGGTCATGTGATTTTAAAAATATGCAACACGACTGCATTTTTTGGTGCGTTTTTTTTTTTTTTTTTAACTGATCAAATATGCACCAAAAAAAATGCAGCAGGATTTTTAACACGGCTTCAAAAGATGCCGATAATGGCTGACCATAAATTCATATTAATATCAAATTGATATTAATTGAAAAGTCGAACATAATGCAATTATTTATAAAACTATACATATATATTTTTTTAAAACTGGCAATTTCAGTTTTCGGCCAATTTTCATTTCAGTGCACCACTACTAAAAATCTAATATATACGGTATATATATATTGATATGGGTTTTTCTCTGGCCGATGTTTAGAAATCGTGGCAGCTGATATATGATGCCGATATGTTAGGCTGATTTTTTTTTTTTCCCCTTCATCTCATAAAATCTAACAATTAAACCCCTTTCACACTGGGGCGTTTTTAAGGCGCTTTTGGACTAAAAATAGCGCCTGTAAAGTGCCTGCAAAACGGCTCCCCTGCAGTCTCAGTGTGAAAGCCCGAATGCTTTCACACTGAGGCAATGCGCTGGCAGGATGTTCTGCAAGCAGCAGCTTTGGAGCGGTGTATACCGCTGCTCCACCGCTCCTGCCCATTAAAATGAATGGGCACCACTGCCGAAGCACCTGCAAAGCGTTTCGGCAGCGGCGCTACATGGGCCCATTTAACCCCGTCATCGGCTGCTAGCTGGGTTATAAGCGCCCCGCTAGCAGCCGAATAGCGCCGCTAAAATGACAGTAAAGCGCCGCTAAAACTAGCAGCGTTTTACCGTCAACGCATGCCCACTCCAGCCTTAAGTAATAAATGATAAAGAAAATGTCTTACATTTAAATGTTTATTAGCCACTTCCATAGAGGGCATTTTCACCCCCTTCCTGCCCAGGCCAATTTTCAGCTTTCAGCGCTGTCGCACTTTGAATAACAATTGCGCGGTCATACAACACTGTACACATATGACATTTTTATAATTTTTTTCCCCACTAATAGAGCTTTCTTTTGGTGGTATTTGATCACCTGTGCGGTTTTTATTTTTTGCGCTATAAACAAAACAAGAGTTTGGAAAAAAAAAAAAAAAAAAAAAAAAAACACAATATTTTTTACTTTTTGCTATAATAAATATCCAAATTTTTTTTTTTTTTTTAAACAAATTTTTTCCTCAGTTTAGGCCGATACGTATTCTTCTACATATTTTTGGTAAAAAATATTGCAATAAGCGTATATTTATTGGTTTGCGCAAAAGTTATAGCGTCTACAAAATAAGGGGATAGATTCATAGCATTTTTATTATTTTTACTAGTAATGGCGGCGATCTGCGATTTTTATCGTGACTGCGATATTGCGGCGGACATATCGGACACTTCTGACACATTTTTGGGACCATTCACATTTATACAGCGATCCGTGTTATAAAAATGCACTGATTACTGTATAAATGTGACTGGCAATCAAGGTGTTAACCAGGAGGGGGCGCTGTAGGGGTTAATCATGCTGCTAGGGAGTGATTCTAACTGTGGGGGGAAGGGGACTCACAAGGGGAGGAGACCGATCGGTGTTCCTCTGTACAAGGAACACATCATCAGTCTCCTCCCATCTGTCAGGACGTGGATCTGTGCGTTTACACACACAGATCCACGGTCCTGCTTGGTTACTGGACAATCGCGGGTGCCCGGCGGACATCGCGGCCGCCAGGCACGCGCACCGGGACCCGAGTGACGCGGCGGGCGTGCACCCCCTGGGGGACCTGGAAGGGCCGCCGTCGTCATATGACGGCGCCCAGGATAACAGCTGCACCGTCCCGCTGTCATATGACGGTGGGCGGGCAGCAAGTGGTTAAACAAAACAAACCTCCAATCAGTTCACTTGTATGCATAATTTAGATTAAAAAAAAAAAAAACTATATTTTAAATATTAAATACACAAAAACAGTTAATCAAAACTTTTGGACGAAAAAAAAAAAAAGCGCTAACTTTACTTTAGTTTAGTTTTTTTTTTTTTTTAATTCATTAAAGTGTATTTTTTCGAAAAAAATTGCGTTTGAAAGACCGCTGAGCAAATACCATGTGACATAAAATATTGCAACAAACAGCTATTTTATTCCCTAGGGTCTCTGCTAAAAAAATATATATATATATATATAATGTTTGGGGGTTCAAAGTGACTTTCTAGCAGAAAATACAGGATTTTTACTTGTAAGCAACAAGTGTCAGAAAAGATTTAGTCTTTAAATGGTTAAACTGAAAACTCCTCCACATGGAGTTCAGTCCATTGATAAGTATAAACATTGTATCTCTTTGCTGACTTGGCTGCCCAGATAGGAGAGACAAGGGAAAACTTCAGGCAACTTGCATTGACTTCTATTACAGAATCATTTGCAAGTCGCGCTGAAGTTTTAAAATCGGCCTTTTTTATCAGTACAATCGGCCGATGCCGATTAATTAAAAAATGCAAAAAAAAAAAATAGGCCGACAGATCGGTCGACCTCTAATATATAACATTTTTTATAGCTGCATAATTAATCGTTTAAAAAAAATAGCGATATCGATTCAACACCCCCCCCCCCCGATCTCTATGCAGCATTTACGCAATTCATTCATGTAAGGCTTCATGTACACGGGGCGTTTTAAAGTCCCTCCTGAACGATGTAACTTGAGAGATAGTAACCGACGTTTAAAAACATCCGTTGTGCCGCATTTACATGCTGCGTTTGGAAGCGTTTTTTGCTTTGTAAATAGTCAAAAATGTACCTCCATTAAAAACGCCTATAAAAACGAAACACAGCTAAAAACGAGAGTCACCGCATTTACAAGCTGTTACAGGCATTTGGCGTTTCAAATGCCTCTGAACATCCGTGCTGAACCCATTTTTTTGCTTTCCAAAAAAGGCCTCTAAACTCAAATGCCTAGAAACGACTATAAATGACCCTGTGTACATGTACTGATAAGATAACAGAGGAGAGTTCAGGGGCAGCTGAAAAAAAATGTCCAACTGCTCCTAAATGTTCGTTTACCAGCAGCAGTGTACATGAGGCCTTAGGCTGCTGGAAAACAAACGTTTAGGAGCAGTTGGGCGTTTTTTTTTTTTTTTAACGTCGGTTACCATCTGTTAAGTTAAATCGTTCAGGAGAGGTTTTAAAACGTCCCATGTACATGACACCTAACAAGTGCAGAGACGTTGATATTAAAATTATATTAATATGAATTTATGGTCAGCCATTATCGGCATCTTTTGAAGCCGTGTTAAAAATCCTGCTGCATTTTTTGGTGCATACCAAAAAGTATCTTTTAGAATAGATCAAAGGAATGAACTTCAGTCTGTAAATGAGGACAGTTTAACCACTTAACCCCTTGCCGATCAGCCACCGTCATTACAATGTAGCAGGTTGGCTCGTTCCTGCAAATTGCCGTAAGTGTAGGTCAGCTTGTGAACTCTTGTGGACGTGCGCCAGCTGGGGAGCCAATCAGTGGGTCCGGCGGACTCAATGTCCGCTGGCCACCAGCGATCGCTCCCCGCAGTGACAGAGCAAATCAAGGCAAATCTCTGTTTTGACAGGGGAGATCACACAGATCCTGTCTTTCTGCTAAGCAGGAACACGGATCTGTGCATTTCCCCAGTCATACAGTTAGAACACACAGACAGGGAACACATTTAACCCCTTGATCGGAGCCGCGGATTCGGCTTAGCTCCGGAGCGGCGGCCATCTTGGTACTCCCGGCGACGGCGGTGTATTGTCATATTCCGCTTCCCATCATAGAATGCTCCGGAAGTGACGTTCTGTCGCCGCCATCCTGCTACACCCTGCACTCCTCCACAGTAAGGATACACTAAGAAGGGGGAAAGCGGACATGTTGTTACACCCACCGGAGTTTTGCATTTTACACGTATTTAAAACAGTAAAGTCAGTTTATATAGTGAAATACAGGACTGAACTACAGGACTGAACTCCGAATTTTAAAAGCAGCAAACTTTCTGTCAGATTAGCAAACCTGTGAGATGAGCAGGGTTGCCGCTGCTTTTAAAATTCAAGATCTAAGTAGTCAGAGGGAGTTGTAAGTCCTGTATTTCACTATATAAACTCACTTTACTGTTATAAATACGTGTAAAATGCAAAACTCTGGTGGGTGTAACATGTCCGCTTTCCCCCTTCTTATGCCCCGTACACACGGTCGGATTTTCCGACGGAAAATGTGTGATAGGACCTTGTTGTCGGACATTCCGACCGTGTGTAGGCTCCATCACACATTTTCCATCGGATTTTCCGACAACAAAATCAGTTGTCGGAATTTCCAATCGTGTGTACACAAATCCGACGCACAAAGTGCCACGCATGCTGAGAGTAAATAAAGAGATGAAAGCTATTGGCTACTGCCCCGTTTATAGTCCTGACGTACGTGTTTTACGTCACCGCGTTCAGAATGATTGGATTTTCCGACAACTTTGTGTGACTGTGTGTATGCAAGACAAGTTTGAGCCAACATCCGTCAGAAAAAATCCTAGGATTTTGTTGTCGGAATGTCCGATCAATGTCCGACCGTGTGTACGGGGCATTAGTCTATCCTTACTGTGGACAAGTGTCGGGTGTAGCAAGATGGCAGCGACGGAACGTCACTTCCGTAGCAAACTGCGATGCACAGTGCGAAATTTCTGGCAGCAACATCACTTTCGGAGCATTCCATGATGGAGAGCGGAATATGACAATACAGCGGCGGTGAGCTGCGTGCTGACGTCATCACCCCTCAACTCGTGGACCTGATCTGACCGGCTTCTATTCTGTAAGGTATGTATACAGCGGGGAGTCTGTGGATATTACAGCAGTGGGGGTTATGTTTGTCGTCTTTTTTTTTTTTTGCTGATCCGAAAATGATCCGATCCGTGATCTCTGATCAGAGGTACGATCCAAACCGTGAGTTTTTTGATCCGTTGCACCCCTACTGAATACCATGAATCAATGCCCTATTTCGTAGACGCGATAACTTTTGCGCAAAGCAATCAATATACGCTTATTACGATTTTTTTTTATTAACCAAAAATATGTAGCAGAATACTTATCGGCCTAAACTGATAAATAAATTAGTTTTTTTACAATTTTTTTGGACATGTTTTATAGCAGAATGTAAAAAATTATGTTTTTTTTTTTCCAAAATTGTCGCCTTTTTTTTTTGTTTATAGCGCAAAAATTAAAAACCGCAGAGGTGATCAAATACAACCAAAAGAAAGCTCTATTTGTGGGGAAAAAAGGACGTCAATTTTGTTTGGGTACAGCTTCGCACCACCCCGCAGTTGTCAGTTAAAGCGACCCAGTGCCGTATCGCAAAAAATGGCCCCAGGAAGTGGGTTTTTTTTTTTCTTTTTTTTTTAGCAGAGACCCTAGAGAATAAAATGGCAGTTGTTGCAATATTTTATGTCACACTGTAATATATATATTTTTTTTATTTTCGGTCACACACATACAGTGGATATAAAAAGTCTACACATCCCAGTTAAAATGTCAGGTTTCTGTGATGTAAAAAAATGAGACAAAGATAAATCATTTCAGAACTTTTTCCACCTCTATTATGACCTATAAACTGTACAACTCAGTTGAACAACAAACTGAAATCTTTTAGGGGAGGGAAGTAAAAATAAAAAAATAATAATCTGGTTGCATAATTGTGCACACCCTTAAACTATTACTTTGTTGAAGCAACTTTTGATTCTATTATAGCACTCAGTCTTTTTGGGTATGAGTCTATCAGCATGGCACAACATGACTTGACAATATTTGCCCGCTCTTCTTTGCAAAAACCCTCCGATAGTCAGAAGGCGAGGGCATCTCCTGTGCACAGCCCTCTTCAGATCACCCCACAGATTTTCAAATCAGATTCAGGTCTGAGCTCTGGCTGGGCCATTCCAAAACTTTAATCTTCTTCTGGTGAAGCCATTTCTTTGTTGATTTGGATGTATGCTTTGGGTCGTTGTCATGTTGAACGATGCAGTTCCTCTTCATGTTCGGCTTTCTAGCAGAGGCCTGAAGGTTTTGTCCCAATATTGACTGGTATTTGGAACTGTTCATAATTCCCTCTACCTTGAATAAGGCCTCTATTCCAGCTGAAGAAAAACAGCTTCAAATCATGATGCTGCCTCCACCAGGCTTCACAGTAGGTATGGTGTTCTTTTGGTGATGTGCAGTGTTTTTTTGCGCCAAAAATATCCTTTGAAATATGGCCAAAAATTTCAACCTTGGTTTCATCAGACCAGAACACATTTTCCCACATGCTTTTGGGAGACTTCAGATGTGGTTTTGCAAAATTTAGCCAGGCTTGGAAGTTTTTCTTCGTAAGAAAAGGCTTCCGTCCTACCACTCTACCCCATAACCCAGACATATGAAGAATACGGGAGATTGTTGTCACATGTACCACACAGCCAGTACTTGCCAGATATTTCTGCAGCTCCTTTAATGTTGCTGTAGGCCTCTTGGCAGTCTCCCTGACCAGTTTTCTTCTCGTCTTTTCATCAATTTTGGAGGGACGTCCAGTTCTTGGTAATGTCCCTGTTGTGCCATATTTTCTCCACTTTATAATGACTGTCTTCACTGTGCTCCATGGTAGATCTAATGCCTTGGAAATTCTTTTGTACCCTTCTCCTGACTGATACCTTTTAACAATGAGATCACTCTGATGCTTTGGAAGCTCTCTGTGCACCATGGCTTTTGCTGTAGGATGCCACTAAGAAAATGTCAGGAAAGACCTACTAGAACAGCTGAACTTTATTTGGGGTTATTCAGAGGCACTTTAAATGATGGCAGGTGTGTACTGACTTCTATTTAACAGGAGTTTGAATGTGATTGCTTAATTCTGAACACAGCTACATCCCCAGTTATAAGAGGGTGTGCACATTTATGCAACCACATTATTTCGTTTTTTATTTTTACTTCCCCTCTAAAAGATTTCAGTTTGTTTTTCAACTGAGTTGTACAGTTTATAGGTCACATTAAAAGTGGAAGAAGTTCTGAAATTATTTTATCTTTGTCTCATTTTTTTGCATCACAGAAGCCTGACATTTTAATAGAGAGTGTGTGTGTGTGTGTGTATATACACACACACGCAACTTTATTACGTACACCTTGCTAGTACTGGGTTGGACCCCCTTTTGCCTTCAGAACTGCCTCAATTCTTTGTGGCATAGGTTCAACAAGGTGTTGGAAACATTCCTCAGAGATTTTGGTCCATATTGACATGATAAATCTGCAGCAACTGCGTGATGCTATCGCTGCACATGCATGATGCAAATCTCCTTGTCTCTATTGTTCAATTTTGGTGAGCCTGTGCAAATTGTAGCCTCAGTTTCCTGTTCTTAGCTGACAGGTGTGGCACCTGGTGTGGTCTTCTGCTGCTGTAGCCCATCTGCTTCAAGCTTTTATGTATTGGGTGTTCAGAGATGGTATCCTGCATACCTCGGTTGTACCAAGTGGGTATTTGAGTTACTGTTAGCTTTCTATCATCTAAAAGCGGTCTGCCCATTCTCCTCTGACTCCAACAAGGCATTTTCTTCCACACAACTGCCGCTCACTGGACATTTTTTCTTTTTTGGACCATTCTCTGTAAACCGTAGAGATGGTAGTGCGTGAAAATACCAGTAGATCAGCAGTTTTTGAAATACTCAGACCAGCCCGTCTGGCACCAACAACCATGCCACGTTCAAAGTCACTTAAATACCGTTTTTTCCCACATTATGTTCCGTTTTGGACTTTAGGAGGTCGTCCCCACCACATCTAGATGCCTAAATGCATGGAGTTGCTGCCATGTGATTGGCTGATTAGCCGTTTGTCTTACCAACAATTGAACTAATAAAGTGGCTAATATATATATATATATATATATATATATATATATATATATATATATATATATATATATATATATATATATATATATATATATATACATACATACATACATACACACACACACACACACACACACACACACACACACATATATATATATATACATATATATATATATATATATATATACACATATATACATATATATATATATATATATATATATATATATACATATATATATATATATACACACACACACACACACACACACACACACACACACATATACACTAGAGCTGCACGATTCTGGCTAAAATGAGAATCACGATTTTTTTGCTTAGAGGATAGATCAAATACAGTGTGACATAAAATATTGCAGCAATTGCCATTTTATTCCCTAGGGTCTCTGCTAAAAAAAAATATATATATATATTTTTTATTAGATAGATAGATATTGATTTTAACTTAAGAAAGATGTGTCAGAAAAAGATTTAGACTTTAAGTGGTTAAACTTCCTGCATTTACACGTTGTTTAAAGCTTGGCAGATTATTTGTTTACACAGAGAAGTTCTATCCCTTTGATCTAAGAAGGAAGTTAGTTACAATGTTTCAAGTTCTAAACTTGGCAGACTGCCTGATGCTTTCTTTTGACAGCTGAGTGAGCAGATAATCTCTCCACTTGTTTATATGAAAGAATCGGCAAACTCAGCAGGAGAGATCGTCAGGGGAGGTGAATCGAGATCACGATTTTTTAACGATTAATTGTGCAGCTCTAATATACACACACATACATAAATACATACATACACAAAGACTTGTAGGGAGCCGAGGGAAATGGGACAGGCAGACTATGCCCACTCTTTCTTCCCCTCCTCCATTCATAGAGGTCCTACTACAGCTTCTATGAATAAAAAGGGATCTATGAATGGAGGACGGGCGAATGAATGAAAGGTCCACCTCCTCTATTCATAGATTGGATATCATTCGTGGAAGCTATAGTACAGCTTCTATGAATGGAGGAAAGGGTGGGCATATTCTGCACTTTTGAAGGAGGGCTGTCATTGGTTTTCGAGCTCTACTGACCCCTGCCACCCTGCAAGATTATGGAAGCAGGTGTGGGGATAAAAAAATAAAAATGAAAATAAAAAACGTAAATCAGAGGAGAAAGATAAAATAAAGAGTCACATGCACAAGGAACACGTTGCATTGATTGCAAGTTAAAAGAGGGCCTCCACCCCCGATGAACAAATGAAAAGTCAGCAGCTACAAATACTGTAGCTGCTGACTTTTAATACTAGGATTTTCGGATCAGCTCTCGGGTGCTGCCGCCACCATTCAAGGCAAGGGAAACCAGCAGTGAAGCCTTTCGGCTTCACAGCCGGTTCCCTACTGCGCATGTGCGAAGCGCGCTGCACTTTCTAACTGGCCTTATGGAGGAGGGAGGAGCGAACTTCCGAGGGATGGCGCTGCGGCATTGTCTCCCGGAAGTGGAGAAGGGTAGCTGTCAACCCTGTTCACCCCTCCCCCCTGCAGAATACCTGCTACTCATACTTTTGGATGTAAGTCCGCTTTAATGTTCCTTGTGCCGATTTTTTTTTGGATAAAAAACTTACGCTTTAAAAGTGTCTAAGCCCCAATACAAAAATGTAATATAATGCATCTTACTAGTCCTTACATATGGTGGCTGCATTAAGTTTTTTTTTTTTTTTTTTCAAACTAAGAACAATTTTAGCAAGCACAAAAAAAATAAATAAAAAAAAAATGTCCTTAATTTTTGTATCATGATTCAAATAAATTTAAAGTAGAACTATAGGCAAAAACGCTTTTTTTCATTCTGGATAGAGCAAGGGAGGGTTATAACCCGTCAGGTTTATTTTTCCCTCTTTGTCCCAATGGATAGATTTACCTTCACTTCCTGTTCCATAGCCAAACCAGGAAGTCCCGGCAAATTAAAGCAATCTCTTGGGAACCCCCCCGGTCACCAGACCTAGTGTCCCCATTTAAAGATTTCCCCTCTATTACTTTTCTGGGAACAACCCAAAATGTGGTATTTTACTTTCAATGATAATGGTAAACAGGACAAATAGAGAGGGGGAATCTCCCCAACGAGGACACAGACATAAAGAAAAAAACGACAGGTGTTCTAATCTCTCTTCACTCCATTCAAAACTATAAAAAAAAATAAAAAAAAAAAACAAACACAAACAAACAGTTAAGCCTTTGAACTGATTTTTATCTGTAAACCAGTAACTAGCTCTCACCAGCAGATATACCCTCAAGGTTCCTATTTTATTTAAAGAGAAAAAGATTTATGAGAAGTAAACTTAACAAGCTATAATCTGCACCTCCTGCATCTGATACAGAAAGCAGTAAAAGAGGCTTAACGTGACATCCTACAAAACCTGCTTTACTCAGTACTTAAAGGACACGTAGTACTTTGGCACACACAGAAGACTAGGTCGCACTCTGACGTCACACAATAGGTTTATTTATTTAAAGGATATGTCCGCCTTTTGAAAAAAAATAATAAATGCATTTTCTTTTTTGTAGGTAAAGCCAGAGTTTCCATACCTGACACTCCACCCTCACTGCAGCTCAGTAATGTTGCCATGTATAAACAGGGCAGTGTTACTATGCTTACTAGGTGCACCTGCCTGCACCATAACCACTAGGGCTGCTGTACAGCCCAGCTGCCTGCATCCTAGCAACCGATGATTCACATATCAGTGTTTGTTAGGAGGCTGGGTCACAGCATCATTAGTTGCTAGGAGGTTGGCTGCTGTGCCAGCCTCCTAGCAACTAAGGGGGCGGTAGTAAAGATGGGGTGGCATTTGGGGGGGGGGGGGGGGGTCGGTGGGTCAGGGGTGATCTGAGAAGATCTACTTCTGCTTTCAGTTTTGCCTTTATCTGGCCAGAGAAGCAGCTGATCAAACCGATCTCGGTTAAATTGTCTGCCTTGGGGGGCAAGGGAGGGATCAGGGGTCTAAGCCCTCATTCACACCAAAGCAACTTGTCATGCGATTTTTGAACTGACAAATTGCATGACAAGTCGCACCCCATTTGCGACAATGGAAACGTTCAAATCATTGCAACTTACAGGGACTTTGAAAAAAAAAAAAAAAAAAAGAGAGGTCCCTGCACTACTTTTCAGTGATTTTATTGCGACTTGCATTGACATCTGTAAAATCAAGTTGCAAGGTACAATGAACTCGCACATCCAAATCGAACTGATCTGCGGCTTTGAAATCACGCTGAAGTAGTGTGGTGTGAACCATGGCTAAATCTCTCTGTAAAAAGTACCCGTCGTTACCTATCACAAGGGATGCATTTCTCTCCTTGAGAGTTGAATGATAAAAAAATAAAAATAAATAAAAAAAAAAAAAAAAAAAAAATTATATATATATATATATATATATATATATATATATATATATATATATCCATTAAAAACTCAATTTAAATAAAAAGGTTAACACCTTCGCGTCCGGCCTATAGCAGATTGACGACCGGGTGGTGGCTTTACTGTTCTGACTGGACATCACGTGACATCCTTCAGAACGGGCCCTTCGTGCAGCGCAAAGATCTGTGCTGGACACTCCGTATCAACGATCGCGGTAAAGAGCCTATGATGTAGGCTCTTTACCATGTGATCAGCTGTGTCCGATTTACAGACTGAGCACAGTATAAATAGGAAATGCTGGTTATCGACATTCCTCTCCTCACACTGACAGCGCATGAGAGCCAATCAGTGACTTTTCTCAGTGGGGACATCTACACTGATAATCAGGGCCCTGATCACCAGTGTCGCCCCACCAGTAATGCCCACCAGTGTCTCCTCATAATTCCCAACTATCTGTGCTACATGTTAGTGCCTCCTCATCAGTGCCACTTCATCAGCACACATCAATGAAGGAGAAAAATTACTTATTTACAAACTTTTATAACAGAAACTAAGTTTCTAAATTTCCAAGTTATTGGTCTTTTTTTCGTTTGTTTAGCAAAAAATAAAAAACCCCAGTGGTGATTAAACACCATCAAAAGAAAGCTCTATCTGTCTCAAAACAGATTTTTCTGCATCAAAAACGCATGGATTCAGTGGAGGCGCAAGGCAAACACCTCTATATGATTAAGTGGGAGAAAGCCCTTAAGGAGGAATTCTCCATGGAACAATGGCGGGCGATATGGTCTCAGGCAGCGAAAAGTTCACTTTGCACATTGTATAAAGAAAACGCATATAAAATAATTTTCTTCTGGTACATGACCCCAGACGTACTTCATGCTATTTTCCCTACTAGCTCAGATCGATGCTGGAGGTGCTCGGGAGCCAGGGGTACCCTTCTTCATATTTACTGGGAGTGCCCTCAAATTGTCACCTTCTGGGGAAAAGTTCAGCAGTTACTGACCAATCTCTTGGGAAAACCACTTCCTATGACCCCTAAATTTTTCTTACTAGGCCTATCCCCACTAAAGATTTCAAAAACCAATAAAAAACTAGTGCGCCATATTTTAACAGCCACACGATACCTCATGGCATTGAATTGGAGAAAGAAACCCCCCCCCCCCTACCCCTGAGGCATTGTATGCAAGGATTAAAGATGTGGAATTGATGGAGAAGATGACGGCCAGGATGCAGGACAGATTAGAAGCCCATGATAAGGTCTGGGAGCTGTGGCGCCTCTGGGAGGACTCTTTATAAACGGATCATTGACTCACTCAGGTGACTTTACTTCTCTTCTTTACCTATTCTTTCTTATTTCTTCTTTTTTCTTGCTTTTACTACATAAGTTATTTTTGTTATCAGGTATGAGAGGTTTACTCTTAATATGTGATGTTGAGAAGCAGTTGCAACCATGTTGGCTAAGCAACCATAACTCTCTTGCAATACATTAAGGAAAATACTACATATACATGTATTTGTTTGTTTAATACCATGTACCGCACTTTCCTACTACCCTTTCCTGTTGTATTCTATGCAATGTAAACTTTGGTAACAAAATAAAATAAAATGTTATTGAAAAAAAAAAAAAAAAAGTCAGCGGCTACAGTTTTTGTAGCTGCTGACTTTTACCAAAGAAATGACTAAAACACGCATGGAAAGTAGGTTATATGGTTTCCAAAGGCATAGTTTACAACACTGTGGTCAGTTCCAGAATAAAAGTAGAACATCAAAAATGCACCGGATCCCAGTACAGTGGAAAAAAAAAAAAAAAAAAAAAACAAACACACACACAACTCAAAACACACCGGAACCCGCCAAAAACGCACATGCGGAACAGCATCCGGAATGGATCTGGAGTGTGTTTTTGTGGTGTGAACCAGCTCTTAAAGCGCCCCTGTCCAAATGCAAACACTTATGTATGTCCGGCGCCCATATGTAAACCGTGATTGCACCACACATGTGAGGTATCGCTGCGACCATCAGAGCAAGAGCAATAAATCTATAGAGTTCACGACTGAGGGGCAGTTCACACCATAAAAACGCAGTCCAGATGTGTTCCAGATGCTTTTCTGCATGTGCCTTTTTGAAGCATTCCAGTGCCTTTTTGAAGCATTCCAGTGCGTTTTTGATGCAGTCCAGTGCGTTTTTTTCCCCCCTTCTTTTTTCTTAAAACGGTTCCGGTGCATTTGATGCGTTTTACAGCGTTCCATTACAAAAAATGCAGCATGTTCTACTTTTTTTTTTTTTTTTTCTGTAACTGCAAACACTGGTGTGAACTAAGAAACTGAAAACCATATAACCTACTTTCCATGCGTTTTTTATGCAGAAAAAAAAAAAAAAAACGCACTGGACTGCATGTGCTGTGAATTGGCCCTTTTAAAACATCGCCTGGGGCCAATTTTAGGGATCATAGGTTTGCGGTCACTTTTCAGGGGTGCACATTTCAGTAAATACATCATGTTTGGGGGTTCCAAGTGATTTTCTAGCAAAAAAAAAATGCTGATGTGAAGAATGAAACAATGCTTGTGGTTAATGAATGACTATAATACACATCACCTTCTAATAATAGGGAGTCACCGCAGTGCTAATCCATGCAGACAATGGGAAATGACAAGTTAGACCTGATCGCTCATTGCCATCTACAGTACAGGCGGCTTATCATGTGACGTGTAAGGATGACATGATGTGATCCCTCCGTCTTCCTGTGCAGCGATCTCTCCCATCCCCGGACACACACACTCTATATAACGGACGGGGGATTCCCCCATCATAGAACACCGACAATCATTCTCCCATCAGCCAATACCACTGACAGCTGTCATCACCCTCCTGACTCCGCCCCTTACCTTGCACACGTGGCACCCCGCTCTGCGCTGATCAGCTGCAATCCGCTACTTATATAGGGAGCTCAGCGACAACGAGAGGGAAGTCGCTGACAGAGAAGACTGCTGACAGTCACAAAGCTTACCGCCACCTGCTGTCCGCCCAGGAATACACAGCCGTCATCTGGAATCTCCCCATCAGTCAGGCGGCATTGGTTCACAGTGGATGTTGTAAAATGAATGAAAGGCTTTTTTTTCCGAGCAGAAACACGGCGGTGCTGGAGGATCTATTGATGTTGATGGATCTATTTTTGCTGGGGGGGTCTTAACCGGTTCAATACCGGGCAATTTCACCCCATTCCTTCCCAGGCCAATTTTTAGTTTTCAGCGCTGTCGCACTTTGAACGTCAATTGCGCGGTCGTGCGACGTTGTACCCAAAAAAAATTGACGTCCTTTTTTCCCCTCACAAATAGAGCTTTCTTTTGGTGGTATTTGATTGCCTCTGCGGTTTTTATTTTTTGCGCTATAAACAAAAGTTTTTGAAAAAAACAATATTTTTTACTTTTTGCTATAATAAATATCCCAATTTTTTTTTTTAAAAACAAATTTTTTCCTCAGTTTCGGCCGATACGTATTCTTCTACATATTTTTGGTAAAAAAAAAAAAAAATCGCAATAAGCGTATATTGATTGGTTTGCGCAAAAGCTATAGTGACTACAAAATACGGGATAGATTTATGGCATTTTTTTAAAAAAAAAAATTTATTTATTTTTTTAGCGACGATCGCAAATTTTTTTCATGACTGCGACATTATGGCGGACACATCGGACACTTTTGACACATTTTTGGGACCATTCACATTTATACAGCGATCAATGCTATAAAATTTGCATTGATTACTGTGTAAATGTGACAGGCAGTGAAGGGGTTAACCACTAGGGGGCGGGGAGGGGTTAATATGTTTCCTAGGGAATGATTCTAACTGAAGGGGGAGGGGACGCTCAAGGGGAGGAGACCGATCAGTGTTCCTCCGTTCTGGGAACACAGATCGCTCTCCTCAGAGCTGACAGGCTGTGGATCTGTGTGTTTACACACACAGATCCACGGTCCGGCCCGGTTAACGGGCAATCGCGGGTGCCCGGCGGACATCGCGGGCGCCGGGCACACGCACCGGGTCCCGAGCAACGCGGCGGCGGCGCGCGCGCCCCCTAGACGGCCGGGAATCCCAGGACGTCATATGACGTCCACCCAGGATGGGAGATCCCATCTGTGGACGTCTTATGACTATGGCTGGGTAGGGAAGTGGTTAAAGTGATTGTAAAAGGATAATTTTTCTTTATTTTTTTTTTTTAAATAACAAACATATCATACTTACCTCCGCTGTGCAGCTCGGTTTGCACAGAGTGGCCCCGAACATCCTCTTCTGGGGTCCCCCCGCGGCTCCTCCCCACATCAGATAACCCCCTAGGAGAAGCGCTCTCCCGAGGGGGTTACCTTGCAGACGCGCTCCCGCATTCGGCGCCCGCCGCCCACAGACACGAATGCCGGACTCGGCCCCATATCATTGGATTTGATTGACAGCAGCGGGAGCCAATGGCTATGCTGCTATCTATCCAATCAAGAGCCAGGACCCCGTGAAGAGAGGAACAGCGCGTCCCCGCAGAACAGACAAAGGGGCTCAGGTAAGTAAAACAGGGGGGCTGGGGAGGCCGGTGACTGCCAGGTGTTTTTTTTTCACCTTAAAGCATAGGATGCATTAAGGTGAAAAAACACGAGGGTTTACAACCCCTTTAAGTTGGTAGTAGGGCGGGGGGGTCTCCTGTTGAGGGAGGAGTCCATTGTTGCTGGGATATCTACTGTATTGTTACTGGCGGGGTTTATTGTTGCTGGGGAGATCTATAGTTGCTGGTGGGGCTCATATGTTGCTAAGGGGCCAATTATTGCTGGGAGGGATTGTCATATTGGGGATTCATTGTTGCCGGTGGGGATCTTATTTTGCTGGGAGAGATCTACCTTTGAGGGAAGGTTCTGTTTATGCTGGCTGATGGGAGGGATCTACTGTATTGGTATATCGGGGGGTCAATTGTTGCTGGCGGGGAGCCCAATTGTTGCTGGGAGGGATCTACTGTTGAGGGAAGGGTCTATTGATGCTGGGAGATGTATTGGTATATTGGGGGTCTATTGTTGTTGGGGATAGTTTGCTACAGGGGATCTATTGTTGTTGGGGGTAGTTTGCTACAGGGAATCTATTGTTGTTGGGGGTAGTTTGCTACAGGGGATCTATTGTTGTTGGGGGTAGTTTGCTACAGGGGGTCTATTGTTGTTGGGGGTAGTTTGCTACAGGGGGTCTATTGTTGTTGGGGGTAGTTTGCTACAGGGGGTCTATTGTTGTTGGGGGTAGTTTGCTACAGGGGGTCTATTGTTGTTGGGGGTAGTTTGCTACAGGGGGTCTATTGTTACTGGCTGCACAGGAACGTGCTCAGAGGTGGGTAGGAGACAAGGGGTGACTCGGAAGGGGGGAGTACATGCACCTTTTATTTAAAAAACAAAAAACAAAACAAAAAAAAACCCCACAATAGGCCAGAGGACACAAATTTTAAAAAAAAAAAAACAAAAAAACAAAACATATGCAGAAAAATGCACAGAAACACTAAAACGCAATGGACCGCAAGCATGTTTTTATGTGTGTTCTAGTGCGAATGGGCTCTAAATCCACCATACCTTCATAGACGGTGAGGAGGTGATGCAACACCTCCTCACTACTGTTTTAGCCCCATTTTTGCCACCAAATGCACTTCAATCATGTGCACTGCAAGCGGTTGCGAGGCAGTTGCGGCACTTCCCCATTTGCTTGAATGGGTCATGTTCAGCAGCTGATTGCAACCAGTTGGGGGAGCTTCATGTCCGCAGCATGTAAACACCCATTTTAAATAGCACTGCAACTGACCATCAATGCAGGAAGAAGGTTAAGGGACTACCAATGAAGGGGGTTATATTAATACTGATGCTGGTGGTTATTATTGCAGGAAACTGCCAGCGATGCTGGGGGTTATTATTGCTGATAAAAATACAAGTACTGTGCTATGTAAACACAACAAGTACTTAACTTTGTTCATACAAATAAGCAATGTGAATGAATATATAAATAGTCCAAACGAAAGGACATTAACAAATATCAAAATGAAAAGTTATATATAAATTGAAAATAATTGTGTTAACTGTTAAAGATCAAGTAAATAGGTGAAAGTCCATTCAGTAAATCCCAATAGTGTTACGCTTACCAGAGAACATGGACTTAGATACCAGCACCACTGAGTCATATAAGCTGATATAAACATGTATCTCCAGAGGACTGATCAATCTGTAGCATTGTTATTATATTATTCCAGAAACTGCCACCAATGCTGGGGGTTATTATTACAAGAAATTGCCACCAATGCTGGGGGTTATTATTACAAGAAACTGCCACCAATGCTGGGGGGTTATTATTGCAAGAAACTGCCACCAATGCTGGGAGGTTATTATTACAACAAAAACTGCCACCAATGCTGGGGGTTATTATTACAAGAAACTGCCACCAATGCTGGGGGGTTATTATTACAAGAAACTGCCACCAATGCTGGGGGTTATTATTACAAGAAACTGCCACCAATGCTGGGGGTTATTATTACAAGAAACTGCCACCAATGCTGGGGGGTTATTATTGCAAGAAACTGCCACCAATGCTGGCTGTTATTTTTGCAGAAACCTGGCATCAATGTTGAGGGTTATTATTGTGGAAAATGAAAAATTCTGGGCGATATTATTGCTTAAAGAAGAAGTATGGCCAAAGCTTTTTTGACCATAATTCTCTATGGATCACAGGAGTACAGTTCATTCTGGACTCCTGTGACCCATTTTCAGCCAACAGCTAAAGTCTGCTGTTGGCTGACATCACTCGGTCCAAGGTGGGGAAAGATCCCGACTGTGCCGCTGAGAGCCTGAGCCAGTCGCTCCCTCCCCTCTCCAGCCCAGCACTCTAGTGAGCACTGGAGGCACAGACCAGAGAGCCGCTGACAGTCACGGCTCTCTGCTTAGAGCAGAGAGGAGAACTGAGCGATCGCCGATCGCTCAGTTCTCAGTGCATTGGCAGCAGGGGACAGGTGCAGCATCGGATTGATGTTGCTTCCACCTATGTGAGTATAATATATATATATATATATATATATATATATATATATTTTTTTTTTTTGTTGTTTTTTTTAATACCCCATACTTCTCTTTTAAGTTGGCACCAATACTGGGGGTTATCATTGTGGAAACTGGTACCAGTCATGGGAGCTATTATTGCAATCACTGGCACCATTGCTGGGGGTTATTATTGTGTAAACTGGGCTAAATGCTGGGGATTATTATTGTGTAAACGTGAACCATTGCTGGGGGTTATTATGGTCTAAAGTGAAACCAATGCTGGGGTTTATTGTGGAAACTGACACCAGTTCTGGGGGTTAAAATTGCATAAGGTGGCACCAATGCTGGGGGTTTATATTGTGTAAACTTGAAGCATTGCTGAGGTAATTATTTTCGAAACTGAAACCAATGCTAGGTGTTCATAATGCAGGAAACTGGCATCAATGCTGGGGGGTTATTATTGCATAAGGTGGCACCGATGCTGGGGGTTTATATTGTGTAAACTTGAAGCATTGCTGAGGTAATTATTTTCGAAACTGAAACCAATGCTAGGTGTTCATAATGCAGGAAACTGGCATCAATGCTGGGGGTTATTATTGTGTAAGCTGGTACCAATGCTGCATATTATTATTGTGGAAACTGACACCAGTTCTGGGGGTTATTATTGCATAAGGTGGCACTAATGCTGGGGGTTATTATTGCATTAGGTGGCACCAATGCTGGCGGTTATTTTTGTGGAAACTACCACCAATGCTAAAGGTTGTTACAGAAACTGGTACCAGTGCTGGGAGCTATTATTGCGTAAACTTGGCCATATGCTGGGGGTTATTATTGTGGAAACTGGCATTAATGCTGGGGGTTATTATTGCGTAAGCTGGTACCAATGCTGCATATTATTATTGTGGAAACTGACACCAGTTCTGGGGGTTATTGCATAAACCGGCACAAATGCTGGGGTTTATTATTGCTTAAATTGGCACCAATTCTGGTGGTTATTATAATGGAATTTACCACCAATGCTGAGGGTTATTATTGCGGAAACTGGTACCAGTGCTTGGAGCCAATATTGCGTAAACTTGGCCAAATGCTGGGGATTATTATGTAAACTGGAAACTATGCTAGAGGTTATTATTGCAGTCACTTGCACCAGTGGCGAGGGTTATTATTGCTGTCACTGGCACCAGTGCTGGGGATTATTATTGCATCCACTGACATCAATGCTGGGTTATTACTATTACTGCAGCAGTGGGACTTATTTTACTCCTACTTCCGTGTGCTGTATTAAAAAATACAGCAGGATCAACATTTTAAGGGCCCTTGCACACGTGCATCAAAATTTACTGATGTTTCCGTGTGGAAGATGCCAAAAACCATGATTAAAGGTGTTTAAGTGTATAGATTAGTACAATTCTTCTGCATTGCCAGTATTGTAATATACTCGCTTATACTCACGTAAACAAGTAAACACGCAAGTAAATTACTGCACTCAAATGAAAATTTTTCTATTTTTATTTTACGGCTCTGTACTGAACACTGTATTACTGATCTTTACTCAGCTGTGTGCAATGTCCCATAGACAACAATGCCTCACATTTCAGATCAAAACTCAGCATTTTTTACTCCCTTGTGCAAAAGGCCCAAGAGTATTATGCACACACACAGATAACACAGGCTTAAAAGGAAATCTGTGGAAGCACTGAAAATATTAAGCTAACAGCTAAAGGAGGTAGCTTACAGCATAAGTGGCCAGGGTGTCATCTTTCAGATAGAATAGTATTTTTTTTTTTTTGTCACATTTATTCTGCCTTTCCTTAACAGAAGTCTAGAGGAGGTCACTGACTACAGCGTCACAAAAACCTGCAAAGCAAGTTTCGTAACTGTATTGTACTGTAGGTTTTGTTTTTTTTTTTTTGTTTTTTTTAGGACTTGTTCACACCAGCAAACCAAGCTTATCACAAGGCTGTTGGTGTACCCTGAAGGTAAACAATGCTGATGCGCCGATCCTTGCGTATCACACGGTTCACACATTTTGTTACAACTTTGGTCACAAGTGATATTTCCTTAAATTCTATTGATGCAGCAACATTGCAACGCGATAGTTTGTGTCACAACTCACTGCAAAAAAAAAAAAAAGTAGAGAAAAAAATAGCACACTTAGTTAAAATTCTTGAAAACCAGCATGGGTAGTAGGAATCACCTAGATGGATACAAAGCAAGGCTGTGTGCAGGAACGGCAGCTCCAGATCCTCTGGCCGGCATCACATTTTTGCCCTGGGCAGTGGATAACCTTGTCCCTTCATTGCCATGGATAGCCTAATCTTAACCCAACCAGAGAGACCTACACTTATAGCAGATCAGGGGGTCTGGCTAACCCTCAGGAATGGGGATTTCTCCCAAAGACAAACTATTGCACTAATACAATGACATGTGAGTGGGTAGCCCATAAAACAGTGACAAAACGCGTAGGGGTGGGGCTTGTTGGATGACGTCACAACACTCAGGCTACTGTGGAAAAGTAGTGAAATACACAAAGAAGGCAATCATGGGATTATATTTATTCCTCTGTTATGCTGGGTATACAGTGGATATAAAAAGTCTACACATGGGGGGGCGTGGTCTCGACATGGCCGAGTGAGGACGTTTTCCTGAGGAGCTCCCGGCCTGACCCATCCATTACCAGCTTTTAACCACACATACTCTGCTTGTTTCACCCGGTATGTACTCTGCTGGAAAGCGGAGAGGTAGATTTAGACAGCGGGTGTCTCCTAAATCACGCAACGGCGGAGACATACGATTCCTAGTGAACGCTCCTGGGACAGCACCAGCTACTAAGATGGCGGACACCACGAGGCCCGGCACACACAAGGACCCACAGCTACAGGCTCCTTCTGGCCAGATGTCGACACCGACAGCACAAAATGTGGACTGCTCGATTCCCGGAATATTCCGCTCCGACTCGCAGGAGTCTCTATCCCTCTCACATACACCGCTAACTGCACAAACTACTCAGGCCTCGGCACTCCTCACTCAACAACTACGGTTAGAGGAGGCCGAAGATCGCAGCAGACGAAACAATCTACGCCTGAGGGGAATACCGGAGGCTACGGGGATAGAAGATCTAGCTTAATCCACACTGGCAATCTTCAGGGACCTATTGGGAGATCAATACCCATCAAGCCTGTCTTTCGACCGTATACATCGAACGCTGGGTCCCCGCTCGACTGATATGGGCAGACCGAGAGACGTTATTTGCCGTATACACACAAAGAAATGGTGCTGCGAGTGGCTTGGGAGAAAGGAGATGTTACATTTGATGGAGCAGTTATTCTAATTCTCCCGGATTTATCGCAATCGACATTGCAGAGAAGAGCTCAGTTGAAGCCCAATACTGGAGGTGGAGAGAAGTGCTGGATTCACCTATAGGTGGGGTTTCCCCATCTCAGTGACATTTCGAAAAGCTCAGCATTCGTTTACCCTACGGACCCCTGCTGAGCTTCCCGCCCTGTTTGCATTCCTGGAGGTGGACCCGGTTGTAGTCCCGGACTGGCTACAGTTCCTGCAGCGCTCCAACAACCGGCCTGGATCATCTGGCAGGCAGAGATCTCGATCACCGAGACCACAGCGGAACCAACGCAGGTCACACTACACTTCTGCAGAAGCGCCGAGGGAAGACTGAACGGATTACTTTGAGCGATGTCTCATTCTTACTGAATAGCTCCACAAACTGGCATGGAGGAATAGGAGACTATTCGCACAGAATGTTACTGATATAACCTGTGAGATTACCGTGGCCCCTTTATGTCTGGCCCGACATCTTTTCCCAGGATTACACTTATCACTAATACCCCCAACCGATTGAGAGTGACTGAAGGGTATATTTAGAACTTAGGTCCAGGTTTTTCAATGTGTCACAATATGTTTCTAACATTTTTGTTATCCTATACATGGTAATTGGGATGGATATTAGATGAATGGATATTGATAATGTTATTGCTTATAAGATTGCTTATAATATTGAAATTATCGCTTGGGCAATGTGGGGGGGCAGGTTTGCTTACCTTCAGCGGGTTATCATACATATACCCCCGGAGACAGGATCTGAGAGGTCCCGAGTTATCAAACAGGGGTAGGATGATGTGTGGAAGTATGGGCTGTGGGGGGAGTAGAAGGTGACATTCACCCACGTTAGCAGGGGGAGCTGAATAGCATCACAGCCAAACTCACATACTGTGGGGATGACTTGGGAGGTTTCAGACCTTTGGTTATTGAGGAAAGGTCTTCTGTATACACACCCCCGCCTATCATCTACGTGGAGTTTTAACTTCCCATGGAGGAAGACGCAGGAAGTTCAGGAGGGGTGGTTAGTTTAAGAAAGGAGACAGGGTAGTAATGAAGGGGTTTGATTGAGGGGTGGCGTGGATAACGCACATCCCCTATTTTCTCACAAGGATATTCATATGTTATTGTAAAGCGCATGGCTCACAGTTAGTTGCTATACAACAAGCCAGGATACTATGTATTCTACAACATGCACCCTGCAAAAAGGGAAAGAAGAGATAAAAATCTTTTATTATGTTTTTGTTGAGCTAACTTGAGTTTATTTCTACCACAATCAATGTTATATGCCTTAAGATTTTGAGTAGAGGTTTATATAATGTTGTCAAGCTGGGTGGTAGGGGGCGAACCGGGGACACCTTCACTGGTCTACTCTTACCTCTTCCCCAATAGGTCGGAGCAAGTCTCCTGGTGAGACCCAGGACGTGCTCTCTTGTAAAGTAATTTACTTAATTTACTATAGTAAACAGACGGTACACACCAACTGTTGCCCGTCTTAATTGGTGGTCTTTTCACTTCACCTTCTTTTTCTACTTTCTTTCCTCTCTACATCTATTCTTTCTTACATTCCCCTACTTCCCACTCCCTCATCCCACACCCATCCCTTAATCCTCTTGGGCCCAAGTGACGATGGACTCAATCAATATATATTCCTTGAACACCAAGGGCCTTAATATTCCAGAGAAACGCTGCATGCTCTTGTCTGACCTTAAAAGAGCTTGCGCGGATGTCGCATTCATCCAAGAGACACACTTTAGGACAGGCAATCAGACATATCTGAAAAACCGACACTTTCCACATGCTTACCAAGCCACTAATATAACGGCCAAGTCCAGGGGAGTGTCAATACTTATTTCAGGGACAGTACCCTGGACCTGTGCAGATACCCTTGTGGACCCGAATGGCCGATATCTGTTCATCAAGAGGCACCAAAGTAACACTTGCCACTGTATATGCACCGAACGACCGACAAGACACCTTCCTACATCACATACTGAACTTACTGAGTTCACGGAGGGCCAACTAGTGTTGGGTGGGGACATCATTGTACCCCTAATCCCCTCTGTCGACACGTCATCTAGTTCCATGTCAATACGTTCTAGTGTACACAAGCGCATAACTCGAGACTTGCATGATGCCCGACTGATAGACACATGGAGATTGCATCACTCTGGGGAACGCGATTATACTTTCTATTCATCCCCACACAAAGTGTACTCGAGAATAGATTACTTCTTTGTCCCCCATAGTCAGCTGGATGCAGTTCACGGGGTGGAGATAGGCAGTATCACATGGTCGGACCATGCACCTATCACCATGTGTTGCTGTTTGTCATTGTCCTTGACAACCAGATCCAAATTTTGGAGATTGAACGAAAGTCTCTTGCAGACACCAGAGGTCCTGGCAGATGTACAGACTGAACTGACACATTACTTTCGACTTAATGACACAGGAGAATGTGACCCGGGCATAGTGTGGGAAGCCCATAAGACTGTAATAAGAGGCGTATTCATAAAACACGGCGCACGCATTAAGAAAGAAAGGGGACAACTACTGCTGACTCTTCTTGACAAAATACATGACTTGGAAGCTAAACACAAACAAAAGCCGACCCCCTCGATAGAAGCAGACCTAACATCCCTCAGGAAGCAAATTGTTGATCTGTTACAATATAGAGCTAAAGCTGCCCTGCAAATATGCAGGAAAATATCTTATGAGTCGGGGAACAAATGCGGGAAACTTCTAGCACGGTCAGTCAGAAAACATCGATTAAATACGTACATCCCCCAAATTATAAATCCAGAAGGGCAAAAAAAGACCACACCGACTCAAATTGCGGACACATTCAGGAACTATTACACTTCTTTATATAAACTTCCAGCCAAACCATTACCGACGACACGGTCAAGGACTACCTTATAGCGTCTCAAATGCCCAAACTGTCATTAGAGGATAAGTTTAGGACTGGAAGAACCCATCACAATAGAGGAACTGCAGCGTGCAGTCGGAGGGATGAAACCGGGTAAGGCTCCAGGCCCAGATGGGATGACTATACAATATTACCAAACACTTTTGACAATATTAGGCCCCCATATGGTGAAGATGTTTAATGGGCTAGGTAAGGGAGATTCCTTGCCCAGGGACACCTTACGGGCACAGTGGGAGTGGGAATCCTTCTAGCCCCATGCAGCACCTATCAGGTTCTTCACCCACCTCCCTCTCTGACAGTCTCCTCTTTTGAGGCACATTGCATTCGTCTTTTTTCTCCCATTTCTCTAAGAATTGCTGTCATCTACCGGCCCCCTGGACCAGTATCAGCCTTTCTTGATGACTTCTCTGCCTGGCTACCCTACTTTCTCTCTTCTGAAATTCCCACAATTATTCTTGGGGACTTCAACATCCCTGTCAACACTAACACTACTATTACTTCTAAACTTCTCAGTCTAACCTCATCGCTTGACCTGAAGCAATGGATACAGGCTCCTACCCACTCCAACGGCAACACCCTTGACCTTGCCTTCTCCTATCTGTGCACTGCGTGCAACCTTTCCAACAATCCACTCCCACTCTCTGATCACCACCTTGTTAGTTTTGATCTCTCCCTGTCTTCCACCTCCTCTCCCTCCAACCGCCTAACAGTTACACGTAGAAACCTTCGCCACTTCAACCCTTCTCTTCTCTACTCTGCTACTGATCACCTCTATGACAAAATCTCACCTCTGTCCTGCCCCAACCTAGCTACTTTCATCTACAGCTCACTGTCTTCCTCCCTAGACAAGCTTGCCCCCCTCACTACATGCAGAATTAGGCCCCGACTGCTACAACCCTGGCAAACAGACGACACCAGAAGTCTCAGAAAACGTAGCCGCGCTCTTGAGCGCCTGTGGCATAAGACTAAGACCCAGGAAGACTTCACACAATATAAATCTGCCCTCCTAAAATACTACTCCTGCCTTCACACTGCCAAACAGACCTACTTTATCACACTCATTAACACCTTCTCATCCAGTCCACGTCAATTCTTCTCTACCTTCAATACTCTGCTCTGTCCTCCACTGTCTCCACCCACCAACTCACTCACTGCCCAGGAGATTGCCAATCACTTCAAAACTAAGATTGATACAATTCATGAGGAGATCGCCAATGCGCAAAAACCTCCCCCATGCAACACCACATGTCCACAGACACAATCATTACTTCCCTCATTCAACCCTGCTACTATTACTGAGGTTGCTAAACTTTTATCTGGCACTCATCTAACCACTTGCCCCCTGGATCCTGTTCCCTCGCAAATGCTACGCTCACCCTCTGACTCGATTCTACTCTCTCTAACTCACATTTTCAACCTCTCCCTCTCTTGTGGCATCTTCCCAAACTCTCTAAAACATGCGCTAGTCACCCCCATACTAAAAAAGCCCTCACTGGATCCCATCAATCTCAACAACTTACGTCCCATCTCCTTACTCTCCTTCTCCTCCAAACTTCTTGAAAGACTGGTCTACAACCGACTAAGCGACCATCTGACCATGAATAAACTTCTTGATCCCCTTCAGTCCGGTTTTCGCCCTCAACACTCCACGGAAACTGCTCTCCTTAAACTCTCAAATGATCTACTAATGGCTAAAGCCAATGGACACTATTCTGTACTACTTCTCCTGGATCTCTCTGCTGCCTTTGACACAGTGGACCACCCCCTCCTCCTCAAAAAACTCCACTCCTTCGGTCTCCGTGACTGTACTCTTCGCTGGTTCTCATCCTACCTATCCCACCGCTCCTTTAGTGTCACTTACAACTCTACTTCCTCCTCTCCTCTTCCTTTTTCCGTTGGGGTCCCCCAAGGTTCTGTTCTTGGACCTCTCCTTTTCTCAATCTACACCACCTCCTTGGGTCAGTTGATTGCCTCCCACGGCTTTAAATATCATCTCCACGCTGATGACACCCAAATCTATCGCTCCACCCCCCAGCTCTCTCCATCTGTCTCCTCACGCATTACCAACTTACTAGCAGACATATCAGCCTGGATGTCACATCACTTTTTCAAACTCAACCTATCCAAAACTGAGCTCATGATATTTCCTCCCTCAGGTGCCACTTCCCCTGATTTCCCTGTCAAGATCAACGGCTCAACTATCAACCCATCTCCCCACACCAAGGTCCTAGGTGTAATCCTGGACTCTGAACTAACCTTTCGACCCCACATTCTATCACTAGCCAAAGCTTGCCGCCTCAGTCTTCGCAACATCTCCAAGATACGCCCCTTCCTAACCAATGACACCACAAAGCTTCTAATCCACTCCCTGGTCATCCCCCGCCTCGATTACTGCAACTCCCTCCTCATTGGTTTACCTCTAAATAGGCTATCCCCACTTCAGTCCATCATGAACGCTGCTGTCAGGCTCATCCACCACACAAACCGCTCAGCGTCTGCCACACCCCTCTGCCAATCTCTCCATTGGCTGCCACTCAGTCACCGAATTAAATTCAAGATACTAACTATAACTTACAAAGCCATCCACAACCTGGCCCCCAGCTACATCTCTAACCTAGTCACAAAATACCAACCTAATCGTTCTCTTCGCTCCTCCCAAGACCTCCTGCTCTCAAACTCCCTTGTCACCTCATCCCATGCTCGCCTTCAGGACTTCTCCAGAGCCTCCCCCATCCTCTGGAATGCCCTACCCCAATCCGTCCGATTTTCTCCTACTTTATCCACTTTCAGACGATCCCTGAAAACTCATCTCTTCAGAGAAGCCTATCTGGCCCCCACCTAACAACTGTACATTTATCTTCTCAATCAGCACATCACCCATAGTTATTACCTTTTGTATCTGTTGACCTTCCCTCTTAGATTGTAAGCTCTAAGGAGCAGGGCCCTCTGATTCCTACTGTATCAAATTGTATTGTATTTGTACTGTTTACCCTCAAGTTGTAAAGCGCTACGTAAACTGTTGGCGCTATATAAATACTGTATAATAATAATAATACTCAAAGAAGACAAGGACCCAGCTGCGTGTGGCAGCTATAGGCCTATATCGCTCTTGAACGTGGACCTTAAACTTTTCACAAAAATCTTAGCCAACAGACCGACCCAGTATATGCCGAATCTAGTTCATTTGGATCAAGTGGGATTTATCCCTGCCCGAGAGGCAAGGGATAATACCACCAAGGTGCTCAACCTCATCCATGTAGTAAACAATGTGTCCCGTCCGTCTTTCTCAGCACAGATGCTGAGAAGGCGTTTGACCGAGTTAATTGGGTGTTCATGTAGGAAGTCCTTAAGCATATTGGTCTAGGCCACAAAATGATACAATGGATCTCTAGCATTTACTCTACACCCACAGCGCAGATTAAGGCGAATGGAATCCTCTCAGACATGTTCCCAATATCAAACGGTACTAGACAGGGATGCCCGCTTTCACCCCTCCTTTTTGCCCTAACGTTAGAACCTTTTCTTTGCACTATAAGATTGAATTCAGATATATCAGGCATAACAGTAGGGGATACCCAATACAAAATCTCTGCCTATGCAGACGACCTTATGTTCACCCTAACTAACCCTACAGTGTCACTTACGAATCTTTTGAGGGAATTTGGAAAATATGGCGCCCTTTCCAATCTAAAAATCAATTTCGATAAGTCGGAGGCCATGGGAATTAATATAACGCCAAATAGACTGAGTTCTATAAAGTCACAGTTTAAGTTCAGATGGTCAGATACATCCCTTAAATATCTGGGGACCTTGATTCCCAGGGGTCTACGACACACCTTCGACCTTAATTTCCCTCCTCTAATATCCAAAACTAGAACACTTTTAGAAGAATGGAACAAGGGACTGCATTCCTGGTTTGGCAGATGTAATCTACTTAAAATGGCCATACTCCCGAAATTTTTATATTTGTT
Organism: Aquarana catesbeiana; assembly: GCF_042186555.1. Classification (NCBI taxonomy): domain Eukaryota; kingdom Metazoa; phylum Chordata; class Amphibia; order Anura; family Ranidae; genus Aquarana; species Aquarana catesbeiana. Next base: position 621,856,418 of record NC_133326.1, on the reverse strand, counting down.
TCAAACACTGCCAATCAAAATCCCGCTTCAATATTTTAAGAAAATACACTCTATTTTCATCCAATTTATATGGGGGAAATCAAAACCTCGACTGCGTAGAAGCTACCTCACCCTTCCCAAACATTATGGAGGATTAGCCCTTCCAGATCTAAAAAACTACTATAGGGCAGTACACCTAGGTAGAATAATAGATTGGAATAGACACGGCCAAAACAAATTATGGATACAATTAGAACAGGCACAGTCCGAGACTTCGCTGCAGGGAGCGGTCTGGTGCTTTGATAAACTACCTGGGACACTGAAATCGCACCCTATAATTGGCACATCACTTCGGGTGGGAAATGTCACGATACTCGCAAACTCATTATCCACACCTCTATACCCAATTCTGGGTAACCCAGGTTTCCCTCCAGGTTTAGAACGATTAGGATTTGAATCACTTAGATCGACAGGAAGAGACCGAGCTTTACATTTCTTGATAAACAACAAATGGCCATCCATACAATCCCTGACACTATATAGTGGCCAATTTCAACTCCCATTCTGGACAGCAATACGTTTGCATCACTTTCTTTGTACGATCCCCAACCCGTTACAGTTCAACCGTGACCTGACGACTTTTGAAAGCTACTGTAATGACGAGGGAACTTTACCTCAAGTCCTGTCCAAAACTTATGCCTTGATTAATTCCCCTTCGGAACAACCTGCTTTGACGTTCATACGTGCATGGGAAAATGACTTACAACGCACATTTACTAGTGCCCAAACACAAACGATTATCACATTCTCACTAAAAACATCTATATGTACCAAAATACAAGAACTTAACTATAAGATACTGACTAGATGGTACTACACACCTAGTAGACTTCACGAATACTTCCCGGACACATCTGACAAATGTTGGAGATGCCAAACGAGTAAGGGGACACTCCTCCACATCTTCTGGTCTTGCCCACTGCTGCACCACTTCTGGACGACAGTCCGTACAATAACGCAAAAATTCACGGATTACACAATAAGTGATGATCTGGCGCTAATTTTGCTTCACGTCACTACAATCTCGCCTCGAACCTATAAAAAAATCGATAGTACGGCATTTATTGAACGCAGCTAAAGCGTGCATTCCCCTATTATGGAAGAAGACGCTCCCGCCATCTATAGGGATGTGGCTGCGCAGGGTTGAAGAGATCAGAAGATTGGAGGATCTAGTTCAAACGTCGCAAAACAAACAAGATCAACATTCACAGACATGGAGGCTGTGGAATATGTTCATATTTTCAGACGAAGGAATAGCCCTTCTGGCCACATAGAACAAAACAACGCAATAGCAGTCGGTTCACCTGGGTCGAATACCCCACCCCTTTCCCCCCTCACTCACCCCCTCCCCTCTCCCTAACAACTTCTTCCCTGTCCTTCTCTTCTTTTCTTCCTTTCTCCTTTACTTTCTTCTTTGTCTCTTTACTTTGTAGTGTTCTTCATTGGAATATATTTGTTTCCTTTATTTTATTTCTGGTTCGTAATGTTATAGTATTGCATGTCAGAAATCTCAAAACATTCCAGGAACGAAATGTGCATCACACATAGAAGGCGATGATTCGTAATATCTGCAAAAAACGATTCGGTTAGCTGGATGTCAACTAACAATTTTGAATTCTTAAACATAAATGCCAGTTTACTGTTATGGTCAAGATATGTTTTCAACTGTGTATAATGAATGACATGCTGGAGAATGTAACTCAATTGTATTTCTGTTCGTTTACTTTCTTTTTGAAATAAAATTTATATTTGAAAAAAAAAAAAAAAAAAGTCTACACACCCCTGTTAAAAAGGAAAAGTCCAGCCTGAACTCGTTTGGCTGGGCTTCTCCTAAGGGTCACAGGAATGCAATTAGTTTTGCACTCCTATGACCAATTTTCAGCAGAGAGCTGTCTGAATTCTGCTCTCTGCTGACGTCAAAGGAATCAGTCCAGGCACTGAGTCATCACGACAATGAAGTTTGGACCGCCAGGTGCCTGGACTTATGCCTGTCTCAGACTGAGACAGCCAATCCCCACCCCTCCACAGCTCAGGGCTCCAGTGAGTGTGGAGGAGCAGAGAGGAGAAATGCTGATTTACAGTCAGCAGCTCTGTTCAGGAAGCTGTGAGAACCAAGCCATCGTTGATGTTCGATGGCTTGGTTCTCAGTGTAGAGGTGCTGGGGGACAGATGCAGCATCAGTCCCATGCTGCAACCACCTAGGCAAGTATAAAAGGGGAAACCCCCCATACTTCTCTTTTAAGTAAAAGATAAATGTGGTTAAATAAGTGTGCACACCCTCATAACTGGGGATGTAGCCGTGTTCAGAATTAAACAGGAGTCAGTACACACCTGCCATCATTTAACCACTTGAGCCCCGGACCATTATGCTGCCTAAGGACCAGAGGTCTTTTTCCAATTTGGCACTGCGTCGCTTTAACTGCTAATTGCGCGGTCATGCAATGCTGTACCCAAACGAAATTTGCGTCCTTTTCTTCCCACAAATAGAGCTTTCTTTTGATGGTATTTGATCACCTCTGCGGTTTTTATTTTTTGCGCTATAAACGGAAAAAGACCGAAAATTTTGAAAAAAAATGATATTTTCTACTTTTTGTTATAAAAAAAATCCAATAAACTAAATTTTAGTCATACATTTAGGCCAAAATGTATTCGGCCACATGTCTTTGGTAAAAAAAATGTCAATAAGCGTATATTTATTGGTTTGCGCAAAAGTTATAGCGTCTACAAACTAGGGTACATTTTCTGGAATTTACACAGCTTTTAGTTTATGACTGCCTATGTCATTTCTTGAGGTGCTAAAATGGCAGGGCAGTACAAAACCCCCCCAAATGACCCCATTTTGGAAAGTAGACACCCCAAGGAAATTGCTGAGAGGCATGTTGAACCCATTGAATATTTATTTTTTTTGTCCCAAGTGATTGAAAAATGACAAAAAAAAAAAAAAAAAAAAATATTTACAAAAAGTCGTCACTAAATGATATATTGCTCACACAGGCCATGGGCCTATGTGGAATTGCACCCCAAAATACATTTAGCTGCTTCTCCTGAGTATGGGGATACCACATGTGTGGGACTTTTTGGGAGCCTAGCCGCGTACGGGGCCCCGAAAACCAATCACCGCCTTCAGGATTTCTAAGGGTGTAAATTTTTGCTTTCACTCTTCACTGCCTATCACAGTTTCGGAGGCCATGGAATGCCCAGGTGGCACAAAACCCCCCAAAATGACCCCATTTTGGAAAGTAGACACCCCAAGCTATTTGCTGAGAGGCATATTGAGTCCATGGAATATTTTATATTTTGACACAAGTTGCGGGAAAGTGACACTTTTTTTTTTTTTTTTTTTTTTTTTTCATAAAGTTGTCACTAAATGATATATTGCTCACACAGGCCATGGGCATATGTGGAATTGCACCCCAAAATACATTTAGCTGCTTCTCCTGAGTATGGGGATACCACATGTGTGGGACTTTTTGGGAGCCTAGCCGCGTACGGGGCCCCGAAAACCAATCACTGCCTTCAGGATTTCTAAGGGTGAAAATTTTTGATTTCACTCTTTACTGCCTATCACAGTTTCGGAGGCCATGGAATGCCCAGGTGGCACAAAACCCCCCCAAATGACCCCATTTTGGAAAGTAGACACCCCAAGCTATTTGCTGAAAGGCATGGTGAGTATTTTGCAGCTCTCATTTGTTTTTGAAAATGAAGAAAGACAAGAAAAAACATTTTTTTTTTTTCTTTTTTCAATTTTCAAAACTTTGTGACAAAAAGTGAGGTCTGCAAAATACTCACTATACCTCTCAGCAAATAGCTTGGGGTGTCTACTTTCCAAAATGGGGTCATTTGGGGGGGTTTTGTGCCACCTGGGCATTCCATGGCCTCCGAAACTGTGATAGGCAGTGAAGAGTGAAATCAAAAATTCACGCCCTTAGAAAGCCTGAAGGCGGTGCTTGGTTTTCGGGGTCCTGTACGCGGCTAGGCTCCCAAAAAGTCTCACACATGTGGTATCCCCGTACTCAGGAGAAGCAGCAGAATGTATTTTGGGGTGTAATTTCACATATTTCCATGGCATGTTTGAGCAATATATCATTTAGTGACAACTTTGTGCAAAAAAAAAAAAAAAAAAAATAAAATTTGTCTCTTTCCCGCAACTTGTGTCGCAATATAAAATATTCCATGGACTCGACATGCCTCTCAGCAAATAGCTTGGGGTGTCTACTTTCCAAAATGGGGTCATTTGGGGGGGTTTTGAACTGTCCTGGCATTTTATGCACAACATTTAGAAGCTTATGTCACACATCACCCACTCTTCTAACCACTTGAAGACAAAGCCCTTTCTGACACTTATTGTTTACATGAAAAAGTTTTTTTTTTTTGCAAAAAAATTACTTTGAACCCCCAAACATTATATATTTTTTTAAAGCAAATGCCCTACAGATTAAAATGGTGGGTGTTTCATTTTTTTTTTTCACACAGTAATTGCGCAGCGATTTTTCAAACGCATTTTTTGGGGAAAAAACACACTTTTTTTAATTTTAATGCACTAAAACACGCTATATTGCCCAAATGTTTGATGAAATAAAAAAGATGATCTTAGGCCGAGTACATGGATACCAAACATGACATGCTTTAAAATTGCGCACAAACGTGCAGTGGCAACAAAATAAATACATGTTTAAAAGCCTTCAAAAGCCTTTACAGGTTACCACTTTAGATTTACAGAGGAGGTCTACTGGAAAAATTACTGCCCTCGATCTGGCCTTCGCGGTGATACCTCACATGCATGGTGCAATTGCTGTTTATGTTTGACGACAGACCGCCGCTTGCGTTCGCCTTAGCGCGAGAGCAGGGGGCGACAGGGGTGTTTTTTTTTTTTTTTTTTTTTTTCTTTATTATTTTTTTGCTTTTTTAATCTTACTTTTAAACTGTTCCTTTCATATTTTTTTTTTTAATCATTTTTATTGTTATCTCGGGGAATGTAAATATCCCCTATGATAGCAATAGGTAGTGACAGGTACTCTTTTTTGAAAAAATTGTGGTCTATTAGACCCTAGATCTCTCCTCTGCCCTCAAAGCATCTGACCACACCAAGATCGGTGTGATAAAATGCTTCCCCAATTTCCCAATGGCGCTATTTACATCCGGCGAAATCTAAGTCATGAAATACTCGTAGCTTCCGGTTTCTTAGGCCATAGAGATGTTTGGAGCCACTCTGGTCTCTGATCAGCTCTATGGTCAGCTGGCTGAATCACCGGCTGCATTCTCAGGTTCCCTGTTGAGACAGGAGAGCCAGAGAAAAACACGGAAGACGGTGGGGGGGGGGGGGGGGCATTCCCTCCCACGGCTTGTAAAAGCAGTCTAGAGGCTAATTAGCCGCTAGGATTGCTTTTACATGAAAGCCGACCGCTGGCTGAAAAGAATGATACCAAGATGATACCTAAACCTGCAGGCATCATTCTGGTATAACCACTCAAAGTCGTGAATGGCGTACCTGAAGACAAAAAAATGGTTAACAATGGTTAACAATAAAGCACAGTAAAGTGTAAATAATTACACACCTGAAAAACAAACATGATAAAACATAATAACAATAACAATAACAATAAAACATTGCAGAATAGAATACAGTAAAAAAGAGCAGAACAATAGAGAGAGAGAATAGAGAGAGAGAGAACAATAAAACAACAACTATTTTTTTTTATTTCATATTTTTTTTTTTTTTTTACACTTTTTTTGTAACTAACTTTTATAACGGTAACCGGTTCCAGGTTCGGGTCTCTCAAAATGCAATGGCATCTTGGGAGACCCTGTGAAAGTGTGCCTAGTCTGTGCAATGCTGTACCCTACGCTAATACTCAACTAGTGAATGGTAGCGTTCAAAACATTCACCAATGCAAAGACCAGGATTGTCAGGACAGGAGGGACAATAATAGCGGGTGTCACGCCTATATCCGCGCTTGCTGCAGACACGACATCTTTTTTGGGGGTTCGTTGGGTAGGGGTACTCGGGAGGACATAAAAATGCCTCTCATGCAGCCGACTGCATTTGGTTGGGGATGTGAATGGGGGAAGTACGGGTGCTGCAGAAGCGGTGGGTTCCCAATTAGGATTGGCGAATGCAGCAGGAAGGGCACTATGGGCACGATGGGCCTGTGTTTGTCTTTTTGGTGGCAGCGGGACACTACTTGTGCTTGCCACCTCACCAGCTTCAACTGCACTTATGGGACTCGCCACGTCACCAAGTGTTACTGCAGTGCTGGTTTGACTACGACCGGGGTGTACTAGGCCGCTGGCGCTTGCCAGTTCACCAAAACGCTACCAAAAAACGTTAGCGATCGCAGGGATCAGGCCTGACTCTGCGAACGCTGCAGTTATGCGTTTAGTGTTTTGTAAGTGACAGTGATCGATCGATACTGCACTTGGGTGGGCTGGGCTGGGCCGGGCGGAGGGGCAAAACGCAGGTGCTAGCAGGTATCTGGGCTGATCCCGCTAACACTGCGTTTTTGGGAACCCTAAACTGCTGGTGACGCTAGTATAGATCTGATCGGATCAGATATTGATGCGATCAGATACTATACCACTAAGGGAGGTGTACGGTGCGTGCGTGGGTGTTAGCGGTACTGGCGCTAATCTGACGCTGCCTGGGGCTGGTGCTTGCCAGTTCACCAAAACGCTACAAAAAAAACTGTTAGCGATCGCAGGGATCAGGCCTGACTCTGCGAACGCTGCAGTTATGCGTTTAGTGTTTTGTAAGTGTCAGTGATCGATCGATACTGCACTTGGGTGGGCTGGGCTGGGCCGGGCGGAGGGGCAAAACGCAGGTGCTAGCAGGTATCTGGGCTGATTCCGCTAACACTGCGTTTTTGGGAACCCTAAACTGCTGGGGACGCTAGTATAGATCTGATCGGATCAGATATTGATCCGTTCAGATACTATACCACTAAGGGAGGCGTATGCTGCGTGCGTGGGTGTTAGCGGTACTGGCGCTAATCTGACGCCTGGGGCTGGTGCTTGCTAGTTCACCAAAATGCTACCAAAAAAACTGTTAGCGATCGCAGGGATCAGGCCTGACTCTGCGAACGCTGCAGTTATGCGTTTAGTGTTTTGTAAGTGACAGTGATCGATCGATACTGCACTTGGGTGGGCTGGGCTGGGCCGGGCGGAGGCACAAAACGCAGGTGCTAGCAGGTATCTGGGCTGATCCCGCTAACACTGCGTTTTTGGGAACCCTAAACTGCTGGGGACGCTAGTATAGATCTGATCAGATCAGATATTGATCCGTACAGATACTATACCACTAAGGGAGGCGTATGCTGCGTGCGTGGGTGTTAGCGGTACTGGCGCTAATCTGACGCTGCCTGGGGCGACGCATATCACCGCCGGGCGATCGGGGGGCTAAACCTTTATTTGGTAATAAACGGCGGGTGCCCTGACACTATAAAAAATAAACAAACTAACCAGCATCAACCGTAACAGTTATACGGTGATCAGTGGTGAAAGGGTTAACTAGGGGGCAATCAAGGGGTTAAAACATTTATTCGGTAGTATATGGGGGTCCCTGACGCTATAAAACGCTGACGGCGAACCTAAATATTTACCTCACTAACTAGCATCACCAGCGACACTAATACAGCGATCAGAAAAATGATCGCTTAGTGACACTGGTGACAGGGGGTGATCAAGGGGTTAAAACTTTATTAGGGGGGGTTAGGGGGGTATCCTAGACCTAAAGGGGGGGTAGTACTCACTGTCCCAACACTGTAACTGTCACAAACTGACACTATGCAGTAATCAGAAAAAAAAAAAAAAAAAAAACTGCTGGTGTCAGTTTGTGACAGGGGGGGGGGGGGGTGATTGGGGGGGGATCGGGGGGCGATCGGGGGGGGGATCGGGGTGTTTTGTATGCCTGGCATGTTCTACTGTGTGTGTGTGTGTTGGTGCACTCACATAGATGTCTTCTCTCCTCGGGCCGGAACGGAAAATACCGACCCGAGGGGAGATGACATCACTTCCTTTGCTGCTGTTTAGCATACAGCAGCAAAGGAGTGTTTTCATTGGCCGGCGGCGATCGCGAGGGGGGGGCCACGAACGGATGGTCTCCCCCTCATCACGGATCGCCGCTGGACAAAAGACGACCGCCTCGGGCACCGGGGGGGGGTCCGATCGGACCCCCCACCCGCGGAAGGCAAATCACGTACCCTGTACGTGATTTTGCCTGTCCGTGCCACTTTGCCGACGTACATTCGGCGTGAGGCGGTCGTCAAGTGGTTAAAGTGCCTCTGATTAACCCCAAATAAAGTTCAGCTGATCTAGTAGGTCTTTATAGACATTTGCTTAATCCACATCCTACAGCAAAAGCCATGGTCCGCAGAGAGCTTCTAAAGGGATCTCATTGGGTACAAAAGAATTTCAAGGCTTTAGATAAACCCATGGAACAGTCAGAGAAAATATGGCACAACAGTGACATTGTCCAGAAAGAGTGTAACACCGCTCATACTGTGGATAAAGATTTCCTTGCGGGTGCTGGCCCTGGCTCACCACCGTCAATAAGTAATTGAAGAAAAAAGAAGATTGGTCGCACACCATGGAAGGAAGAACTTCTGTAGAATAGTTATTTATTGTCAAGGTGCCAAAGGACAGGGAGGTGGGACTTTGAGTGAAGCATATGAACCTCCAAAATTCACCAAGACAGGTAAGGATAAAAATTGGTAATACATAATAATCCTTGCACGGCCTATGACCACAAGATCCTTGTCGCGGCGCCTACTTGGGCGCCTTCGGGTAGGTTCTGTCATTCAAGGCTCCCTGCACACTCGCTCACACGCCAGTCCAGGCTCTGTCTCTCCATAATCTTTTCCAATCATTCAGGTACAGTCACCTCCATCACCGTCCCTGGTCTTTACCCTCACCCCCCAACTGTTACCCACTGTTCCCCTTCTGGCTCACCCTTCTCAGCTGCACTCCACTTTGCTTCCAGCCCCCTTTGGCTGTCTACCTCACTTACACCTTCACTTGCCCCTCTGGGTCTCTTACCCACTTCCTCACACTTGTCCCCCGATATTAATTCCCCTGCCTATTCCCACCCAGGTTGCCCTGTGTCCCTCTGCCTGCCATGGTTGTCGCCTGTGGGGGCGCTTCGGATGAGATGTCTGCCGCGGCTCCCGGGTGGGAGTATCATTTCGGATGGCCTTGTTGCACGGCTCCACACCACCACCATACGAACACAGTGAGTCTATTGGTATTTAGATGGGGGGTTCCACCCCGCTATTCTATATGTTTATCCACAGACCATCAATTGAACCAATCTTTTTACCCCCAGATTCATCTTGTGCTTGCTCCTGACGAGTGACCTTCTAGTCATGAAACGCGTTGAGCTGCCACACGTTTCATTACCAATCAGTACCTTTGATACTATGTCTACCTACTATACCCCCCCCCCCCCCCCGTTTTGGATCTTGTGGTCATAGGCCGTGCAAGGATTATTATGTATTACCAATTTTTATCCTTAACTGTCTTGGTGAATTTTGGAGGTTCATTGCCTATTATACAATGTGATAATGAACTTGTAACACTCCATGTTTTACACTATTATGCTATTAATGCTATGTATTGTATATTTTACATGTTTTATACTTGACTGTATTTCATGACAATCATTAAAGCCCTCCAAATAATTTCACCATTTGTACCTCATTGTCATCATATGCTTCACTCAAAGTCCCACCTCCCTGTCCTCTCCCCTTCTTTTGATATACAATAGGGATGGAAATATGTGGCCTTACCAGGCCACAATTTCAATTAAAGTCCCAAAGGATGGAACATCGGCCTTACCAGGCCAGATGTCCATAAAGTCCCTAAACCTTTGCTTTTGCTGAAATATAAGGTGCCAAAGGAGGTGAACAAGCATGAGTTATCCGTGGGAAAGTGGTCTACCAATGTTCCTGTAATGTCCTGTCTACTTTATTGTCAAAGTGCCAAAGGACGTAACTATTCTACAAAAGTTCTTCCTTCCATAGTCCGACCAATCTTCTTTTTCTTCAACAGTGACATTACCAAGAACTGGACGTCCCTCCAAAATTGATGAAAAGACGAGAAGAAAATTGGTCAGGAAGGCTGCCAATAGGCCTACAGCAACATTAAAGAAGCTGCAGAAATATCTAGCAAGTTCTGGCTGAACAATATCCCGTATTCTTCAAATGTCTGGGCTATGGAGTAGAGTGGCAAGACAGAAGCCTTTTCTTACGAAGAAAAATATCCAAGCACGGCTAAATTTTGCAAAAATACATCTGAAGTCTCCCAAAAACATGTGGGAAAATGTGTTGTGGTCTGATGAAATCAAAGTTTAACTTTTTGGCCATAGTTCCAAAAGATATGTTTGGCGCAAAAACAACACCGCACATCACCAAAAGAACACCATACCCACAGTGAAGCATGGTAGTGGCAGGATCATGCTTCGTTACCGTTTTTTTTAGCTGGAACGGGGGCCTTAGTCAGGGGCGGACTGACCATTGAGCCACTTGGGCACTGCCCGAGGGCCCTGGGCCACTAGGGGGCCCCATCAGGGTTGCCAGCCTCAGTAAAAACAAGGACCATATGTATAAATCTGTGGGTTTTTTTTACATCTGTCTGTGTATACTGTGTGTACATGTATGTGTATACTGTGTGATTGTATACTGTGTGGCCCCATAATCTCTGATTGACTGGGGGCCCCATAATCTCTGATTGCCCGGGGGCCCAATATGAGTTATCAGTCCACCCCTGGCCTTAGTCAAGGAGGGAGGGAATTATGAACAGTTCCAAATACCAGTCAATATTGGCACAAAACCTTAAGGTTTCTGCTAGAAAGCTGAACATGAAGAGGAACTTCATCTTTCTGTATGAGAACGACCCAAAGCATACATCCAAATCAACAAAGGAATGGCTTCGCCAGAAGAAGACCGAAGTTTTGGCATGGCCCAGCTAGAGCCCAGACCTGAATCCAATTGAAAAATCTGTGGGGTGATCTGAAGAGAGCTGTACACAGGAGATGCCCTAGCAATCTGAGATTGAGTGTTTTTGCAAAGAAGAATGGGCAAATATTGCCAAGTGAAGATGTGCCATGCTGATAGACTCATACCCAACAAGACTGAGTGCTGTAATAAAATCAAAAGGTGCTTCAACAAAGTATTAGTTTAAGGGTGTGCACACTTATGCAACCATATTTTATTTTTTTTATTTTTACTTCCTTCCACCTAAAAGGATTTCAGTTTGTTGTTCAACTGAGTTTTACAGTTTATAGGTCACATTAAAAGGTGGAAAAAGTTCTGAAATTATTTACCTTTGTCTCATATTTTTTTACATCACAGAAACCTGACATATTAACAGGGATGTGTAGACTTTTAATATCCACTGTATGTGGTGCAATGTAGCACCTTATTAATGTGAGTGTATGGGAAATTAGTAAATAAAATGTAAAAATAACGCTTTTTTTTTTTTCATGTGTTGCTGAATGGTGGAGAGAGCTAGAGAGTGCCTTAAAGGGATAGCACCATCGATATTGAAAGGAGAAACTGGATTAAGATAGCATGCCAAAATAGGGATTCCACCACCAGTGAGGACCACCATGAATAGCATGTAGACATATATTACTCCACAGAGGGGGACATAAGCTATCTATGACCCTACATCTTATAGAAGACCATAGAGTCCAGTTGAGAGCATATCTGGTGGTGGATACACGAAAATGGGGCTGATGTTATGAGCACCTAGTGGTGTTGAAAAAAGTGTAATGTCAAAAAAGGGAATTGAAGAGACTTTGTGAACAATGTTTATTATTTATGATATAGTTTTGTGCACATACAGAAATTATGATATAATTAGTCATTGTGGAAAAGTGCTACACCATTGTGGTATACAAGTTCACTGGCACATATACTGTATATGACAGTGTGTGAGGTGGAATCTGCTTTTCATCATGTTTGGTTTTGTACAACTTGTTGTGTCATAGCAGCTCACAAGGTTGTCATTTAATTTGGTGAAGGGAAGATGGGAATGAGGCAGCTACAATGTCCTCCAAATGCCCTGCACAAGGGCATGAATAAAGATGGAAAAACAGCATCTGGAGCACTGGTATCGTGGTAAACCTGGTGGAAATCTAAAACAGCCGTGCTCGTCTTTAGTCCCAAAACTCTCCCCCTCTTGTGTGATATCAGTGCTGGAGCATGCACAGGATGCGTTTAAAAGCAATTTCCTCAGCTTACCTACCAGGGCTCCCCACACTGGTGAAACACTTATTTACATCCACTTCCATTGGAGAAGTATTTCACTGGTGTGGGCAGCCCAGGTTACAATTCACTGGTAATTTAAACATTTTCACATTTTAAATCCGCTTAGTTTCCAAATGGTTTTAAGCAGGTGGTAACTGTAGTTATATTGTTAACCCGTCATGTGTGAGCATGTGTTCCCCTTCTGCTCTCATTTTATATTGCCTGTGTGAGGGAACTACAGCTTCAGGGAAAGTCTGTGTGGGATATATTGGGTAGTGTAGGTAAAAAGAGTTGGGGGGGGTAAGGGAAGTAAGGGTGGAGTGTGGATGGGTGAAGGAGGGACTAGAGGGATGGTTGGATGAGCAAATGTAGGGGGGCAAGGTGAGTTATTGTGTGAAAGGGAATGATGGTGAGTCCTGCTTGGTCTCCTTCACCACCCCACAAAATCCTGCTTCAAGAATAAAAGATAAACGTTACCCTCCCATGCCAAAAAAAACTTCTGTTTTGATCATAAAATTACCCCTGTATTATAAAGGATAAACTTACAAGACCGTCTTCTTCTCAGCTGAAATTCTTGTAGCACGCTTCTTGTACAGTACAACCATTCTTTCTTCATCATCATCATCATCATCATCATCATCATCATCATCAGGGAGCCGGCTGCAAGAATAAAGAGACAGCCAGCCCCTAGCTCACACATGCGCAGTCACTTCTCTCTCTTTCCCAGCCACATGAGTGAGATACATTGTATATTCGGGGATGTGTTGCCTCCTGAGATGTGACCTGGCTATCCCAGGAGGCTATAGGAGAAGGCACAAATGTAATTCTCTCCTAGGGACGAATGGGGGGGGGGGGGGGGATTTGTACAAACAAAAAGAAGAAAAATGTAACAAAGAATACAGAGAAGGAGGTAAGATTCCAGAGGGGCATTGTATTTTTATGGTGAAGGTCTACTTTAACCACTTGCCGCCTGCCATATAGCAATATCACATCGGTAAAGTGGTTCGGTTATCCTGACCAGACATCATATGACGTGATCAGGATAACTAGTTGGCGCGTGCCCGTGGTAGTGTGGCGATCTGAGGTGCTGTATCTCAGTCTGACACACCGCATCTCCGATCGTGGTATGGAGCCCCTGACGGAGGCTTCTTACCACGTGATCAGCTGTGACCCATCACAGCTGATCATTGCGTGAACCAGGAAGGGCCGGTAAATGGGTTTTTTCAGTTCAAGTTGACAAGGAGAGCCGATCGGCGGCTCTCCCTGTCAGAAAGGGGGGGTGGTCTGCACTGATAATCAGCACATTGATTATCAGTGCTGCCCCCATCAGAGGTGCCCATCATCCGCCAATCACTGCCCATCAGCTGCCAGCCTGTGCCCCATGAGGAACGCCAATCAGCGCCCATAAAAGTGCCAGTGCCCTGTCAGTATTGTCTGTCAGTGCACTTGAGATGCCACTCAGTAATGCCTATCAGTAGCTCCTCATCAGTGCTGCCTATCCAGTGCCATCTATCAGTGCCACCTCTTAGTGCCCATCAGTTTTTTTCAAAAATGTTGGTCTTTTTTAGTTTGTTTAGCAAAAAATAAAAACTCCAGCGGTGATCAAACACCACCAAAAGAAAGCACTATTTGTGGGAAGAAAATTATAAAAATTTAGTTTGGGTACAGTGTAGCATGACCGCGCAATTGTCATTCAAAGTGCGACAGCATTGAGTGAAAGCTGAAAATTGTCCTGGGCAGGAAGGGGTGAAAGTGCCCAATATTGAAGAGGTTAAAAGGAGAGTGTCTATCAGTATTACTGTATCGTGTGCATCAAAATTTGTCGTATTTATATTATAAGGAAGCAGTTAAGTCTTCAATTAACATGGTTTCAGTCATGTGAATCCACGTATCTACAGCAGGTGGGCTGGCTTGTTTCCATTTCCACATCGCTGGTATCGCAATGTTTAAGAAATGTTTCAACAAACAGTTCTTGTAGTTTTTTTTTGTGAAGCTATTGAGATATAAAAATATACGTGGCCGTTTGTAAGACCTATACATACAGCAGTAACATTTTGTTCTACATTTTTTTATTTTTAGAGTGTTCCTTCAGTTTTTTTTTTACGATTTTTAAATTGGCTTTTTCCAAAAATACAATTTATAACAATTCCTTGCAACTCATGGAAGAGCTGTATATATTTTTTTTCCTTGGGGTAGGGGCCAGCAACAGGCACCTAAAAAAAATAATTAGGCACAGTTATGCCGCGTACACACGAGCGGACTTTCTATCCTACTTGGTCCGGCACACTTTCCGACGGACTTTGTCCGCCAGGTGCGCCGGACTTTAAAACGAACGGACTTGCCCACACACGCCGGGATTTTCCGGCGGGCTAAGTCCGCCCGTCTTTCCGACGGACTTTCGCCGGAGTTCCGGCGGACTTTCAGAATGAACGGACTTGCCCACACACGGACAAGTCCGTTCATTTTGAACGTGACTCAGGTGCGACGGGACTAGAAAATGATGTCAATCTTGCCGCTTTTATCGGCTAGATTGACACCTTGCGAGCCCCGTCGCGGGGCATACCAGGCCCTTAGGTCTGGTATGGATTATAAAGGGGAACCCCGCTACGCCGAAAAAACGGCGTGGGGTCCCCCCTAAAATCCATACCAGACCCCGATCCGAGCACGCAGCCTGGCCGGTCAGGAAAGGGGGTGGGGACGAGCGAGCGCCCCCCCCCCTCCTGAACCGTACCAGGCCGCATGCCCTCAACATGGGGGGTGGGTGCTTTGGGGGAGGGGGGCGCCCTGCGCCCCCCCCCCCCAAAGCACCTTGTCCCCATGTTGATGAGGACAAGGGCCTCTTCCCGACAACCCTGGCCGTTGGTTGTCGGGGTCTGCGGGCGGGGGCTTATCGGAATCTGGGAGCCCCCTTTAATAAGGGGGCCCCCAGATCCCGGCCCCCCACCCTATGTAAATGAGTATGGGGTACATGGTACCCCTACCCATTTACCTAGGAAAAAAGTGTAAGTAATAAAACACACCACACAGGTTTTTAAAATATTTTATTAAACAGCTCCGGGGGGGGGGTCTTCTTCCGGCTTCGGGGGTCCCTCCGCTTCATCTTCTCCCGGCGTCCGGTTGGTTCTTCTCCGCTCTCCGGCCTCTTCTCCCGGTGTCGCAGGTCTTCGGCCGGCCCCTCCGCTCTCTTCATGTAGCTCTATTGCGAGCGGAGGTCCGGACTTCTGGGCTTCTTGGCTTCTTGGCTTCTTGGCTTCTCTTCTCTTCTCTTCCCCCAGATGTTGACACGACGCTCTCTCCGGCTGGACTGGTCTCTGAGGGCTGCGTTGTTACTTATATAGGCGGAGACCCCGCCCCCATATGATGTCACAGTCCCTGGGCATGCTGGGACTGTGACGTTTTAGGGGGCGTGGTCGGGGGGCGTGGTCGACCACGCCCCCTAAAACGTCACAGTCCCAGCATGCCCAGGGACTGTGACATCATATGGGGGCGGGGTCTCCGCCTATATAAGTCACAACGCAGCCCTCAGAAACCAGTCCAGCCGGAGAGAGCGTCGTGTCAACATCTGGGGGAAGAGAAGAGAAGCCAAGCCAAGCCAAGAAGCCAAGAAGCCAAGAAGCCAAGAAGCCCAGAAGTCCGGACCTCCGCTCGCAATAGAGCTACATGAAGAGAGCGGAGGGGCCGGCCGAAGACCTGCGACACCGGGAGAAGAGGCCGGAGAGCGGAGAAGAACCAACCGGACGCCGGGAGAAGATGAAGCGGAGGGACCCCCGAAGCCGGAAGAAGACCCCCGAAGCCGGAGGAAGATCCCCCCCCCGGAGCTGTTTAATAAAATATTTTAAAAACCTGTGTAGTGTGTTTTATTACTTACACTTTTTTCCTAGGTAAATGGGTAGGGGTACCATGTACCCCATACTCATTTACATAGGGTGGGGGGCCGGGATCTGGGGGCCCCCTTATTAAAGGGGGCTCCCAGATTCCGATAAGCCCCCGCCCGCAGACCCCGACAACCAACGGCCAGGGTTGTCGGGAAGAGGCCCTTGTCCTCATCAACATGGGGACAAGGTGCTTTGGGGGGGGGGGCGCAGGGCGCCCCCCTCCCCCAAAGCACCCACCCCCCATGTTGAGGGCATGCGGCCTGGTACGGTTCAGGAGGGGGGGGGGCGCTCGCTCGTCCCCACCCCCTTTCCTGACCGGCCAGACTGCGTGCTCGGATCGGGGTCTGGTATGGATTTTAGGGGGACCCCACGCCGTTTTTTCGGCGTAGCGGGGTTCCCCTTTATAATCCATACCAGACCTAAGGGCCTGGTATGCCCCGCGCTCGCCGCAATAGGAAGATTTGTTTTTCCTATTGCAGCGAGCGCGAGATGCAATACCATCCCCTCGTGTCGTATTTGGTCTGTCGGACCAGCCTACACACGAGCGGGCTTTCCGTCGGACCAGCACACACACGAGCGGACTTTCCGCCCGAAACTGAGTCCGACGGAAAGATTTCAAACATGTTTGAAATCTAGGTCCGGCGGGCTTTTGGGAAGAAGTCCGCCGGAAAAGTCCGCCGCCGCCCACACACGGGCGGATTGTCCGGCACACTCTGGTCCGCCGGACCAAGTATGCCGGAAAGTCCGACCGTGTGTACGCGGCATTAGCCTAACAGTGGGATAGGCTTAAAGCTTGAGCATGTTGTATTCTGTACACGGGGAAAATAAAATGGCACAGCCCTTCTATAAAATATATTATATTCAAATATAAAAGTATATGTGAAACCCCAACTTGTAAAACCAACCCAATCAGTAAATAGAAATGAAGGCAAAAAGTGTGTATGTGTGTTTTATATATATATATTTTTAAAAACACCTTAGTTAGACTTACCAGTAACGGTATTTCTACGAGTCTTTTGGGACAGCACCTGGAGAGAGCGCAGCTCCACCCACTTCCCAGGAAACACTGCAGTCATTCCTTTAAAGCCTGGACACGTCCACCAGTACCTCCAGCCATGCTGCAATTATATAAGCAGAACATAGCAACTACAACACATTAACACGTATAAACAAGGGAGGGTCATCTGCGCTGTCCTGAAAGACTCCTAGAAATACCCTTACAGGTAAGTCTAACTAAGGTTTTCTCACCTCGTCTTTCAGAACAGCACCTGGAGGTGCTAAAGGAGTACTTACTCTTAGGGTGGGACCACCGCCTGCAGGACCTTCCTGCCAAACAATTGCTCTGCTCCCGAGAGCAGGTCCATCCTATTAGTGACGAGAAAAGGTGGAATAACTTATCCATGTGGCCGTCTTGCAGATTCGCCCTGGCGAAGCCCCAGCTCATTTTGCCCGTGACATTGCTACAGCCCGAGTTGAATTGGCCACTACCCCTGCAGGAAGTTCTACTTCTGCAGCCCTATAAGCTTTGTGGATAGCCATCCGAAGCCACCTACCAATCGTGCTTTTAGAAGCTCTGTAACCTTAATCTTACGAGACCCAGAAAATAGAACAAATAGAGAATTGGACTTTCTAAACTCCGTTGTTACCTCCAGATAGCGTAAAACACATCTATTTATGTCCAGACTATAAAAATCTCTCTTTAGGGCATGTTGGAAATGTATAGAACGTTGTGAGAATTATCTCTTGGGATCTGTGAAAAACTGAAGCAACCTTCAGCAAAAACCCCGGATCTGTCCTCAGAACTACCCGATCTGGGAAAACTGTCAAGAAAGGCTTAATGATAGATAATGCCTGAAGTTCACTGACCCTTCTAGCCAAGGTGACTGCTATCAGCAGTGTTAGTTTTAACGACCAAAATTTAATTGTGGCTTCTTCTGGTGGTTCAATAGGTCAGACCCTGCAAAACAACTGATTAATCCCATTTGGGGAAAAACTTAAATGGAACCGGCCTAGCCCTAGCTAGTGCCTTGAAAAACCTGATGATCCAAGGGTCTAGAGATAACTTCTCTAGAAAAACTGATAGTGCAGCAACCTGAATTTATAAAGGTGCTACCAAACCCTTCTCCATTCCATCATGGAGACATTCCAGAAAGGAAAGGTTCTCCTGTGGAAAGTAATTTTTTGAAACACACCAGTAATTGAAGCATTTCCAGGTTTTAAAATAAATGGCCCTTTCGACCTTCTTCCTGCTATTTAGCAGGGTACAAATTAATCTATTAGACAAACCATTATTGCTCAGGATTTGCTCCTCAGTAACCAAGCTGCCAGCTTGAGATGACCTACGTTGGGATGCAGAAGGGGACCCTGAATCAGCAGGTCCCTTTGGACTTGAAGCAACCAATGTGACTCTACTGATAACTTTAGTAGGATTGAAAACAAAGGCCTCTTGGGCCAATATGGGGCTACTAGTCTTTTCTCCCTGTAGCTTCCTGAGCACTAAAGGGATCATTTGCACAGGGGGAAAAGCGTAACAAGGGGAAGGTCCATGCCGAGCCAGTGCATCCAGACCCGCAGATTGGTCTGCCTGTTCAGAGAAAAGTAGACTGGTACTTTTGCATTTGTTTGTGTTGCAAAAAGGTCTACCTGGGGAGCTACACATCTGTCTTCTGCTTAAAAAGTCCACTATCTGGTTTAGGTTGCCCTTCAGATGCACTGCTGTTAAGGATGCAAAGTTGTCCTCTGCCCAAGTCAGAGTCTGTAGGGCCAAGTTTAGAAGACACCTGCTTCTTGTGCCCCCCTGTCTTGAGATGTAGGCCACTGCTGTGGCACTAACACCTGGATGTGTTGGCCCCCGATTATCTGTCTGAAGGCCCACAGCCCCAGTAAAATGGCCCTTAGTTCCCTCCATTCGGAGGACCTCCTGGATTCCTCTACTGACCAGGACCCTTGGGCCATTTGGCTTTCGAGATGCGCACCCCACCCCCAGAAGCTCGCATCTGTTAAGATTTTTGCTGTGGGAAAGGTCCAGAACAAACCCTTGCTAAAATTAGTTTGCCTCCTCAACCACCATAACCTTCTTTTTACTGGAGATGGGATCCTGATCGGCTTCTTCTCCAAAAGACTCTTCGTAGGCCCAATTCTATAGAATCGCCTGTTGGAGGTCTCTTGCATGGTTAGGCAGGCCCACTGAGCAGCTGGGATTGAGGCTGTGAGAAGCCCCAGTGTAGACATGGTTGCCCGAACTGTACCAGATAGATTTGTCTGTACTTTCTTTACTGCGGCCTGCACCTTTCATCATCTTTTCCTCTGGGAGGAAAATCTTTTCCTGTACAGAGTTGATGACATAGCCTAGGAAAATGATCACCTGAGAAGGAATTAGGTTTGATTTTTCCTTGTTCAGAATCCAGCCCAAATTTTCTAAATGGCTCTGCGCCCTTTTCAAATCCCTGCATAATAGGACTTTTGAGCTGGCAAACAAAAGGAGCCCGTCCAGATATGGTACTACTGAGACCCCCTCCAACCTGAGCAGTGCCAATGCTTCTGCTATGATCTTCCTGAAAATCCTCGGGAAAGAGGAGAGACCGAACAGGAGAGCCCTGAACTGAAAGTGCGACACCACTCCCCCTGCTCTGATTGCCAGACGCAGATATCTGTGACATTGGTGTTATGGGAGCATGCAAGTACGTGTCCCTGAGATCTATGGAGGCTAGAAAGCCTAGAAGTTTCCTTACCGAATAAATTGTGTCCATATGAAATTATTTGTATTGAAGGGACCGGTTTAGGATCTTTAAATTCAGTATTCACCTGAACTTTCCAGATGGCTTCTTTACTAGAAAAACATGTGAACAACACCCTAGTCCTTCCTCTTCCCAGGGCAATGGAATTATTACATTCTGTGTTGTACAGAATGTTGTACATTCTGAGTGATGTCATAGCCAAAGACTTTTCTTGATCTCTGGGGAGCTGCGTCACATAAAATCGAGATGGCGGGCTTTTTGAGAACTCCAGCGCGTAACCCTCTGAGATTACTTTGAGAACAAACTAATTGGATGTCACCCCCTCCCACTGTGGGAAAAATGACTGGAGCCTTCCTCCCACAGTCAGGAGACTGTCACTGGGTCTTTGCGGGTTGGCTGAGAAGGATGAAACACCCCAGACTTCCCTCGACCCCTCTGGGACCGCCAAGGTCTCTTCTGTCCTGTTTCCTTTGAGTCCCGGGTCTGGTAAAAAGGACGAAGATTCTTTTTAGGTTGCGGTGCAACTTTCTTTTTGGCCGGAAATGCTTTTTTCTTATCTGCTGTTATGTCCAGAATAGTGTCAAGATCAGGGCCAAATACCAGATCCTCCCTCAAAGGATAGACCACACAGCTTCATTTTAGAGGCTGAATTGCCTGACCAGGTCTTTACCCACAAAGCTCTTCTAGCTGAATTAATGCCGAAGATCTTGCGCACATCTTCACCGACTCAGCCGAGGCATCCGCCATGTAACCTACTGCCTTTTGTAGGACTGGTAGAGTATCCAGCAAATCTTTGCGAGAGGTTCCTGCCTCCAATATGGTCCTTTAGTTGTTTCAACCAATGTTCTAAATTCCTGGCCACCACTGTAGATGCCATTTCCGGTTTGAGATTGGCTACTGTAGAATCCCAAGCCTTTAACAAAGGATCATCTCTCTTGTCCATAGTGTCCTTCAAGACCCCCCCGTGTCCTCAAAAGATAAGTCGGTGTTTTGCGATACTTGAGAGAAAGCTGCGTCAAGTTTAGGCCTCTTGTTCCAAACTTGTGTGCCATCTTCATCAAAAGGGAATTTTTTTTTAACCACTTCTGGACCAGCCGCCGCAGTTTTAGTGACTGTTGTCAGCTGCGTAAGGGGCTTAGATGTAGTACACATATTTTCCCAGTGAATGGCTGTGCAGGGGGGCATGCCAGCACAACTAATCATTGGAGGAAAGACTGGCTGTTCTCCCAGTACATACAGAAACTGACCGCACTGGGATTGATGTGCTCTCATACCTAGTGTGGTCAGTTTGAAATAGAAAAGCAGGGGGCCTGGCAGGATTATCAGGTATTTCACACAGAGGAAATATGAAGAGAACAGGATACGTTTTAACACAAGTACATGGCACACTAGACATATCAGGAATATGAAATGTTGAGGTAACTATCTGTAAAATGTAACTAAAAAGGCACCTTTTTTTCTTTTGATAAAGTAAGGTTATAACCCCTGTCTGTTGTTTGTTGCCATATGTCCCATTGCAGAGATTTCCCTTCACTTCCTGTCCCATAGCCAAACAGGACGCAAGAGGAAATCGCTGCATAGTGAGCGAATCCGGGGTGTCACCAGAACTGGTGTCCCCATTGGCACAGTAAAAGGCTCCCTCCCCCCCCCCCCCCTCACTTTCAATAGTAATTGTAAACTGAACAAAACGGGGAGGGTGAAACTCCCAAAAGGGGGTACAAAAAGCAATAAATACCGACAGGTGTTCTAATCTCTCTCCACTCTATCCTAAACTAAAAAAAAAAAAAAAAAAGTGACACTTCAATTACTGTGCCACAAGCAAGAATCTAACAGGGGTCAGGAATGTGTAATGCACAGGTTAGTAGGCACAATAGAAAAACAACTTGCATCCCTTCCAAAGGCAGGAGTTGGGACATACCCACCACTGTAGTTAGCTTGAAAGGTTGTCATCCTGAAACTCTTGCCTAGTTTTGTGCTGCATTGAGGCTCAGATAAGAGCAGAAAGCAATGGGACTGCTCAGAGCCCAGACTGGTACTTGGCTCACTTCTGTTATAATACACCACTGTTAACAGCCTGGTAGATACAGATTATAAAAGTATATATAAATAATGTAAATTCAATCACTTCGATCAATAAAATCTCATTAATGTTAACCCCTTCCTTTGCCCCAGTATCTCTAAGAAGTTCAGAGCACCCAGGGAGTGGGAAGGACAGGTGGCCATGTGACCACGGTCACAGTGGTCACATGATCGGAAGTCGGCCCCGCTATCTTCTAATCTATAGCCCAGATCTAGAGCTGTCTTGGATAGCTCTTTTTTTTGTGCTGAGAGCATGCTCTCAGCATATAAACGGCCACCCAGTGATGCATTTGAGTGGCATGAGGGTGTTGAAGTCCACCATTTTGGTGCTGCACATGTGTTGGGCAGTTGTAAAGCGGTTAATGTTATTTCAGAAGCCATTTTCTATATTTTAACCATTTTAAGACCAGGCCTTTTTCCTGACACTTGTTTATTTTTTTTATTTTTATTTTTATAGCAGAGACCCTAAATCAGGGATATGAAATTAGCGGACCTCCAGCTGTTGCAAAACTACAAGTCCCATTATGCCTCTGGGTGTCATGCTTGTGGCTGTCAGAGTCTTGCTATGCCTTATGGGACTTGTAGTTCTGGGAGGTCCGCTAATTGCATATCCCTGCCCCGAAGCATAAAATAGCAGTTGTTGCAATATTTTATGTCACACTGTATTTGCGCAGCGGTCTTTCAAATGCAATCTTTTTTTGGAAAAAAAAACAAAAAACAGTGAAGTTAGCCCAATTTTTTTTGTATAATGTGAAAGATGATGTTAGGCTGAGTAAATAGATGCCTAACTTGTCATGCTTTAAAATTGCGCATGCTCGTGGAATGGCGACAAACTACGGTACTTAAAAATCTCCATAGGTGACAATTTAAAAATTGTTACAGGTTACCCATTTAGAGTTACAGAGGTCTAGCACTAGAATTCTTGCTCTCGCTCTAACGATTGCGGCAATACCTCACAGGTGTGGTTAGAACACCGTTTACATCTGCGGGCGCAACTTAGGTATGCGTTTGCTTCTGCGTGTGAGCTTAGAGGGATGTGGCACGTTAAATTTTTTTTTTATCTTATTTTACTTTTTACACTGTCCCTTTTAAATGTTTTATTTATTTTTTTTTGATCACTTTTATTCCTATTACAAGGAGTATTAACATCCCTTGTAATAAAAATAAGCATGACAGATCCTCTTTTATTGAGAGATCTGGGGTCTCTCATTTACTTTTAAAAGAAAAAAAAAATCCTGTCTGCCCGAGGACTGGAAATTACGTTGGAGGTCGCTCCGGTCCTCCAAGGGCATAGAGCCGAGTGGGGGTTATTTGCCCTCAGAACAAAAATAAGTTGTGTAGTGGGACTTTAGAAGTACCAAATCCTCCTCATGGAATAATACTGACAAAGTGATGTAAAATTGAATGAAATTTATAATAAATGTCTACAACACAAATAGATATAGCAGCAAAAATATCCCCAAATAGCAATAATATGTGTAAGTATTCAGTGCATCCCCTGTCAAGATGGGCTAATATCCCTATATAATGCCACAGATGCAGCCATGGGCATCCACGACATGCACCAATGCTAATACAGGAAAAAGCTCTACCCCTATAACGCCGCCGGCATTGACAGGAATGCACTGAATACTTACACATATTATTGCTGTTTGGGGATTTTTTTGCTGCTATGTCTATTTGTGTTGTAAACTTTTATAATAAATTTCATAAAATGTTACATCACTTTGTCAGTATTATTCTATGAGGAGGATTTGGCACCTCTAAAGTCCCACTATCCAACCTATTTTGTTCTATTTCGGAATGTGGTGCCAATCAACCGATATACTTTATATATTCTTATTGTATTGCCCTCGCTCTACTTCCTGCCTAGCCATTGGAAGCACCGGATCGGCTCCAGGCTTACCGGCAGCTCTGGTAAGCTCGGAAACCACCGATAGGTGGCGGAAGGGGGGCACCTCTCCTGCTGCCTATAAAAGTGATCCCGTGATGAATGCGCTACTGGGATCATTTTTAATCCTAAAGTCGACCACCTAATGAGAAAAAAAAAAATAAAATATCGGGATTAGGGCAGCTAGCTTTAACCCCTGTATTTACCGTCAAAGTAATGACCTACATTTA
Organism: Aquarana catesbeiana; assembly: GCF_042186555.1. NCBI lineage: Eukaryota > Metazoa > Chordata > Amphibia > Anura > Ranidae > Aquarana > Aquarana catesbeiana. The sequence continues at coordinate 621,832,325 of NC_133326.1, read as the reverse complement.
CAGTTAGGCGGTCAGCAATAATGCAGTGTTCAAAGTAATGCCAGGTAATCCTGCCATGAAGGTCCTCGTTCAGAAACTTCCTTTGATAAGTTGAGAATGCTCTGGCCATCTCCCAATTGTGCTTGCTTGTTGTCAGCCTATCACACAGGCTTCCGGTGGAGACTATACTATTATGCCGCGTACAAACGGCACGGTCGGAATATCAGCCCGCAAAAGACCGATGAGAGTTTTTTGTTGGAAAATCCGACCGTGTGTATGCTCTTTTGCTGGCGGAATTCCAGCCAGCAAAAGATTGAGAGCATGCGCTCAATTTTTTGGTTGGGAAGAGTTCCTATCCGAAAATGCGATAGTCTGTGGCAGTTCCGACGCATGCTCAGAAACGATTCTACGCATGCTCAGAAGCATTGAACGTCATTTTCTTGGCTCGTCGTAGTTTTGAACGTCACCGCGTTCTTCACGGTTGTAAGTTCAGCGAACTTTTGCGTGACCATGTTTATGCAAGGCAAACTTGAGTGGAATCCCGTCGGAAAAGCCGCCATATCCATTTCCGACAAGAAAAACGATCGTGTGTACGCGGCATTAGAACTACGACAAAGCTATATGTCACCAATTGCACTAATATGAGGTGTAAATTAACATAAAATATTACAGGACAAAATGTACAAAGACCAACGGTAATTGCTGCTTAAAAACCAGATAGAGACTGGTAAAATACAAAACAATGTGTCAAAAGAAAAAAACGACTTGTAAAAATCACGAAAGTGGAACTAAACCCATCGGTTTAACGCTTTCAAAAAACAATTATATTCCGAGCATGCCAGGAATGCTAACTGTCAAATTGGTTGTGCTCTTAACCAAACTGTCAAACCACCAAATGGCTGGTTTCATAAATAATCACAGGTGCAGCACCATTGCAGTTGAACAAAAAAAGAGGCCAAGGTGTCAACTTCCTTGGCTGAAAAGGATAGGAGGGTTTAGTTCCACTTTAACATCACAGTAAGCAAGTAGTGAAAAGAATATAAGATGTAAAAAGATGAATATGTAACAGTTCAAACTTCCATAGGAAAATGGCATATGTATTTACCAAAGTGACTCTGTATATAAATATGCCATCCTCTTATGGATGTTTGATGGGTTAAATCAGAGAATCAATTTTTTTACATTTAATTTAAAGCCAACTCCAGGAAAATGTAAAGACCAGGGCAATGCCCGCAAACTTTACCTACCTTAAACCTTTGCTGCAGCGCTCTCATCCTCCACCCAAAGCTCCAGTCTGTGGGCACAGTCTCTGCGTCATCATGTGCAATACAGGAATATTAATCCTGTATTGTTTGCGGAGGAGGGTGAAGTGCAATTAGAGTTGACCACCATTTACAGAGGACTGGTTGCACTTTGGGAGACCTCACTTGAGAAAGGGTCTACAGGCAAAAATATATATATATATATTTTTTTTTCTCTGCTTTCCAAATTTTATAAATGCGCGCACAAAACAACCCAAAAAAACACACCAGTACCACAGTCAAGAAAGGCTATGAGATTTATTGCTGAAATAGTGGTAACAACCAGCGTTTTACCGTAATAGCTTCAAAAGGGAAAAACGTTTCTGTAATTGTGTTCTTAAAAATGTGCACATCCCTTTCTATGCACACACAGTATTTAAAAATAAAATAATCACATTTAAATATGGTTTTATATATATATAGAGTTTTTTTTCGGTTTGACATTACAGACTGCAAGAATATATTCATTGTATGTACAAGAATATATAGCAAGTCAGAGCATTAAATGTACAGTGTTTAGTATTCATATGTACATATTTACATACCGTATAAGTTAAAGAAAAAGAAAATGGAGTTTACTTACATATAAAGTTTCCATATTTGTGTTTTTTTGCCTTTTTGTTTTGTAAACTATAGGGAACTTTATTTTAGGCAAAAAAAATTGACTACAAAGCAGGAAGGGACCTATTTTAGGCATCAAAGGAGTATTCAAGAGAATGAAGCCCAGTTCATCCAAAACTGAAAAATTGATGCTTATGTACAACAGCTGCCCTCCTCAAGAATAAAAACAAAAATGTGAAATATACTAAAAGTGAGCTTGAATTTTTTTTTAATTTTATTTATTTATTTATTTTTTTTAAGAGGAGCTTCAGGAAAGGAAAATGCTCCTTTGTAGTGGGGCTGCCCCCTGCACTGGAAGTGTTAAGGTCTTTAGGTCTAGGGGGCCACAAAAAGCAGGTATACTTGTCTTAGCCTCCATTCCCACAGGCTCCCTCAAGGCTTTAAGACCTGTACCTGCAGCCTCTTCTCCCTCCAGGTCTTCTGATGTTGTCATCAAGTCCAATGCAGAGCTTATAGCCCTCCACTTGACCTGAGGAACAGTCCACCGCCAGAGCACAGGGGAGTATAGAAGAGTGCCAGCTGCTGGGGGAGGGGAGGATTGGGCAAGTGAAGCTTCTCTTTGAATTCCCCTAAACTTAAAACGAGAATTTAACCCTTGCAGTGTGTGGACAGCCCCCACTGCAAGGGAGGATTTTTCCTTTTCCCAGAGATGAGCTTTAATGGCAATGGCACTGCACAAATCAGTGCGACGCCAACTTTGCAGTGCCACACCGATTTGGAAAAGTAGTTCCTGCACTACTTTTGGTAATTTCGGGTGCAATTTGAATAGACATTGGTGCATGAAGCTGCATAGATGTCTTCCAAGTCGTACTGACATGCGGCTTTGAAATTGTGCAATCTCAGATGAAGTCACATGATTTCAAACCCGCAGTCAATGTGAACAAGGGATAAAAGAGCCGTTTTAGCTGCCAGGGAATTGGCATTTCTGCCAATTTAAATCTCAAGTTTAAGCAACATTCCTACACAGTACAGCCAGGAGAAAGAAGAGAGTATAGTGGTCTCATCTTGCCCACCCTCTACCTGCTGACTAAACAGTAAGGGAGCAGCAGGAGACTAACAAGGTTATCACTCTGCTCAGTCCTTCTCCTCCTATGATCAGGTTTCTTGTTAGCACATCTGCCTGCAGAACACCTAAGGTTACATTAACACCGACAGGTGTGCCCAAAGCCCATCCTGAAGACGTGTTTAATGAAACGTACGTCGAGGCGGTACTTGGTCACGCAATTACATCACATCCGGCTTCAGTGGTTCGTCTGTCTGTCGAGGGTGGAACGCACGCTGCTGCCGCGATCATCTGGGAACTTCTCCTACAGAGCAGTTTCCCCCCACTCAAAGATACGCTTCCTAGCTTCAGTGCCGGGCGATGGCACCTTGTATGTGAGTAGCCCTTTGGCTATGGTTTTGTTTTTATTAAGTTTTAAATAAATGGTGTTACACTATATTTGGTTCCTCTCCATCTATTTTATATCCCGTGCGTATGACCCTGTGATGTGAGGATAAGAGTCTGGTCCAATTTTCTCCATTGTAGCAAGCATTATCTTGCTAAAGCCTATTTGACCTTTTTTTCATTAAATTGGTCAACTTCATCTGGTAAGCTGACACCTATTTCCATGAGCACATTGGTGTTTTTTCAGTGATGGTGAAGGGATTTTGCTGTTCACGCCTTGATACCAAGATTCACATCAGGATTTCATTTCAACTAATTTTTCACCTTTGATGGACTTTTTTTTACTATATTGCTTATTTGATTTATATACAATTTTTCATGTTTTGGCATCACATATTATGTTATGGTTGCACAATTATTACTGAACATTATCATCCTTTATTGGCTTTAGTTTTAATGATTTTTTTCCATCTATGTTTGATCAACATAGGCAGGCTGGTTACTATATACTTGAATGTATTATTTGTAGTCCACACTGAATGGAATTTTTTTATGCACTAGTAGTTTTTATAATCATTCAGCGCTCCCCTTATCCCCTCTTTACATTCATGCATTGATGAAATTTATTCATCTTGTTTAGGGCGTAGCTGCTTTATTTAACACATATATTTATATATAATTTCTTGGCGCGGAATTGTTCATTATTAATTCACAGGTAATTGCTGGCTGTGTGGACAGCCACAGTAAGCTGCAGCTGCAAGTGACCTGTCATGGAAATGTACAGGGCTCAGCGGCCACAGTCAGCTGTTCGAAACAGAATCAGGAGTCCGCAGATTCCTGCCCCTGTCATACGCTCTGGGGCTAAACGCTGGTGCAAATGTATCCAAATTAGGTATCAGTTTTGCCCCCAATCCCCACTGCTTTACAGAGGATTGTAAAAGGCTGACAGATTCATGTACCTACAACCGTTGCATTTAAAAAACATTTGATGATTAAAGAGGAACTTCAACCTCCCAAAATGATCCCATTAGTACCACCTTTCCCACCCAAACCTGTGGCACCATGTCTGTTTGCATGTCGTTTTATTATTGGAGGATAGTAATGCCTCCAAGGGTACCAACATTATATATCCCAGGAGATGACTTTTTCTCCATTCATACAACAATATGCAAATGTAGATCAGCCCAAAGTTCGGCTTTAAATAACCGGAATGTGATCCTAAAGCTGCAACCTCATTGATAAACGATTTGTTCATTTGGCTCACCAAATAGTCATGTGCAGTGTAGTAGTAGCTGCTGCTTTTTTTTTTTTTTTTTAAAGTTATAATACATTGTAAAAAAATAAACTGGGCTGCAAGATTAGGCAATACACTTTGCTTTTGATACAAGGCAGTCTTGTTTCCTCTGTATCCCTAAAAATAGAGGTAATTATTGGAGACTTAAAATGTCCACATCTATTACTCAGCACTCTGAGACGTTTTGAACATATTGCACTCTTTAAATATTCTCTGACTGGAAGCCGATTGGTCAGAAGAGGACATTTTCTGAAGACCTGCAGTAAACTGTCCATGTTCTGACTTGGTTGCTGGATCTGTAAGGTGAAACACTGGCATAGAGCAGCGAGCTTTCTGGCCAGATTACACTCCATTGGCACTGGCTTTTGCCTAAAATGTGAAGAAATGTGAAAACAGGATTAAATTAATTAAAATAGGGATGGAAAACGTTTTTAGGTTTAGATGTACTTCCCAAAATTGTTTGCCTTCAGAAGGTTAGGTTCCCTTTAAAGATTTATATAGCTTGTCTGCAATACTAAAGTTGTGCTGTTTTTACTCCAGGACCAGGCCTATTTTTGACATGTGTCGTTTACAAGTTAACCACATGCCGACCAGCCACCGCAGTTGTACTATGGCAGAATGGCACGGCTGGGCGTAACAACGTTATGTAATGTTGCTTCGCCCTTTGGCCACTAGGGGGCGCGTGCACACCGCCAGAGGCGCGTGCCCCCCGAGCCAATGCGAGTGCCCGGCGGTCTCGATCACTTCTTTTGGAAAAAAATACACTTTTTTGAATTAAATAAGAACACAGTAAAGTTAGCCCAATTTTTTTCTATATTGTGAAAGATGATGTTACGCTGTGTAAATTGATACCAAACATGTCACGTTTCAAAATTGCGCCCGCTCGTGGAATGGCGACAAACTTTAAAATCTCCATAGGCAACGTTTAAAAATTTCTACAGGTTACCAGCTTTGAGTTAGAGGAGGTCTAGTGCTAGAATTATTGCTCTTGCTTTAACGACCACAGTGATACCTCACATGTGTGGTTTGAACACAGTTTTCATATGTGGGCGGCGCTACTCACGTATGCATTTGCTTCTGCGCGTGAGCTCGGAGGGACAGGGCGCTTTAGATTTTTATTTTTTTTCTTTATTTTACTTCTTATTTTTACACTGTCCTTCAAAAAAAAAAAAATTTACGCCTTTAAAGGCCGAAGGACAGAAGTGACATTTGACATTGCTGACGTCATCCAATAGTATGGAGTTGAGTGGGGGCCATAATTTCCTCACTCGACTTCCTGCCTATCAGGGGATAGGATCGTATAGTCTCCGCTGCTACCAACGGATCCGGTAAGCGGTTGAGAAGACCAGGATGCAGCAGGAGGGGGGGTGGGCAGTGATCTCGCGGTGAATCCATTGCGGAGACCACTTTTATCCTAAAGCTGACCGCCCGCCATTCAAAAAAATACCAGGGTTATGGCAGCTATCTGCTGCCATAACAACTGTATTTAACGTCAAAGGACCAACGTATATTGACAGCGGGTGGTTAAAGTGTCCAATAGTGGTCTTTATTGCTAAATTAATGAAGTAGCAAACACTCTTTAATTTAGCAATTTGTTAAAAGCAGAGATATTAACAGTATATACAGTTAGGTCCATATATATTTGGACACAGGCACAATTTTCATACTTTTGGCTCTGTATGCCACCAGAATAAAATTAAAATGCAACAATCCAAATGAATTTGAAGTGTAGACTTTCAGGTTTAATTCAAGGGGTTGAACATAATTATCAAGTACAAATTTTATGAACTTAAACCATTTTTATACACAGTCCCTCTCTAACCCCCCCCCCCCCCGGTTATGACTTGCTGGGTTTCCTCCTTTCTGATGCTTTGCAGGCTCTAACTGCTGCTGTCTCAGTTGTTCTTTGTTTGTGGGTCTTTCAACCTTTAGTTTTGCCTTCAGCCAGTGAAATATGATTGACTCGGCCATTGCAGAATATGCCACTTCCTTTCCTTCAAAAGCTCCTGAGTTGCTTTTGCAGTGTGTTTTGGATCATTGTCCATCTGTTCTGTGAAGCGCTGTCCAATCAACTTTGCTGCATTTGTCTGAATCTGGGCTGACAGTTTATCTCTAGACACTGCAGAATTCATCTGGCTGCTTCTGTCTTATCAATAAACACCAATGACCCAGTGCCACCGGAAGCCATGCATCCCCATGCCATCACACTGCAAGCTCCACAATGTTTTACAGATGACATTGTGTGCTTTGGATCATAAGCTGTTCCAAGCCTCCTCCACACTTTTTTCTTCCCATCATTCTGGTACAGATTAATCTTAGTTTCATCCATCCAAAAAATGCTTTTCCAGAACTGGTCTGGCTTTTTTAGATGTTTTTTGGCAGTCTAATCTGGCTTTTCTATTCTTCGGGCTTATGAATGGTTTGCACCTTGTGGTGAACCCTCTGTATTTGCTCTTGTGAAGTCTTCACTTCATTGTAGACGTTGACAATGATACGCCCACCTCCTGGAGAGTGTCCTTCACTTGTATGGATGTTGTGGATGGGTTTTTCTTTACCATAGAGAGGATCCTGCGATCATCCACCACTGTTGTCTTCCATGGACGTCCAGGCCTTTTTATGTTGCTGAGCTCAGCAGTGTGTTCTTCTTTCCTCAGAATGTACCAAACTGTTGATTTGGCCACTCCTAATGTTGCTGCTGTCTCTTGGATGGATTTGTTCCAGACCTTTTACCTGCTTAACTGATGAAGAAATAACAAAAAGGAGTAGCCCACACCTGGCCATAAAACAGTATTTGATCCAACTGTCAAATTAGTTTTGGTCCCTTGAAAAAGGTGGGTGGCTATTCTTATGAGCTGTGATTTGGATGTACATACCTTTTAAATTAAACCTGAGAATGTGCACTTTCATCCCATATCCATTATAGAACTATAGCATGAATATGTTTTGGTAAATACCCGAATAAACTAAAATTGCGCCTGTGTCCAAATATATATGGACCTAACTGTATATGCAAACCTATATCAGAAGTCACACTGCCTTGACCTCAGAGAATTTCTTATGTCTATTTTTGCCAAATACATCAGCGTGGCAGCCACTCAACTAGCATTTTCAGAAGGAGGGGTGAGAACTGGAAGTCTGCATTATCTTCTCATCAGAAGAGTATTTTAGCAAATCAAACTGTAATAAGCACAGATTACTTTTTAAATACTTACACCTTCCTTTGTTGGCAGTGCAGGATCACGCTCCGATATTGAGGCAATATCTTCATTCTGTGTCAACATTACAAACCAAAAAGAAACAAACATAACAATATAGGATCAATGTTGTTTAATCACCCACACACTTGGTTGCACGATAGTCAAAAAAGGGGCCTAATGGATCTGTAAGCCTTATTTTTCTGATAAGATAGACATCCAAATATTCCATTCCCCGATCCATACCAACAACCTGACTGGAGGAATCTTCACTGTTGGCTGTTGTATTCAGGCAGCTATGGCATCCAAGGCTTCCCAAATATAGTGGCATTGTCAAACAATGACTGAATCTGATATAATGGAGTCACTATTCAGAAAATAGTTTTCCACACAACTCAGTCCATTTTTAAATTAACTTTTGTCAAGCCGGGTGGTGTTTGCAGGGCCACCCACAGCTTGAATTTGACAGTTCAGCAAGAATGAGCCAAAATTCAAGCTGTAGGGACCTTACATCTAAAAAAAAAAAAAAAAACAAAAACAAAAAAAAAAAAAAAACAACGAACATGTGCTAGAAGAGAGGGCGGAAGTATAATACAATGCAGACTCGGAAAACCACACTTAAAATGGATGCTGACTTATACCAGGAAGCACAGAATGGGGGTTATTATACTGTAATACTTTATTATACTGGTTTATTTTAAAAACAGCATCTGAGGGGCAGAGTTTACTTCCTCTTTTTAACCACTTCAGCCCCGGAAGAATTTACCCCCTTCCTGACAGAGCACTTTTTGCGATTCGGCACTGCGTCGCTTTAACTGACAATTGCGTGGTCGTGCGATGTGGCTCCCAAACAAAATTGACGTTCTTTTTTTCCCACAAATAGAGCATTCTTTTGGTGGTATTTGATCACCCCTGCGCTTTTTATTTTTTGCGCTATACACAAAAAAAGAGCGACAATTTTGAAAAAAAAAAAAAAGGAATTATTTTTTACTTTTTGCTATAATAAATATCCCCAAAAATATATAAAAAAACATTTTTTTCCCTCAGTTTAGGCCGATACGTATTCTTCTACATATTTTCGGTAAAAAAAAAATGAAATCGCAATTGATCGTTTTGCGCAAAAGTTATAGTGTTTACAAAATAGGGGATAGTTTTATAGCATTTTTATTAATAACTTTATTTTTTTTTTTTTAAATGGCGGCGATCAGCGATTTTTATTGTGACTGCGACGTTATGGCGGACACATCGGACATTTTTGACACATTTTTGGGACCAGTCATTTATACAGCAATCAGTGCTATACAAATGCACTGATTCCTGTGTAAATGACACTGGCAGTGAAAGGGTTAACCACTAGGTGGCAGTGTAGGGGTTAAGTGTGTCCTAGGGGCGCGTTTCTAACTGTGAGGTGCGTGGCTGTGTGTGACACGTCACTGATCTCTGCTCCGACGACAGGGAGCAGAGATCAGTGACACTGTCACTAGGCAGAACGGGAAGATGCTCGTTTATATTAGTATCTCCCCGCGAGGCAATCGCGGGTATCCCTGCGGCGATAGAGTCTGCCGGACCCGCGACCCGACTCACGGAGCTTGCCACGGGCGTGCGCCCGCTGGCCGCCTCTTAAAGGGGAACATACAGGTACGTGATTCTGCCTTACGAGCCCTTCTGCCGCAGTATATCTGCGTGAGGCGGTCGGCAAGCGGTTAAACGACCCTGTGTACATGTACACATAAGATAACATTGGATGAGTTCAGGGGCAGCTGAAAAAAGCATCCAACTGCCTCTGAACATCCGTTTACCAGCAGCAGTGTACATGAAGCCTTAGGCCTCATGTACACTGCTGCTGGTAAACGGATGTTTAGGAGCAATTGGACATTTTTTTCAAATGCTCCTGAACTCTCCTCCTATGTTATCTTATCAGTACATGTACACAGGGTCGTTTACAGTCGTTTCTAGGCAGTTGAGTTTAGAGGCTTTTTTTGGAATGCAAAAAAAGGGTTCAGAAGCTGAGCCCCAAACGCTTCTAAATGCGGCTAAATGCGATAACTCGCGTTTAGTTTACAGGCGTTTTAACATGTTTGGCTAAAACGCAAACACGGCAAAACTGACGTTTTAACCGCTTCAATACCGGGCCTATTCTGGTATTTCTCTCCTTCATGTAAAAATCATCATTTTTTTGCTAGAAAATTACTCAGAACCCCCAAACATTATATGTGTTTTTTTAGCAGACACCCTAGGGAATAAAATAGCGGTCATTGCAACTTTTTTATCTCACACGGTATTTGCGCAATAATTTTTCAAACGCCTTTTTTTGGAAAAGAAACGGTTTCATGAATTAAAAAATAACAAAACAGTAAAGTTAGCCCAATTTTTTTGTATAATGTGAAAGATGATGTTACGCAGAGTAAATAGATACCTAACATGTCACGCTATAAAATTGCGCGAAATCATGGAATGGCGCCAAACTTCATTACTTAAAAATCTCCATAGGCGATGCTTTAACATTTTTTTACAGGTTATCAGTTTAGAGTTAGAGAAGGTCTAGTGCTAGAATTGTTGCACACGCTCTATTGCACGCGGCGATGCCTCACATGTGTGATTTGAGCGGCGTTTACATATGTGGGCGGGACTTACGTGCGCCTTCGCTTCTAAGCGCGAGCTACCGGGGACAGGGGCGGTTTAAATTTTTTTTATTATTATTTTATTTTTTTTAACGTTTTTTTTTTTTGATTACTTTTATTCTTATTACAAGGAATGTAAACATCCCTTGTAATAGGAATCTATGTGACAGGTCCTCTTTATGGAGAGATGTGGGGTCAATAAGACCTCACATCTCTCCTCCAGGCTGAAAAGCATGAGATCAGGAAAAAAATTGTCACCGATCTCATGCTGACAGCCGCGATCACGGCTTCGTTTATATCCGGGTACCCAGGCGTGATGTCATAACGTCGCGCCCGGGCCTCGACCATCTGGTCACCAGTCATCTCTATCGTCAACATCCGCGCCGGGCGATTCTTTTTCCGGGCACCGGATGGCACGGGAGAGCCCGGAGAAGCACCGGATGGCGGCGGGAGAGGGGGGGGGGGGGGACTCCCCTCCCGTCGACTATAAGACGTCATTTGACTATAGCCGGGTATTGAAGACGTGGGTTACTATCTGTCAAGTTAAAATCGTTCATGAGAAGTTGTAAAAACGTCCCGTGTACCTGAAGCCTTACTTCCATCACAATGGCCAAACCTGATCTATATGGCAGACCAGCAGAATGACATTTCAAAAAGTTGTGCAGACTAAAAGGATGCAAAGGCTGCCACTTTTCATTACAACACAGACTGATCAAATGCTGCTAATGAAAAAAAACAGGACCTTCAACTTAATAGTCAGTTTGATAAAAGTGCTAGAACGATTTTTATCAATCTCCAGAACTGAAAAGGGAAAGAATCCTCAAAAAAAAAAAAAAAAAAGTTTACTGAAATCCTTGCAAAGTATAGTTAACATTCATGACTTCTTGGGTTATGCTGCTGCCTCCAGGTTAATGGACACTAGCCAAAAAAAACAAGAATACCAGCCCTGGGATCTTTGTGTCCTGAACAGGAGGGGTGGAAAGAACCTTACAAAACCACTGGGACAACCTCTACATACCTGCTCCATTTTAGTTGAGATGGAAAGCAAACAATTTCTTACTGACCTTTGGGTGATATATAGGCCTACGAATTGATGTTTTGACCAATTCTCTACAGACATGACAGATGACTTTTCTACAGGAAAGATATATATACACTTATGCGCACAGTAGAGTATTTTGGATCCTTAGTGGTCCTGTTCCTACACCTAAGGACCAATTGGTTGGTCCTTAACCTGGTGGACAGTCAATTTTGTGAAGGCGATTCCTGTATACGATAACTCTGTGGATGCCATAGCTATCCACTCTTCTGGACGTATGGTCATTTGGTTTCGTTGAAGAGAAAAATAGTGCAGCGCCTCCAAAACAGATAACAAGCTTAAAAAGGTGTGGTGTAGAGGATTTCCATTAGTTGGTGGAAGACACTTTATCTGCGGTGATATTTATCACATATTTTTAATTTTTCGCTTTGGACTTTATTTACACTGATTTTTTTATTATTTTTGAGTATTGCGGATGTGTTTTGCACATTATATTTTAAGCTTGTAATAATGAGATGAGATGGGATGAGAATTCCCTTAAAAATTTCACCTGGTAAACCCAGTATGTCAAAAAGAGTTTATTACCTGAGTGCCTTGTAATACTGGAGCTGGGTCGGTTAGCACTTCTCGAGCGTCTGTAGGCTGTGTTTGGGTTGATGTTGTCTTTGGTACCTATAAAGTGTATTTATGGTCATATATTCATTCCCACACTGAACTTCAATTATTTCAGCCTACTCCAATTAATCTGAACAACCAACTTTGAAGAATACCACACATTCACTACCTTGAATTGTGACACATATTAACTAAATCCTGTAAAAACAGTGCCTTGAAAAGGTATTCATACCCCTTGAAATTTTCCTCATGTTACAACATAAAAAAAAACGTATTTTATTGGGATTTTATGTGATAGACCAACACAAAGTGGCACATAATTGTGAAGTGGAAGGAAAATGATAAATGGTTTTCAACATTTTTTTTTACAAATAAATATCTGAAAAGTATGGCGTGCATTTGTTTTCAGCCCCCTTTACTCTGGTTCCACTAGATTTAAGTTTGAGGTATCAATTGCCTTCAGAAGTCGCCTAATTAGTAAATAGAGTCCACCTGTGTGTAATTTAATCTCAGTATAAATACAGCAGTTCTGTGAAGCTCTCAGAGGTTTGTTAGAGAACCTTAGTGAACAGCATCATGAAGACCAAGGAACAGACCAGACAGGTCAAGGAAAAAAGTTGTGGAGAAGCCAGCTTAGGTTATAAAAAAAAATATTCCAAGCTTTAAACACCTCACGGAGCACTGTTCAAACCATCATCCAAAAATGGAAAGAGTATGGCACAACTGCAAACCTACCAAGACATGGCCGTCAGACCCGCCCCTCCTTTTTGACCCCTCACACTTATAAGCCCCACCCCTTATAGCATTCACCCACTCCGTCCCCTGTATTCCACCCATAGTGTCAGGAGTATACAGCTCAGCATCGCAGGACAGTGTATACAGGCCCAGACTCACAGCAGAGTATACAGGCCCAGACTCACAGCAGAGTATCGGATGTCTCACAATTCCTGGTATATAGCATGTTTCACAATTCCTGGTATATAGTGCCGTCTCATCTGTGCCCACCAGTGCCATCTCATATACCCCACATTCCTTCCTGTATATAGAGACCTTACTCCATCATCACTGACTGCAGATATACATCATTTGTCCTGTATACAGCTATATATACAGTGTAGGGGATCAGAGGGGTGAACAGCTGCTCAGAGACAGGCCAGTAAAAATAAAATAAAAATTGTTTTTGCCAGTTTGCTGAATAAAGCCAACAGAAGAAACGACAGGCTGTCTTGTCACACAGTTGTGCACACAGGTAAAGCTCACAGTTCCGCAGCATGCAGGCAATAGTTCATGGCTCTAATCAGAGCTACAGTCTTTTATGTGGTTAAGCTCACCCAACAAGTACACAATCCAGAAATGGAACTTTTTACACAGTGTACTGCTGTGTCTCTCTCTCTCCTACTCAAACAGCTCTCCCCTGACACTTTCAGCCCAGCTGACAATAAGCAGGTCTGAAGGGGAAGTACCTGCCCTCTTTGATTAACCCCTTCTTAACCCTGCCCCAGGCTGACCCTCTACAACAGTAACAGGACAAATTATGTATATCTGCAGTCAATGATGATGGAGCAAGGTCTCTATATACAGGCCTGGAAGAAGGTGTGGGTATATATAGCTGTATACACTCCTACACAGATAATATACACAAACTGTGAGTACATCTGTCCTGGGTAGTGGATAGCTATATACACCTACCTTCTTTCTTTCTGTATACAGGACAGATGTACTCATAATGTGTGTATACAACTATATACACATGACATCCAGGCACTTGGAAGAAGACAATAATATTCCCCAAAAAAGGCCCCTGATGTCCAGCTGCACACCTGTCTGAGTCTGACAGTCTTGTGAATAAATCAGGCACAGGCAGGCATCATGGATTGGCATTGGAACTAGGAACTTGGGACAGGGAGTCAGCATGTGGCTGTGCAGGACAGAGGGGCGGGCAGCAAGGTCTCAGAGAGACCAAGAGAAAGGAGTGTCTGGGATGTGCAGCGCCAGGCCAGCACTTATCTTCAATGGCGCCGCTCGTCTCTGAATCCACTGCACGCACACACTGGAAGTGACGAAAATGGCACCGCCCACTGTTCTCTCCTCCGGTCCCAGTCGAATCCACCCCCACACAGTGACAAAAAAGCACCGCCCACTGTCCTCTCCTCCGGTCCCCACCACGCCAATCCTAGCCAGTTACTATAGGCACACTGACAAATCACAGTAGAGTGGGGGTGTTTGCGGGCACATTGTGTGTGCCTCGACCACACCCTAAACACAGGCAAATCAGCTTCCCAGCCTGCAATCGGCCGATTGCAGGCTGGGAAGCTTCCCATAGGCCGCCGCATGTCCGGCGCCTGGTCACTCTTAAAAGTGACAATTTTTTTTTTTTTTTTTAACAGCTGGGGGGGGGGGGGGGGGGCACTGCACATCACCCTGAAGATTGGATTCACACCTACGCATTTTTAGTGCTTTTTGCACTACAGAACGTGTTCCATAGGAAACAATGTTAAATGGACTGTAGTGCAAATCTGCAAAATGCAAACAGCGCTAAAAATGCATAGGTGTGAATCCAGTCTAAAACCATTGAAGTTTATGGAACCAAAAACCAGAAAAAACCCTGTCCCTTTCCATAAAATGCACAGATGTGACATCCATAGAAAACAGCCTTAGGCTGGATTCCCACCTATGCATTTTTAGTGTGTTTGCATATTTGCACTACCTGTTCCATAGGAAACCATGTTAAATAGGCTGTAGTGCAAATCTGCAAAATGCAAAAAGCACTAAAAATGCATTGGTGTGAATCCAGCCGAACACACCATCCCAATCTTGATACATGGTGGTGGCAGCATCATATTGTGGGGATGCTTTTCTTCAGCAGGGACAGAGAAGCTGGTCAGTTGATGGGAAGTAGTATGAAGACAAATACGGGGCAATCTTAGAAGAAAACCTGTAAGCCCTGGTTCACACAGGGGCGACACGACTTGCAGGTCGCCTCACCGAGGCGACCTGCACACGACTTCCATGGCGACTTGCAAAACGACTTCTGTATAGAAGTCTATGCAAGTCGCCCCCAAAGTAGTACAGGAACCTTTTTATAAGTCGGAGCGACTTGCGTCGCTCTTATTAGAACGGTTCCATTGTACAGAACGGGAGGCGACTTGTCAGGCGGCTAGGTCGCCTGACAAGTCGCCCCTGTGTGAACCGGCACTTAGAGTCTGCAAAAGACTTGACTGCGGTGGAGGTTCACCTTTCAGCAGGACAACGACCCTAAACATACAGCCAGAGCTACAATGGAATGGTTTCGATCAAAGCATATTCATGTGTTAGAATAGCCCAGTCAAAGTCCAGACATAAATCCACTTGAGAATCTGTGGCAAGACTTGAATATTGCTGGTCACAGACACTCTCCATCCAATCTGACAGAGCTTGGGCTATTTTGCAAAGAAGAATGGGCAAAAATTTCACTCTCTAGATGTGCAAAGCTGGTAGAGACATCCCCAAAAAGACTTGCAGCTGTAATTGCAGTAAAAGGTGGTTCTACAAAGTATTGACTCTACAAAAGGGCTGAATACAAATGCACCCCACACTTTCCACATCTTTGTAACAAATTTGAAAAACCATCATTTTCCTTCCACTTGCCAATTTGTGTTGGTCTATCAAATAAAATACATTTACATTTTTGGTTGTAACATGACAATATTTCATGGGGAATGAATACTTTTTCAAGGCACTATATGCACTACTTATATCACACATTTCACAGAGCCTGCCTTCTGAACTACAGAAAGCACAGTCAGTACAGGAAACACTCCACATCATGTCTGCTTGTGTGCAACAAGGTTCTATGAGGATTAAAGTCCTTAAAATCAAAAGAAAACCAAAGTTATGAGCAGAGGAAATACTGCAATACATGTAGGGAATCCAGGAAGTGGTCGAAAGAGTTGGCCAGGAGACAGGCAATACTCACAAATGAAAAGGAAAATGTTATTAAGAAGTTAAAATTGGATTGTCAAAAATCACTATGTTTGTAAAGCTATCACAATGCTGGTGTTATAAAATAAAGTGTTTGGTGTGACTATAAAAATCTTTTAAAATACAATATACAATTCTAAGCAGAAAGTTCTGACATCAAAAATTACGATATACACAGTCTAAAGGATAAACAGGTTTAGGCTTCTAGGATGCATACATACAGTAATTTTCTTTTCCACTATACTCCCCCTCTTTGAGCTCCTGTGTTGGCATCTTTGCCCAGCCTTCTTCTGGGTATAGCATCTTTGGACAGCCGAGGATGGCATAACTCCCATGCACGCATGCTGGAATTTATTCTTTCTGGCACCAAGTTATATAGAGAATGTTCGCTGCTATGCAAGCACTATGGGGTTGATTTACTAAAACTGGAGAGTCTGGTCTGGTGCAGCTCTGCATGGTAACCAATCAGCTTTTAACTTCAGCTTGTTTAATTA
This sequence comes from Aquarana catesbeiana, assembly GCF_042186555.1. Taxonomy (NCBI): domain Eukaryota; kingdom Metazoa; phylum Chordata; class Amphibia; order Anura; family Ranidae; genus Aquarana; species Aquarana catesbeiana. Next base: position 621,815,820 of record NC_133326.1, on the reverse strand, counting down.
AGCTCTGACAATAAAACCTGGAAGTGGATCAGCTTCTATGCAGAGCTGCACAAGATTTTGCACGCTCCACGTTTAGTAAATCAATCTGTGTCTTTGTGCACATGCAGCCATCTTGGTAAAAGTAGGTCTTTGGTTCCCCATATCAGAGCCATCAGTAAGCAGCACAGTAGTGACATCACCAAATCTCAGCCCCAGTTTCCTGAGACTTGCAGTCAGAGGCAGCAGTGCCCAATCACCCACCGGCACACTAATAAGTAGAAGTGATCTGGCAGATATAGCGGATGGGCACTTCATAGGAAACATGTACAGACCCCCCCATAGGCAGCTCAATGGCCAACCGAGGGAGCACACATGGCAGGCTAACCAAACTGAAGGCTGTGAGGCAATGGTGTAGCATTGTCAGCCTGCAAAACTGCTGTTACTGCCAGAAGCTTTAGGTAAGAATCGTTGTAACACATGAAACAAAAAAGAGATTTCCTTATAAAAACTGGATACAGTGAGACATGATCCCAAACATACTGAAAAAAAAAATATTTGGTCTTCACACACACTTCAAAATAGTTTGTGCCATCACTCATCATACAAGCGGCAGCCACTCTCACCTCTATAATCGGCTTGACAGGCACGAAGGGTTTGGGTTTTACATCTGTCAGAAAAAGGGCTCGGGACAGGAGCAGGAGAGATGGGGGAACGTTCTCCTTCAGAGACAGATCCAACCACTAAGGAAAGAAACAGAAGGCATAAGTGACACTGGTACAAATGACAAGATGTATGAAAAAGTGTATAAAAAGATCTGGGTGCCACTGTCTAATACATCAGGTGCCTCCACCCAAATCGTGTGGAATGGGAGCTCTCTTCTCAGTCAGAAGTACCACAGCCAATATTGCAGTGATTTCAAACTCTATAATATAATTCTTTCCTCACCCCCTACCAGTACTTCAGAGTACTCTGCCAAACTTTGGTATTATGTATGGCACCCATGCCAGTTTGCTCACGGTCCCCTTCCCTCACCCTTTTTTATCTTCTCTTCTCCCCCATCTCCAATCCCACTCTTTACACCCTCCATAGTGATACCTCTATATTGTCAGCCTCCACCCAACACTCTCCCCTCCACCTGTCTGGAGAAATAACGTGACATTTTGTATGCTGGAAAGAAATGGGTGGCCAGCGCTCAATGGGTTAAGTGTAACAATGACTACCAAGGCAATAGGACCATGGAGTGGTGAAAGTAGAAACAATATTTATTGTCTTCAATGCACAACATTAAAAACTTGTGAAAAAAATGCCATAAGGAAATGTAGATAAAAAACCTACCATACCACTGAAGGACACCTGGGCAATGAGGAGTTAACGTCATCCCAAGATGAAAGCTGCAATGCATGGGAGGTGCCAGTAACCATGCTTTGCAGTGTAGAAGCCGGAGGAAGAGCGGCTCACTGGCCAGGGATGGTGGTGCGGGCTGGCTTGGAGGCTGATATAGTACCAGGTGTGTGAACACCAGGGGCCCGGGGGGAGCCTGAAGGTGCTGCCTGGAGACCGCTGCTCGTTGGCAGAGTAGGTCAGCCGACCAGACAACTGGAGCCCCGAGCCGGAAGGCAGAGGAGCCGAAACATCGGTGGAATGGGCTTGTCAGGATGACGAGTGGTGCCAGCCGAAGTGCAGGGAGGAAGGGAGGACCCAGGGACCAGCATGGAACGCAGGCTTGTCTGTTGCCGTGACGATGCGTTTCGCGCGCATGCGGTTCGTCATAGTCATGGTTAACGAACAGCAAGCCGCACACATATATACCCGATATGGGGGTGGGGCGTGGGCAGATACAAAACGAACTTGTTAACTCCTCACTACCCTAATGATGAAACAATACAACAATGCTTAAATTGTGCTGTTACATACATTATACGGGAACACTATTAACCACTTAAAAATAGGAATAAAGAAGAACAAAAAAAGAAATAAAAAAAAATCAAAAATAAGGATGAAAATAAAAATAAATATAGAAATAAAATAAAAACAAAAAAAAACAAAAAAACACATGAATTAACGAATACATAAATCATAAAAAAAATACATAAAATGGTAAAACCCAAACATTTTTTGGCAACATACACAATACTCAAAAGGAAATATTCCACAGATGTGATCAAGCAAAAGTAAATTGAAAAAGCCTGATCAACCTGTGGAATGATACAAAGCAGAAGGATGAGGATCTGTGTATTAAAAATTGTATTAAGGGAGTAAGTATAATCAGATAAGGCTATGTGTTTCCAACGCCTCATTCAAGCCATTAGTTGTAAGGGATTCAAACATATATATCCAGAAAGTTTCACTCCTACATATGGGGGAATTGATGGATTGGTTATTTTACAGCAATCAAACTTTGATGCCATGATCTACGGTTTTAGCACTTGAGGTTTATTTGATTTTGTATGCTGGGTCATCTATAACTCTCTTCGTGGTTAGTTGTTGATGGATGTCTAACCTGTGCTTACAGCATACACAGCAGTCCTCTGATCCTTCCACCATTTCATGAACAATGTCCTTTGACCCACCTGGATGGAGGTAACTTACTCCAACATAGCCATGACCCCAGAATACTAGAGCTTTACACTCCTGGGTGCCCCTGCCCCTCTCCACTGAGCCTGTCTGTCTCATAGCTTCTGTGGAAAAACTATGCTTAACCCCTTCCTGACCAGCCGGCGGTTCGCCCAGGGGTTGGCTCCCCTGGGCGAACCAACATAGCTGCATGACCACTAGTGGGCACGCGACGCCAGAGCCGATGCACGTGCCTGGCGGTCGCGATGACCGCCAGGCACCCGCGATCGCTCCACACAGAGATAGAACGAAGATCTGTCAATGTAAACAGAAAGATCTCTGTTCTGTCAGGGGTGAGGAGAGCGATCTGTTGTTCTTACTAACTATGATCAATGATCGGTCTCCTCACCCAGGCAGTCCTATCCCCCACAGTTAGAATCACTGCCTAGGTTACACAGTTAACCCCTTGGTCGCCCCCTAGTGTTAACCCCTTCCCTTTCACTGACACTGTATAAATGTCAATTGTCCCAAAAATGTGTCAAAAAAGTGTCCAATCTGTCCGCCATAATGGGAAAAGAGATGCTGCTCTAGGAAGGGTGTCTGGACAATGTAGCTCTCCCCAGAGTAGGAACAGCAGGTGCTGGCTAAGCATAGGTAATTGGATGAAGGGAAGATTCTGGACAGCCGCACTCAAAATCAGATGCCTTTATTAAAAAAAAGGAGGTAATAATCCAAAAAGTACAAGCCACGGCAAACAACAGATCACAGGAGCTGACGCGTTTCACTTTCAAAAGTGCTTATTCATGAATATGAATAAGCACTTTTGAAAGTGTGAAACGCGTCAGCTCCTGTGATCCGTTGTTTGCAGTGGCTTGCATTTTTTGGATTATTACCTCCTTTTTTTAATGAAGGCATTTGATTTTGAGTGCGGCTGTCCAGAATCTTCCCTTCATCCAACGGTCCACCATAATGTTGCAGTCCAGATTAAAAAAAAAAAATATATATATATATATATATATATATATATATATATATATATATATATATATATATATATATATATATATATATATATATATATATATTATAATAAAAAATGCCATAAATTGTTGCCTTATTTTGTAGACGCTATAAACTTTTGCGCAAACCAATCAATATACGCTTATTGCGATTTTTATTACCAAAAATATGTAGAAGAATACATATCGGCCTAAACTGAGGAAAAAATTATTATTTTTTAAGATAAAATTGGGGAGATTTATTATAGCAAAAGTACAAAATATTGTGTTTTTTTTCAAAATTGCCGCTGCTGTGTGTATCCATTCAGACACGAAGCTGTGGCTCGGCCCCACTCTCTCTCTCTTCTTATTGGCTCAATGACTTTGATTGACAGCAGTGGGAGCCAATGGCGCCTGCTGTGTGTCTCAGCCAATCAGGAAGGAGAGTCCCGGAAAGCCGAGTCTCTCGTGCAACATCGCTGGATCGAGATGGGACTCAGGTACCTACTAGGGGGGTTTCTGCACACAGGTTTTTTTCATCTTAATGCATAGAATGCATTAAAATAGAAAACATTCGGCCTTTAGAACCACTTTAAATTAAGAGACTAGACCCAGTGTTTCTGAACCAGAGCGCTATTTGGGTTCCCCAGGGCGCTGCAAGCATGGAACCCAGTTTGCCCTGGATTAGCATCACGAGTTGCCATGGCACCATAACAACCAATGACGCACAGCACTATTCACTGCCATGGTGTGAGGGGATACCCACACCATGGCAATTCATAATGCTAATCCTGGGCAACTGGCATGCAAGGACACACATACACCCCACCCCCCCAAGCATATAGAAAGGGATAAAAATCCACCTGTTCCAGGCCTGCTCCACCTTCAGCCCTCTACCGTGCTGCCACAAGGCCAAAAGGTAGGGCTCAGATGTGAAGAGGGGACTGTGTGGTGATGGGGGGGATGCTTCTGATGTGAACGGAGGCTTCCGATATGAATTTTATCAAGCTGGCTATATGCATTGTGCTTTGCTCAGATTTCCCATTGAAAAGTGATGTCAACTTTTTCTTTACATTTTATAGACTGGGGTGGCTTGAGATTTTGCATACTTCTAAAGGGTGCTGCGACTGATAAAAAGACCATTAAAGTAGTTACAATGGGTAACGCAGCTGGTCCTTCTTTCAGTAGCATTATACCTGCTTCATCTGTTCTTTGAGCTGTTCCTCCGTCAGACCAAGTGAGCGCATCCCTCGAGTCCTGCTGGCCCCTTGAAGCTCAGCCACAGTCAGATTGTCCACTCCTTCTTTCGATATCATCTGCACACCGGAAGGAGAAAAAAAAAACATCAAACTTCGCTGATCTGAATAGTGTTAATAAGTCTAATGCGTCCAACTTTTGAGAAAACAAAGTCCGCTGGAGCCCACACACCATCGAATTGTCCGACGAAATCCAGTCCGCCGGGCAAAGTCTGCCGTAAAGTCCGCTCGTGTGTACGTGGCATAACTATTATAGAAACATGATTTATTTAAAGGTCTGGCGCAGTTCCTTTGACTAAATCTTGTTTTCCTGTCTACACTAAGTATTTTTAATTCAAGGCAAGGCATATAAGTGCTATTTTTCAAAATATAAACCAAACATGCACGTATCAAATATTGGTGACCTTGAAAAAAATTTTTTGCAATTGTGAACAAGCTGTATATGTAAAAGAACAAGCTATAAATACATAAATATAATAATCTTTTCAAATCCCACATCAGGTCATGTATATTCCAAATGCCATAAAGGATGTGTGTGTGTGTGGGGGGGGTATTTTTTAATTATAGTTTCCGCATGTCTGTATTGTCTGTTGAATCCTGTTAAAAAGGCTACTTCCATTTTTTGGAAGAACAAAGAACAAAAAACCAAAAAATGGAAGTAGCCTTTTTAACAGGATTCAACAGACAATATAGACATGCGGAAACTATAATTAAAAAATACTGGTTTATTTTACAATCCGATAGGGTCCTCAATTCTATATTGCCTAAAAAACCCGTTTTTATTTACAGGAAAGCACCAACCCTGAGAAATAAATTGGTGCATAATGCAATAGACCCTCCAAGAGAGATAAAAATAGGAAAAGGTCTAAAAGGGTTTTATAAATGTGGAAAATGCCTACCCTGCAGATCTAGCAAAAAAACTAACAAGAAAACAACAAAGTTTAGATCAACTGCCAATGATAAAGAGTTCACTATCCGAGAACTCATTACCTGCCACAGTACCCACGTCACCTATGTATTAGAGTGCCCATGTCGGAAGCAGTACGTAGGAAGAACAACCAGAGAGCTACACGTTAGGATCAGGGAACATATTAAAAACATCAAAAAAGGGTTCAATAAACACAGTGTCTCTAGGCATTTCAGAGACTATCATAATAGGGATCCAGCACATATGACATTCTATGCAATAGACAAAATTAAAGGCCATTGGAGAGGCGACAATAAGAAAACCAAGGTTTCACAAAACGAAACCAAGTGGATATTTTTGCTGGATACCCTACAGCCTATGGGTATGAATATAGACCTTGACCTTAACTGCTTCCTGACCAACTATTAATAGTAACATCAACACTGGAAACACACAGTATCGCATGTAGCGGCTTTCCAAACAACCATAAACACCAACATCAATATGGAAGACATGTAGCACCATACACCTGGCCCCAGACGTATAATAAATCAGTTTATTCCCCACAAAACATGAAGGGAATAGATACCAAATATCTCTATTGCGAAATGTTGAAAAGTGCACCAGGGAAATTCCCAAAATTAAAAGGTCTTACATGCCTTTTAATATGAGTTTTTGGATATACATGAAAAACATGCAAATAGATACGCAAGTATTTTATAACACAGACTTAAAACCCCTCCCCCTAACATATAATTAAAACATGAAGTCACTGGCTCAGACTATAGGGAATATGGATTCCCCAATTAGAAAAAATTTCTCCTGATTTCTCCGTTTTCTCGCGCTTTTTTTCGTTTTTTCATCATTTTTTCTCCTTTTTTTCTCCATCTGTTCAATATACATATATTATTTATATAAGATAAACCTAAGTCCATTTTGGCAGAGGTTCACATTAAATAACGAACCCAGCATAGATACTTAATATATTATTTACATTTATGTTGTACATTACAGAATTAACAACCTAGCAGATTAACTAGATATGAATACATAAACATTCCCCTCCCTCTTCCCAGAACATTATAAAATATAAAAATAAAAATAAATATATGCAAGAACAATATTTTATACAGAACATATAGTATTTTAATTTTTATTTTTATTTTGATTTTGATTTTCATTTTATTTATTTTTTTGACTTTTATTTTTTGACTCTATTTTTTCAATTTTATGATGTCATGTGTAGTTATTGTTTACTATATTATAATGGTCCAGAATAGCGGCTTATATGCCGATGTTCCCTATATTAATATACTGGTTTTATGCATAGTAATAAATTTGCTATAACTTTTTTATAATATGCGGTATACCTATTACCATATACCCGTTTTTAATCAGCAAATTTGGTGTGGGATTATCTTAAAAGTGAAACTAAGGTAAATTGGCTGCAAGATAATCTTCCCTATGGTCTCCTGTGTCCACAAAAATCATAGGCAAAATGGCCGCCGGTATTCGGAGAGTATGCACACAGAGTCAATAGACATGGTCTACTGTCGGCTAAAATCTCAGGCAAAATGGCCGCCAAGTAATATACTGCCCCTTTGACACACAGGCGGACTTCGGTCTGCAGAATATAGACAAAATGGCCGCGGGAACACTTCCGGTCCGCGGAACCACAGGAAAATGGATGCCAGACGAAAATTAGCAAGGGGACACCGCACACTATATAAAGGTGGGAAGACACAGCATAGGTCACGCTCCCGTAGACGTCCTTACGACGAAACGCGTAGGGCGTGGCCTAAATCTGTGCTTCCCATTTTCATCTACTCGCCAGCGCTGAGGACTAATCGTGACTTTTTTACTATTTCGCTTGATTTGTATTGGGAAATTGTGAGTACCTATCCATTTGTCTAATAAATCTTTTAAAAAAACGTTTTTACGCTATGGGCACTCCTTCTCTCTTTTTATATGAAACATCATGATCCTGAGTCTGCCAGTGATTGCCGTACAGTGGCGCAAAACTGTAACCGCCTGATACCCCTGTAGGGGTGAAGGGATCCGGTGAGTGGCTGCACTTTCAGAACAAGGATTGTAAAGCACTGAAGGAGCACAAATATCACGTTATATGCACCAAGATATTGCACAAGATACTGCACAAGATATTAGATCAATAAGAACTTAAATGAATTTGACACAATAAGGACTTTCTTTGAACTTTGCCAGCACGTTTGCACTTTATTAGGAGTTGTTAAATAAATCTCCCACCCCTTTTCTCACCGTCACCCCTTCCTTCCCCTTTCCCCCCCCCCTCCCCCCCCCCCACACATCCTTTATGGCATTTGGAATATACATGACCTGATGTGGGATTTGAAAAGATTATTATATTTATGTATTTATAGCTTGTTCTTTTACATATACAGCTTGTTCACAATTGCAAAAAATTTTTTTCAAGGTCACCAATATTTGATACGTGCATGTTTGGTTTATATTTTGAAAAATAGCACTTATATGCCTTGCCTTGAATTAAAAATACTTAGTGTAGACAGGAAAACAAGATTTAGTCAAAGGAACAGCGCCAGACCCTCCCATTACATTAACTAATTCAGCTGTCCCCATTCAAGGTGATTGTCTGTCGGGCGGCAGCAGTTCCATTTTTACTAATAGACTTCTAATTCCTAGGCGCGGGTTCATTATTCTCTTTTTTCCATGATTTATTTAAAGGCAATATTTGTAACTACAAGAACAGACATCTAACTCCATGATCTCAATGTGAACTGACGAAGCTCTAGCTTTATACGCCATGGCATAGATATAGTCATTTAAAGAGGACCTATCAAGAAATGACATTTGTAAGAGTATGAATCACCATTCAAAGTGGTTATAAAAGTGCAGACACTCTCTCAGAGACAGGTGTGTGTGCGATTAAGTAGTATTCTTTTCAAGCATAAAATGTCACACTAGCTATGATGGCTGATATGTCTCTTGTGTGAGGTCAGGGCTAACGAACACCCTCTGAGCTACTGGAGGTAAAACTGAAATAAGAAAGCCTTTAGTTTTATTTCATGGAATCCTAACACCACTTTGTCATACAGAAGTTTATTTTTAGCATTTGATATCAGTTCTGAGAACAAGCAGGAGATTGGACAGGCTGCAATAAAGAAAAAAAAAAAATAGAATAAGCAAATAATAGTCATCCCTGAAAGTTTAGACTAAACAAGTCACATTACTACATTTGCCCAAAAAGGTGACAGATTGTCTTAAAGCGATATTAAACCTTCCTTTTTTTTCTATTACATTTAACATGTTTGTTATTTTATCAGCTTCGTGCAATGGTTTTGCACAGAGTAGCCCTGATTCTCTTCTTCTGGGGTCCCCAACTGCAACCCCACCCGCATAAAGGGAGGTGAAGGGAGGAATCATCACTCCCCACACTGCCAGGACTCTGTATTCAATGTATGTGAATGCGTGGGGGGCCGCATTCACCTGCTAATAAATGAAGATAATAATAATAATCCTAACATAGAAATAATAACAGTACAGGACTACCTCACTTTGAGTCGCTTCACTAATACAAAGACAGTTCACCCTGAGGGAGCATGTGGCTGGGGATTCGGATTTTACTGCCCCCATCCTGGCACCCAAGGGTGGCTGGCGCCAGCTCTGCCAACCAGCATGGCCTTGAGATGGGGTTTCTGTCCCTAGGGAAAATGGGGTTCCTGCCCCCAAGTGAGAAGGGGTCCCTGTCCCCAGGGGTGGGGAGAAGGGGTCCCTGTCCCCAAGCGAGAAGGGGTCCCTAATAGGGCCCCCCCCTAGTGCAGTGTCCTCTGTCCCCTACACCCCCCCCCCCCACTGTAGTGTCCTCTGTCCCCTGCACCCCACAAAAACACAGTGTGTAGGTAGAACTCCCCTACCTTACACAGGTGTACAGCAAGCAGAGATCGGCATCACAGGTCTGGATAGGGGTGGGAACTGCTGAAGTTAACTTTTTACATAAAGAGGCTGGTGATTGGTTGCTAGGATCGCCCGGTAACCAATCACCTGCTGTTTAATGAAAAAGTTAACTCCAGCAGTTCCCGCCCCCATCCAGCCCTGTGATACCAGCCGCTCCCCACTGTCCAATGAAGAGGACTGCGGAAAAAATGTCTGTGGGCCGAGTGCCCGTGAATTAATCACAGGCACCGATGGACCACACAACCGCGACCCCTGGTGTACAGAGTGATGGCCCGGGAGGGGATATCAGTGTACAGAGTGATTGCCCGGGAGGGGATATCAGTGTACAGAGTGATGGCCCGGGAGGGGATATCAGTGTACAGAGTGATGGCCCGGGAGGGGATATCAGTGTACAGAGTGATGGCCCGGGAGGGGATATCAGTGTACAGAGTGATGGCCCGGGAGGGGATATCAGTGTACAGAGTGATGGCCCGGGAGGGGATATCAGTGTACAGAGTGATGGCCTGGAGGGGATATCAGTGTACAGAGTGATTTCAGTGTACAGAGTGACAGTAGCAAGCAGTCTATGGAGCAACAGTCTGGAGATGAAAGCAGTGTGGAGAAGGACAGCCTGGAGATGAAAGCAGTGAAGAGAGAGTCTGGAAATGAAAGCAGTGTACAGAGTTGATGACCGGGTATAGGAGCCAGTGTATAGGAAAAAGGTCTGGAGACAGAAAGCAGCATGTACAATCTGCAGAAAAAAAAATAAGCAATGTGAGTGTGTAAAATAAACAGAACAGATGACAGTTCCCTGAGCTCACCTCATCATCTGCTCGTATGGACCGGAGCGCCATAAGCAGCTCAAACCGTAGTAAGTTATTGGTGCCAATTGGTGGCAGTTCAAGCAGCCGGCACAGAGCTGCCAGCTGAGACCTTTCCAGGTGCTCAAGAGTCAGTTCATCCTCAAATAGCTTGGAGAATCGCACGATTTCCTGATTGGAGGGCTGTGCTCCAGTGATCCGTACCTAAAACGAGAAGACATGTTAGTCAGGTTTATTTTGCCTATACAATACGTAACAATTCCGCATCCTATTGAAAGGCAAATCAAACCTGCTGAACATAAGATGAAAATTGCTGCTGTCCATCTCCCCCGGTCTCTGCCTTGTTCCTCCGTGCCATCTCCGAGATTGTCTCTTGAAGGAACTTAGCCATTTCCAGTTTGGCTCCGAGTTTCTTCTTGATCTTTTCCTCCTGAAAATTACCCATACCAGAAAAAGACATTCACATTAAAAGGAAATCTTCCACCACAATATTGAGAAACAGAAGATGGTACAGGTAGCAGAGAAAACTAAAGTACTGATTGGTAAATGTGGTAACCCATATCATTTATTCAACATTCACTCTGCTAAAGTCAGATCATTACAAGATGGAATTGAATTGGATGGATTACTGCAGTTAGAAATTAACACTAAGGCTGCACCCTTAGTGCACACCCGAGCGTCGCTTTTTTGTGCATGTTTCCAGTCGTTTTGCTGCGCGTTTGCATACAGTGTTTTCGCAAGTATTTTGGAGCTTTGGCATTTTTGCATTAGCCAATAGAGGAAAGTATCATCTCTTACATCATTTTGTGCTCTTCTCCAATTCAGTTTCACTCCATGACTGGGGCCTATGTTTAAAATGTTGACATCTGCAAACAAAATGGTTCCGCAGTAAGGATTGCCATGTTGTGGTTGCAGGAAAGAAAATTGCTCCATCTATGGCCAGCTTTAGACATGAATTTACTGAACATTACACTCCAGTTACAAAGTGAAATAAGATTAGAAAGGGGCACAGAAATTACAGGAATTTTGCTGTATTTGCACTTAGGCAGACTTTTATATCAAAAAGTAAAAAAATGGCAAAAAGGCTCCCTTTGAACACTTTTTTATATATATATGTATAAGGCTTATAATTTCCAAACCTCCACTGATCAAGTAAATGAAAACTCCCCTTAGATATTTTACCCATAATTTTGGACCAGCTGGAACATATTAATCTTTAAAAAACAAAACAAAAGACCACACACCAATGACATCACTTCTTTATGACATCAAAGCTTTATTCATTCAGGCACATGTCTAAATGAATAAAAATTGTTGAAAAAAAGAGATGTCATCGATGTGAAGTCTTCTAGCATTTTGTTATGAACTTTACTGGAACGTGGACAGACTCCTGTGTCCAACACCTGGCATTCTCCGTAGCGAAGGTAAAGTCTTGAGTTTGGCATCACTTCAGCCTTTAACATGACAAGATTTTTAACCAGCACTAAAAATATCACAATAATGAAGGTAAATCATTGCATTCTTCTACCAGCAATCAACAACATAGAAGAGATGTGCTACTTTTTGGGGTGAAACTCATTTTATGAGATTTATCAATTCAAACATACACTAAATTGTCAAAAGTATTGGGACACCTGCCTTTACATGAACGTTAATGGCGTCTCAGTCCGTAGGTTCAATATTGATTTGGCCCACCCTTTGGGCTTCAACTCTTCTGGGAAGGCTGTCCACAAGGTTTAGGAGCGTTGAGGTCAGGACTCTGTGCAAACCAGTCAAGTTCCTCCACCCCAAACTCGCTCTTCCATGTCTTTATGGACCTTGATTTGTGCACTGGTGCTCAGTCATGTTGAAACAGGAAGGGGCGATCACCAAACTGTTCCCACAAAGTTGGGAGCATGAAATTGTCCAAAATGTCTTGGTATGCTTATGCCTTAAGAGTTCCCTTCACTGGAACTAAGGGGCCAAGGCCAACCCCTGAACAACAACCCCACACCATAATCCCACCTCCACCAAATGATTTGGACCAGTGCACAAACAAGGTCCATAAAGACATGGATGAGCGAGTTTGGGGTGGGAGGAACTTGACTGGTCCTGACCTCAACCCGACAGAACACCTTTGGGATGAATTAGAGTGGAGACTGCGGGCCAGGCCTTCTCGTCCAACATCAGTGCCTGACCTCACAAATGTGCTTCTGGAAGAATGGTCAAACATTACCATAGACAAATATAAAGGGATTTCCAAGCTCAAACTTACCAACCAACCAGTGACCAACCGAATTGACCTGTCTAACAATATGTGTTTAAGAACAGGGGTTTAGTTGCACACATTTGCAAATACATGCATAAGCTGCAGGCCCCGCCAAGGCACCCTGTTTATTCCCATAGACACACACCTAAACCTTGTGGACAGCCTTCCCAGAAGAGTTGGAGCTGTTATAGCTGCAAAGGGTGGGCCAACTCAATATTGAACTCTATGGATTAAAACTAGGATGCCTTAACCACTTCAGCCCCAGAAGGTTTTACCCCCTTCCTGACCAGAGCACTTTTTACAATTCGGCACTGTGTCGCTTTAACTGCTAATTGCGCGGTCATGCAATGCTGTACCCAAACGAAATTTGCGTCCTTTTCTTCCCACAAATAGAGCTTTCTTTTGATGGTATTTGATCACCTCTGCCGTTTTTATTTTTTGCGCTATACAAGGAAAAAGACCGAAAATTTTGAAAAAAAATGATATTTTCTACTTTTTGTTCTAAAAAAAATCCAATAAACTCAATTTTAGTCATACATTTAGGCCAAAATGTATTCGGCCACATGTCTTTGGTAAAAAAAATGTCAATAAGTGTATATTTATTGGTTTGCGCAAAAGTTATAGCGCCTACAAACTAGGGTACATTTTCTGGAATTTACACAGCCTTTAATTTATGACTGCCTATGTCGTTTCTTGAGGTGCTAAAATGGCAGGGCAGTACAAAACCCCCACAAATGACCCCATTTTGGAAAGTAGACACCCCAAGGAAATTGCTGAGAGGCATGTTGAGCCCATTGAATATTCATTTTTTTTGTCCCAAGTGATTGAATAATGACAAAAAAAAAAAAAAATTACAAAAAGTTGTCACTAAATGATATATTGCTCACACAGGCCATGGGCATATGTGGAATTGCACCCCAAAATACATTTAGCTGCTTCTCCTGAGTACGGGGATACCACATGTGTGGGACTTTTTGGGAGCCTAGCCGCGTACGGGGCCCCGAAAACCAATCACCGCCTTCAGGATTTCTAAGGGTGTAAATTTTTGATTTCACTCTTCACTGCCTATCACAGTTTCGGAGGCCATGGAATGCCCAGGTGGCACAAACCCCCCCCAAATGACCCCATTTTGGAAAGTAGACACCCCAAGCTATTTGCTGAGAGGCATGGTGAGTATTTTGCAGCTCTCATTTGTTTTTGAAAATAAAGAAAGACGAGAAAAAACATTTTTTTTTTTTCTTTTTTTCAATTTTCAAAACTTTGTGACAAAAAGTGAGGTCTGCAAAATACTCACTATACCTCTCATCAAATAGCTTGGGGTGTCTACTTTCCAAAATGGGGTCATTTGGGGGGGTTTTTTGCCACCTGGGCATTCCATGGCCTCCGAAACTGTGATAGGCAGTGAAGAGTGAAATCAAAAATTTACGGCTTTAGAAAGCCTGAAGGCGGTGCTTGGTTTTTGGGGTCCCGTACGCGGCTAGGCTCCCAAAAAGTCCCACACATGTGGTATCCCCATACTCAGGAGAAGCAACAGAATGCATTTTGGGGTGTAATTTCACATATTCCCATGGCATGTTTGAGCAATATATCATTTAGTGACAACTTTGCACAAAAAAAAAATAAAAAAAATAAAAAATTGTCTCTTTCCCGCAACTTGTGTCACAATATAAAATATTCCATGGACTCGACATGCCTCTCAGCAAATAGCTTGGGGTGTCTACTTTCCAAAATGGGGTCATTTGGGGGGGTTTTGAACTGTCCTGGCATTTTATGCACAACATTTAGAAGCTTATGTCACACATCACCCACTCTTCTAACCACTTGAAGACAAAGCCCTTTCTGACACTTTTTGATTACATAAAAAAATAATTTTTTTTTTGCAAGAAAATTACTTTGAACCCCTAAACATTATAAATTTTATTAAAGCAAATGCCCTACAGATTAAAATGGTGGGTGTTTCATTTTTTTTTTTCACACAGTATTTGGGCAGCGATTTTTCAAACGCATTTTTTGGGGAAAAAACACACTTTTTTAAATTTTAATGCACTAAAACACACTATATTGCCCAAATGTTTGATGAAATAAAAAAGATGATCTTAGCCCGAGTGGATACCAAACATGACATGCTTTAAAACTGCGCACAAACGTGCAGTGGCGACAAACTAAATACATTTTTAAAAGCCTTTAAAAGCCTTTACAGGTTACCACTTTAGATTTACAGAGGAGGTCTACTGCTAAAATTACTGCCCTCGATCTGACGTTTGCGGTGTTACCTCACATGCATGGTGCAATTGCTGTTTACATTTGACGCCAGACCGACGCTTGCGTTCGCCTTAGCGCGAGAGCAGGGGGGACAGGGGTGCTTTTTTTTTTTTTTTTTTTTCTTTATTATTATTATTTTTTTTATCTTATTTTAAAACTGTTCCTTTCATTTTTTTTTTTTTTTTTTTTTAAATCATTTTTATTGTTATCTCAGGGAATGTAAATATCCCCTATCATAGCAATAGGTAGTGACAGGTACTCTTTTTTGAAAAAATTGGGGTCTATTAGACCCTAGATCTCTCCTCTGCCCTCAAAGCATCTGACCACACCAAGATCGGTGTGATAAAATGCTTTCCCAATTTCCCAATGGCGCTGTTTACATGCGGCGAAATCTAAGTCATAAAATGCTCGTAGCTTCCGGTTTCTTAGGCCATAGAGATGTTTGGAGCCACTCTGGTCTCTGATCAGCTCTATGGTCAGCTGGCTGAATCACCGGCTGCATTCTCAGGGTCCCTGTTGAGACAGGAGAGCAGGGGGGGGGCATTCCCTCCCACTGCTTGTAAAAGCAGTCTAGAGGCTAATTAGCCGCTAGGATTGCTTTTACATGAAAGCCAACCGCTGGCTGAAAAGAATGATACCAAGATGATACCTAAACCTGCAGGCATCATTCTGGTATAACCACTCAAAGTCGTGAATGGCGTACCTGAAGACAAAAAAATGGTTAACAATAAAGCACAGTAAACGGTAAAGTATAAAAAATTGCATACCTGAAAAGCAAACATGATAAAACATAATAACAATAAAACATTGCAGAATAGAATACAGTAAAAAAGAGCAGAACAATAGAGAGAGAATAGAGAGAGAGAGAGAACAATAAAACGACAACTATTATTTTTTATTTTATATTTTTGCTTGTGTTTTTTTTTTTTTTTACACTTTTTTTTGTAACTAACTTTTATAACTGTAAACGGTTCCAGGTTCGGGTCTCTCAAAATGCGATGGCATCTTGGGAGACCCTGTGAAAGTGCGCCTAGTCTGTGCAATGCTGTACCCTACGCTAATACTCAACTAGTGAATGGTAGCGTTCAAAACATTCACCAATGCAAAGACCAGGATTGTCAGGACAGGAGAGACAATAATAGCGGGTGTCACGCCTATATCCGCGCTTGCTGCAGACACGACATCTTTTTTGGGGGGGTTCGTTGGGTAGGGGTACTCGGGAGGACATAAAGAAAATGCCTCTCATGCAGCCGACTGCATTTGGTTGGGGATGTGAATGGGGGAAGTACGGGTGCTGCAGAAGTGGTGGGTTCCCAATTAGGATTGGCGAATGCAGCAGGAAGGGCATTATGGGCACGACGGGCCTGTGTTTGTCTTTTTGGTGGCAGCGGGACACTACTTGTGCTTGCCACCTCACCAGCTTGAACTGCACTTATGGGACTCGCCACGTCACCAAGTGTTACTGCAGTGCGGGTTTGACTACGACCGGGGTGTACTAGGCCGCTGGTGCTTGCCAGTTCACCAAAACGCTACAAAAAAAACTGTTAGCGATCGCAGGGATCAGGCCTGACTCTGCGAACGCTGCAGTTATGCGTTTAGTGTTTTGTAAGTGACAGTGATCGATCGATCGATACTGCACTTGGGTGGGCTGGGCTGGGCCGGGCGGAGGGGCAAAACGCAGGTGCTAACAGGTATCTGGGCTGATCCCGCTAACACTGCGTGTTTGGGAACCCTAAACTGCTGGGGACGCTAGTATAGATCTGATCGGATCAGATATTGATCCGTTCAGATACTATACCACTAAGGGAGGTGTACGGTGTGTGCGTGGGTGTTAGCAGTACTGGCGCTAACCTGACGCTGCCTGGGGCTGGTGCTTGCCAGTTCACCAAAACGCTACCAAGAAAACTGTTAGCGATCGCAGGGATCAGGCCTGACTCTGCGAACGCTGCAGTTATTTGTTTAGTGTTTTGTAAGTGACAGTGATCGATCGATACTGCACTTGGGTGGGCTGGGCTGGGCCGGGCGGAGGGGCAAAACGCAGGTGCTAGCAGGTATCTGGGCTGATCCCGCTAACACTGCGCTTTTGGGAACCCTAAACTGCTGGGGACGCTAGTATAGATCTGATCGGATCAGATATTGATCCGTACAGATACTATACCACTAAGGGAGGCGTATGCGTGGGTGTTAGCGGTACTGGCGCTAATCTGACGCTGCCTGGGGCGACGCATATCACCGCCGGGCGATCAGGGGGCTAAACCTTTATTCGGTAATAAACGGCGGGTGCCCTGACACTATAAAAAATAAATGAACTAACCAGCGTCACCCGTAACACTTATACGGTGATCAGTGGTGAAAGGGTTAACTAGGGGGCAATCAAGGGGTTAAAACATTTATTAGATAGTATATGGGGGTCCCTGACGCTATAAAACGCTGACGGCGAACCTAAATATTTACGTCCCTAACTAGCGTCACCAGCGACACTAATACAGCGATCAGAAAAATGATCGCTTAGTGACACTGATGACAGGGGGTGATCAAGGGGTTAAAACTTTATTAGGGGGGGTTAGGGGGGTACCCTAGACCTAAAGGGGGCTACCACTCACTGCCCTAACACTGTAACTGTCACAAACTGACACCAATCAGTAATCAGAAAAAAAAAATACTGCTTGGTGTCAGTTTGTGACGGGGGGGGGGGAAAATCGGGGTGTTTTGTGTGCCTGGCATGTTCTACTGTGTGTGTGTGTGTGTAGTGTTTTGTGCACTTACATGTCTTCTCTCCTCGGCGCTGGAACGGAAACTGCCGAGCCGAGGAGAGATGACATCACATCCTCTGCCTGTGTGAAACTACACACAGGCAGGGGAGGATTCCGATTGGCTGGGAGCGATCGCGAGGGGGGGGCCACGATCGGATGGTCTCCCCCTCGCCTCCCAACGCTCCCAGTCACAAGCCGACCGCCGCTGGCACCGGGGGGGGGGTCCGATCGGACCCCCCGCCCGCGGGAGGCAGATCACATACAGGTACGTGATTCTGCCTGCCCGTGCCATTCTGCCGACGTATATATGCGTTAGGCGGTCGGCAAGTGGTTAAAAGTTCATGTATATGTATATATGTATGTATGTATGTATGTATGTATGTATGTATGTATGTATGTATGTATGTATGTATGTATATATATATATATATATATATATATATATATATATATATATATATATATGGTGGATCTGATGGCACATCTTATACAGCCATACTTTTTGACGCTGCCTTTTAGATTGAAAGCTCATGGGCAGAGCCCCCCTAGCACTCTTGTTTTTTTGTAACTGTATCATCTCTCAAAATTTTGTAAAGTGCTGCACAAACTGTGGGCACTAAACAAAAACCGGTATTATAATATTACGTCTAGTAATTTGTTTTCTAGTACATTTGTGGATATTTTCCTGAACTCATCTGGATAACACTGCATTGGATATACTGCAGATCTAGGCAACACTCATCAGCCTCTGCTGGTCAAGAATGTACACTATTTACCCTGCATGAGGTGGCAGAACACACTAACTGCAACGTGTAGAAAAAAAAACAAAAAACACACAATTTAAGAAAAGCATTTAGGATATGGAGAAGACTTGGCACCTCTTGGTCAATGTATTTGTTGCTCAAGTCTAACTGACCTTTTTGGATTCTGTCTCGAAGGTAGAAGGCAACATCTCTGGGAAGAGCTTCAGAAAGACAGGCAGAAGAAACTCCATGAAGGGGACAATGACAAACACCAAAAACGGAACCAGTCGGAAAAGATCTGCACAAGTTCTCATCAGCTATAAAAAAACATAATCAGGGACTTTACAATTTATTATTGTTAGATTATATTAGCATATAGCAGAGATTTCTAGATTGTAAGCTCTAACGAGCAGGGCCCTCTGATCCCTCCTGTATTGATTTGTATTGTAAGTGTACTGTCTGCCCCATGTTGTAAAGCGCTGCGCAAACTGTTGGCGCTATATAAATCCTGTATAATAATAATAATAATAATAATAATAATAATAAGTAGTGACTCGCAGCAAGCAGATTAGCAAGGTGAAAGAAAGTTCCTAAATGTCTGCTACAATCTAATCCACAGTTCTGCCCTTTGCAGAACCTAGATGCTTAGCCGACTGTGAACACCACTTGATTCAAACTTTCAGGTGGCAATTGTAATTTTTCAATGAGGGCTCGTTCCTACCATACGTGCATGAAAACGAATGGGAACTAATGGGAAAACTGCACAGATTTCACTTGCAGAGACATCAGTTTACCTCATTTTCATGCACGTTGACATCAGTTTTCATGCGCGTCAGTTATGTGCCCTACTCACACCAATGTTAATGTCATGTCAGTTTTTTTTTCCCCATGCAGAAAACTGCATACACATTGCAGATTCCTGCGCAGAAAAGAAAATGTGCACAGTGTGGTGTGAACAGGGCACATAGAGAACCATTGTTTTTTCGAGCCCTTGCAGAACGTGTGCAGAAAAGCTGATGTCTCTGCACCATGGTGTGAACAAGGCCTGAAGGTTTTAAACTGCTGGTTGGGGATTTCAACTGTCAAATTCCAGAGCCTCAGTGAGCAGAAGAGGATCTGGCACTTATTTTGGAAGTAAACTCTGCAAATAATCAGCAGGGCTCCAACGATGCAACGTCCGCAAAGTCCCTCTCCAGCATCTTCCCCTTGACTGCTTCTGGGCCTCCTTGTGTGGCCAGCCAGGAATGATGCAACTCTCACAGATGTACACAGAAATTCATTCATTCCGTGGCCAGAATGTACACTAAGCAGCTTGGGGTAAATTCTATAGACGAGCAGGCAGGTAAGTTCTATTGCAGAAGAGGCTTAGCATACCTCTTCTGGAATAAAATATAAATAAATGGAGAAAAAAAAAAAAAAAAAAAAAAAAAAAGAGAAGGGGGAAGAGTCTGCCTGCTTGTAAAATAAAATACAAGTCAGCAGCTACAAATGCTGTAGCTGGTGACTTTGAACATAAAGGACATATTTACCTGTCCAGGGATCCAGCGCCGTTTTCATCTGAGCTAGTTCTTCGCCGGCCTTCAGAGCCTCGGCATCGCCATGTTTAGTATGGAAAGCCAGCTGTTACTCCTTGCGACTTCACAGCCGGCCTCCTACTGCGCTTTGTGAATGGTTCCACAGCCTCCTGGGATCTGTGACGTGTCCCAAGTGGTTGAGGACGGGGGGTGTCAACTTCCGGTGGAATTACCTAGGAGATTCCAGTGGGAGTAGGTACCTGCCAAAACTAGGTACCCGCTCCCCCCCCAAAAAAAAACAACAAAAAAATAAAAAACAAAAACCTCCAATATTGTGGGGGAGGATCCTTAAAAACTGTACTTCCCACTTAGGGTTAAGTTCCACTTTAAGTATGGTTCCACTTTAGGAGTTGACTGGCAGTTGACAGATTTAGTTTTAGCAGCGGGTGGAGCTTAAAGTAGATGTACTGTATAAGCAAAACTTTGGTTTTTTGGATACAGTAGGAATTTTGGATTTACCATCACTTTGTCTCTAGGACAATGTCATAATAATAGAGAGGAAAAAAAATCACGGAGTGGGGTCACAGACAACAATAAAAAAACAAACAAAAAAAAAAAAAAAAACCCCACCTGGCAGGAGTTTTAAACGTTCCCCACACTATCCAAAACTGCGCATACACTTTGTGTCAAGACCCTATGGGCTAAAGATTCTAGGAGCTCTGCAAGAAGCAATATATAACTCTAGACGCAGTAAGGTTCATTTTAACTATAATTACAACATAACTTTGGTTTGTACAATTAAAAAAACAAAAACAAAAAAAAACAAACACACAATGCACAACACTCTCTCTCTTCCACAGCAGATTAAAAGTGAGATGGATGTAATAGGTTGCTCTGGACCAAACAGGAGGAGTTTTGTCCTCAAAATACTTCCATATCGTGGAGTCAATTTTATTCAAATACACTTTTGAGGAACATCATAACAACCTACCCTTCTCCTTTCTCTCCTGCTCAGCACCTGCCCATGTAACAGCCTCCAAACCATTCGAGCGGCCGTTTTTGTGTCAATCCAGAGCAGTCGGAAGCCATGATAATAGTGTTTAATTTCATCCACCACCCTCTGGCCCAATGACTTGCGCACGATTTGCGGAGCTTTTTCTGGCTCTGTGGTAGGAGGTGCTAGTGTAGGAGGATCTGGCGGAGGTAAATTCTGAAGTCGTAACACAGATGTGTGGTAATTCCGGTCACATGTGGAGAGGTAGGAAAAAGAGATGGACGCCCGGCAGCTTGATATGGGAGGTAAACAGCTATTTTGGTTGAAGGATATGGAGGTGTAGAGAGGACAGCATTTCTTCTGTAGTACAAGACAGGAGACCCTGTGGATTTAAAAAGGAGACCAATTAGATTGTTTATAGCGTAGGGCTAATCAATCAGTAAGGAATATATGATCTGAAGTAGCAGAATTCAGAACGGTTTCAGAACGGTTTCTCAAATAGTCAATCACCATAGCCAGCTCCATCCCGTTCTTACAATAGCAAAGCAAAATATGGAAAATTACCATAAGGATGAAAGCAGTCTCAGATCTCCTCCCCAGGAAAATAATTGGATGTCATGCCACTGTCCACCAATAGTAAGTTACTTATTACTTATACTAAGGTTTTGGACTAGTGAATGAGTGTGGACAAGTGTAAACATACCACTGTGCCAGCATTTAACCACTTAAGGACCGAGCCTCTTTTTGAGATTTGTTGTTTACAAGTTAAAAACAGTTTTTTTGCTAGAAAATTACTTAGAACCCCCAAACATTATACATTTTTTTTCTAACACCCTAAAGAATAAAATGGCGGTCGTTGCAAAACTTTGTCACACCGTATTTTTTTAATTAAAAAATAAGACAACAGTAAAGTTAGCCCAATTTTTTTTATATTGTGAAAGATAATGTTACACCGAGTAAAGTGATACCCAACATGTCACGCTTCAAAATTGCGCCTGCTCGTGGAATGGTGACAAACTTTTACCCTTAAAAATTTCCATAGGCGACGTTTAAAAAAAAAAAAAAATCTACAGGTTACCAGTTTTGAGTTACAGAGGAGGTCTAGTGCTAGAATTAGACAACACACACTTTTTTTTCCTTATTTATTTTACCTTTTCTTTTTTATTTTTACACTGTTCTTTATAATAAAAAAAAAAAAAAAAAAATTGTGTCACTTTCATTCCTTATTATTAAGAGCTATGGGCGGAAGTGACGTTTTGATGTCGCTTCCGCCCTGCAATGTTATGGAGATGGGTGGGGGCCCATCTTCCCCTCACTCATCTCCATGTCAAGCAAGGGGAAACATCCGATCGCCTCCGCCGCTGCCGACGGCTCCAGAGCCGATAAAAGTGATCTTGCGGCGAATGTGCCGCAGAGACCACTATTAATCGGAACCCTGAACGCCGGCCGAAGCAGAGGATACCAGGGTTATGGCAGCTAGCTGCTGCCATAACAACGATATTCCTCTTCAAATTTAGGACGTATATCTATATCAACTTGCGGCGGTCCATAAGTGGTTAAAGTGGTTGTAAAGCTAGAAGTTTTTTTTTAACCTAGTCCATTGACACTTCCTGCAATTCAGTAACTTTCAGTAATTCATACGGTAGGTACAGGCAGACAGCTGTATTGAAAGTCTGCAGGAGCTTGACATTGCACCCACGATCTGCTGACTGCAGGTGCAATGTTCTGCAAGCTCATAAGAAAAATAAATAAAATGAACCTTTTTTACCTGCCAAAAAACAGAGTTACTTACCGGTAACATGCTTTTCCAGGAATCTTACAGGACAGCACCATAGAGAGACACCGGCTCCTTCCCTCTCAGGAAACACCACCTTTCAATTCAACATTTAAAATCTGAAAAAAAGTTCACTCACTCTTCTTGCTGTGGTGAACGCCACCAAAAACACTGTTTTGAGGGTGATCAACCTCAAAGTACAGGATTCCAATGGCTCAAAAGGATCCCCTGTAAGAGTCTGTAAAACTAAAGAAAGATCTCACACTGGGAAGGGGGAAATTCTAACTGGCCTCTGTCTGCCTAAGGCTCTGAAAAAATAGGATTTTTTATAACAGCTTACCTGTAAAATCCTTTTCTTTTGATGTACATCACTGGACACAGAGCCTCAGTAATTACTGATGGGTATCACTAGGTGATTGGACACTGGTCACACCCTAAACAGGAAGTTCAACCCCCTATATAATCCCTCCCCTTGGAGGGATACCTCAGTTTTGTAGTAAAGCAATATAAGTGTATTAGAAGAGGGGCGGGACCTCTGTGTCCCGTGATGTACATCAAAAGAAAAGAATTTTACAGGCAAGCGGTTATAAAAAAATCCTATTTTCTTTCTCGTACATCAGGGGACACAGAGCCTTAGTAATTACTGATGGGATGTCCCAGAGCAATGCTATCTGAGGGGAGGGGAACCACAACCAAGTAGGGTGCAATCAGACCTGAGGACCCTGTACCGCTGCCTGCAGCACACTACGCCCAAAGGCGATATCCTCATGCCTTCTCACATCCACCTGATAAAATCTGGTGAATGTATGAACTGAAGACCAGGTTGCAGCCTTGCAGATTTGAGCCATAGAGGCCCGGCGATGCACCACATCATCTGTCGAATCCATTTAGAAATGGTAGATCTTGACGCTGCCTGTCCTATATTGGGACCTTCTGGCAGCACAAACAAAACATCCATTTTGCGCACTTGAGCAGTTGCTTCCAGATAAGCTTTGACTGCTCTTACTACATCCAAAGAATGTAGGGACCTTTCTTCCGAGAACAGGGATCGGAAAAAAAGGAAGGCAGAACAATGTCTTGGTTTAGATGAAAATCTGAAACCACCTTCGGTAAAAAACTAGGATGAGGGCGTAATACCACTCTATCCTTGTGTATGATAAAAATAAGGCTCTTTACAGGAAAGAGCTGCTAATTCAGACACTTTTCTAGCAGAAGAAATGGCTACCAGAAAATTAATTTCCTTGTCAACAAGATTAAGGAAATCTGACGTATTGGTTCAGAAGGCTGTTTCTCTAAAACAGACAGAACCAAGTTCAAGTCCCAGGGGTTTAGGGGCGCCTTAACCGGAGGATTAAGACGCGTCACCCCCTGCATAAAGTTTCGGACCAAAGAATGTGAAGCAAGTGGCCGTTGAAATAATACCGATAAGGCCAAGACCTGGCCCTTGATGGTACTCAAGGCCAGCTTCATCTCTAATCCCAATTGTAGAAAATCAAGAATTCTACCTATCACATATTTTCTGGGATGCCAACCCCTGAATTCACATCAGGATACATAAGCTTTCCAGACTCTATGATAAATTACTCTGGAAGCTGGCTTCCTTGCATTGATCAAGGTAGATATCACAGGACCTGAAAGCCCACGATACTTCAGAATGTGGGTTTCAATAACCAAACCGTCAAATTTAGCGTTTGTATGGCAGGATCGAACACTGGACCGTGAGACAACAGGTCTGGGCGTAACGGTAGGGTCCCCGGGGAACCCACCGTCATCCTTACTATTTCTGCATACCAAGTCCTCCTGGGCCAAGCGGGGGCTACCAGAAGTACAGACTTCCTTTCCTGCCTGATCCTGCGAAGGAGTCGTGGCAGTAGCAGAATAGGCGGGAATGCCTAAATCAGGGAGAACCGATTCCACGGAATCACTAACGCATCTGTCCCGCATGCAAGAGGATCCTTTGTCCTTGCCACAAATCTGTCTATCTTTTTGCTAAATCGGGATGCAAAGAGATCTACATCTGGAACCCCCCCATCTTTGGCATATGGCCCAAAAGATGTCGGGATGCAGAGACCATTCCCCTGGGAGTAACTGCTGGCGACTTAAATAGTCCGCCTGCCAGTTCTCTATCCCTGGAATGAAGACTGCCGATATGCATGGCACCTGCTTCTCTGCCCAGACTAAGATCTGGTTCACCTCTCTTTGAGCAGCTCGGCTCCTGGTGCCTCCCTGATGATTGATATAAGCCACTGCTGTGGCAATGTCAGACTGGATCCTGACTGGGCAACCCTGTAGCCTGAGAGTCCAGGCCTTTAGGGCTAGATATGCTGCACGGATCTCCAGAATGCTGATGGGTAGAGTCCTCTCAGTTTTGGACCATACCCCTTGGACCGCAGACTGTTCCAGAACTGCTCACCAACCCGAAAGACTGGCATCTGTTGTTACCACCGTCCAGGTGGCCGGTAGAAAGGATTTCCCCTTCTGCAAGCTTTCGGGTATTAACCACCAATTTAGGCTCTGACGCACTGCATGAGACAGGTGCATCGGAAAATCTAATGCCTGAACCCTCTTGTTCCAGGCCGACAGGATACTGGGTTGCAACAGTCCTGAATGAAACTGAGCATAGGGAACTGCTTCGAATGAAGACACCATCTTTCCTAGCAGCCTCATACAAAGGCGGACAGAAGGACCCCTCTTGGTCCTGACTACCAGAATCAGCTCCTTTAAAGCAGTGATCTTTGCCTGAGGTAGAAATACTTTCTCCTGGCTTGTATCTATGATCAGACCCAAATACTCAATACAGTCTTCTTACTGGTTTTAGGAAAGATTTTTCTAGGTTGAGAATCCAACCTAGGTGTTCCAGATACTTGACTGTGGTCCTCAAGTTCCCGTTCAAAGGGGCTACCGACCGGTCTATCAAGAGAAGGTCGTCTAGGTATGCTATGATAGTTATACCTTGGGCCCTTAATCTGGCCAGAGGAGGAGCCAAGATCTTTGTAAACACTCGAGGTGCAGTGACAATCCCAAAAGGCAGAGCCACAAACTGGAAATGGCACCCTCCTATCTCGAAGCGCAGAAACTTCTGATGAGCAGGAAAAATGGGCACATGCAGATATGCATCTCTGATATCTATCAATGCCAGAAATTCTCCTCCCTGCAGAATGGAGACTACTGTTCGAATTGATTCCATGCGGAAGGACCGAATCCTTAGGAAACGATTCACATCCCTTAGATCTAGAATGGGTCTGACAACCCCATTTGGCTTTTGGACCGCAAAAAGGTTGGAATAGAAGCCCAATCCTTGATCCTTCGTGGGAACCACCATAATGACCTCTTGCGACAAAAGCCGCTCTAATGCTAGAAGGAGCGACTGCTTCTTCTCTGGATCCCTGGGGACATTTGATCTGAGGAAACAAGGAGAGGGAAATTTTTGGAACTCCAGTTTGTACCCTAAGGTTACCGTGGAGATTACCCATCTGTCCTGGAAGTCCTCCTGCCAGAGCTTTGAGAACTGTAGCAGTCTTCCCCCCACTCGAGCGAGCGGGGGCGCCCCTTAATGAAGAGGCCTTAGTGTCTTGTCTAGTAGACTTCTTCCCCCAGGACTTCTTTTGTCCCTGGGGTTGACTCTTGTTTCTTGACCCAGACGGAGGAGGCCGTCGTGACTGCCTGGAGGCTGATGCCCCTGGCACTGGGGAAAGAGTCCGTTTGAAAGAGGGACGCTTACTCTTTTTCTTAACAGGTAAGAGAGTGCTTTTCCCACAAGAGATCCTTTGGATGTAGTTGTCCAAGTCTTCTCCAAACAACCTTGCACCACGAAATAGAAACCCAGCCAGAAGCTTCTTACATGGTGCTTCAGCTGACCAATTTCTCAACCATAAGATTCTACGCATATGCACCAACCCAAGTGAAAGACGAGAGGTTTGGATGATAGAATCTCTGATGGCGTCAACAACAAAACATAAGGCCGCTGGAAGGTTAGCCAACCCCTGGGCCTGCTGTTCAGAACTTTGATGACCTGCTTAACATGGTCTCTTAAGTATTGACAGACTCCAATCACTGCTACTGCAGGTTGGGCCACTGAACCTGCTAAGGAGAAAACATTCTTCAACAGGGACTCCATCTTTTTATCCACAGGATAAGTCAAGATTTTTATTTACGGAGGAAATGGCGGCGTCAACGGCCGGTATTCCCCACATTTTGATAAACTTTTCTTCCATAGGATAAAGTGTTGAAAACTTTTTCGGCGGAAAAAAACGTTTATCTGTGTGATCCCACTCAGAATAAATGAGCTTTTCAAGTAAATTATGAACAGGAAAAGCATGTGCTGTTTGAGGAGGTTTCAGTGACCCCAAAGAAGAAGAGGGTTCTTTAACTGAATCAGATACGGGCAACCTAAATGTGGAGCGGACCAATCCAGCAAGGATCTGTACTAACACCTTCTCCTCCTGGGAAGTCGAAGAGGGTCCCTCTCCACCCGATTCCTCAGAAGAGGAATCATCTGTCCCATCCCGATCCTCTGAAAGGGATTCTTCTCCTCTATCCCAGAGCTCCTCTGCCTGAGGGTCCTGGGAAACAGAGGAAGACCTAGTGCATTTTCTTCTACTGAGTGAAGATGCAATTAAGGCCATTAATCTTTCCTCTAAACCATTAATGGTTGAGGAAAAAACCTCCTGTGTAATGTATACAGGGGCTGAAGTGCCAGAAGCAGGTGTAGCCCCTGACCCCAATGGCTCTCCCTGGCTAGCTGTCCCTGGCCCCTCGGGGGGGGGGGGGAGATGCTGCAGAAAGGGGGTCCTCAGAACCTGAAGGAGATCCCCTAGAGCCTCTAGTTCTTGGGGTATTTGAACCTCTTCTACCAATAGTGCAAAGCAACAAGGTGGAGGTATCACAAAATGAACACTGACTGCTGAGCGATGTAGTCCGGCAAAAGCCCTGCTACCAAATGCCCAGTCTAGTGTTTCCTTAGTAAATGCTGCCTAGGAGAATGCCTGTGTCCCACCTTACATGCGACCATCAGCTCTGTGTCCCTCCAAAGGCTGTGTGCACCTGTAAAGTGTGCCTCTTATAGCCTTGCAGCCGGCAATGTGGGCGTCTGAGCGCGCTGGACGCCTCGCTGACGCTCCGCCCCCCCCCACTCTACCGCCCCCCCCCCCCCCCCGTTTTTAAAAAAACGTGCACTTCCCGCGCGAGCCGACCCTCCTGGACAAGCGTGGAGGAAAGGCTGGGGATGGGGAAGGAAGGAGAGAGGCCGGTAGTGATGGGGCCTGCACGTGGCAATGGCGGCGGCAGCGATAGTGCAGTATACTACCGCCTCACAGACCACCTGCGGCTCCCCCTATTCTGGGGGGAATATCCAGAGGAGAACCCCCCATCCCATCCTACCTGGAGCTCGGCTGGAGGAGCTTGTGCAGCGTGAAACACTGAGACAGACATCAGCATGAGAAGGTATGTGCCCTTGGCAGCCCCCGGTGGCGACAATAGGCATAGCATGCATTTACCTTAAAGGAGAAACCTACTAGAATTAGAAAATTCTGTGGAATCTCCCTTACCTTATCCAGCCGCAGGGTTCGGTTATACAGACCCAATCTTCACCTCTCACGGTGGGCTCCGTTTGGAAAACCTTCAGGGACTGGGCCCCCCTACGGATAGGGGGATCCACAGTTCTGGGCCTGTAAAGCACCCGGCCAGAAATAAGGCTAGAAAAACCATTTTCTGAAATGCGGGGTCCAGCTCTCTAAAAAGAGGAAGCATTACAGGTAAAACCTTGTTTCTTCGGACACGAGGCCCGGGTACCATCCAATTCGGCCTAAAAAGGACACTTTGAAATGGATCCGGTTCGCCTGGCTTGCCCCAGTATAGGATATTCCCTTTGGAGCTCAGCACAGGACATCTTTACACGTCCAACACCTAAGACACTGGCTAAAAAAACTGAGGTATCCCTGCAAGGGGAGGGATTATATAGGGGGTTGAACTTCCTGTTTAGGGTGTGACCAGTGTCCAATCACCTAGTGATACCCATCAGTAATTACTGAGGCTCTGTGTCCCATGATGTACGAGAAAGAAAATCCTATTTTCTTTCTCGTACATCACGGGACACAGAGCCTCAGTAATTACTGATGGGACGTCCCAGAGCAATGCTATTTGAGGGGAGGGGACCACACAACGTAGGGTGTAATCAGACCTGAGGACCTCGTACTGCTGCCTGCAGCACACTACGCCCAAAGGCGATATCCTCATGCCTTCCCACATCCACCTGATAAAATTTGGTGAATGTATGGGCTGAAGACCAGGTTGCGGCCTTGCAGATTTGAGCCATAGAGGCCTGGTGATGCACTACCCAAGAAGCACGAATAGCCCTTGTGGAGTGTGCCTTGATTTGAAAAGGAGGAATTTTCTGTTTCAAACCGTAAGCTTGAATAATCATTTGTCGAATCCATTTAGAAATGGTAGATTTTGACGCTGCCTGTCCTCTATTGGGACCTTCTGGCAGTACGAACAAAACATCTGTTTTGCGAATTTGAGCAGTTGCTTCCAGATAAGCCTTGACTGCCCTTACTACATCCAAAGAATCTAGTGACCTTTCTTCCTTGGAACAGGAATCTGGAAAAAAGGAAGGACAGAACAATATCTTGGTTTAGATGAAAATCTGAAACCACTTTCGGTAGAAAGCTAGGATGAGGGCGCAATAACACTCTATCCTTGTGTATGATTAAATAAGGCTCTTTACAGGAAAGAGCTGCTAATTCTGATACTCTTCTAGCAGAAGAAATGGCTACCAGAAAAATTACCTTTCTTGTCAACAAGACCAAGGGAATTTGACATATTGGTTCAAAAGGCTGTTTCTGTAAAACTGACAGAACCAAAGTCAAGTCCCAGGGGTTTAGGGGCGCCTTAACCGGACCAAAGAATGTGAAGCAAGTGGCTGTTGAAATAATACTGATAAGGCCGAGACCTGGCCCTTGATGGTACTCAAGGCCAGCTTCATTTCTAATCCCATTTGTAGAAAGTCAAGAATTCTACCTATTACATATTTTCTGGGATGCCAACCCCTGGATTCACACCAGGATACATAAGCTTTCCAGACTCTATGATAAATCACTCTGGCTTCCTTGCATTGATTAAGGTAGAGATCACAGGACCCGAAAGCCCACGACTCTTCAGAACGTGGGTTTCAATAGCCAAACTGTCAAATTTAGCATTTGTAAGGCAGGATGGAACACTGGACAACAGGTCTGGACGTGACGGTAGGGTCCACGGGGAACCTACTGTCATCCTTACTATTTCCGCATACCAAGCTACATAGTTACATGGTTACATAGTTAGTAAGGTTGAATAAAGACACCAGTCCATCAAGTTCAACCTGAGCAAGTGTGTGTGCGCGTGTCTACAATTATCCCTATTTCTTTTTTTTTTTTTTTTTTAATTTAAGGTACCCATATAGCGTTGTCAATTTTTTTTTATGCAGCGCTCCACACATATCACACAATCACATCGGTCCCTACCCTCAAGGAGCCCACAATCCAAGGTCCCTAACATTGATATACTAGGGCCAATTTTGGACAGAAGCCAATTAAGCTCTCCTGGGCCAAGCTGGGGCCACCAGAAGTACCGACTTCTTTTCCTGCCTGATCCTGCGAAGGAGTCGTGGTAGTAGCAGAATAGGAGGGAATGCATAAATCAGTGAGAACCGATGCCATGGAATCACCAACGCATCTGTCCCGCATGCAAGAGGATCCTTTGTTCTTGCCACAAACTTGTCGATCTTTTTGTTGAATCTGGATGCAAAGAGATCTACATCTGGAATCCCCCCATCTTTGGCATATGGCCCAAAAGACGTCGGGGAGAAGAGACCATTCCCCTGGGACTAACCGCTGGCGACTCAAATAGTCCGCCTGCTAGTTCTCTATCCCTGGAATGAAGACTGCCGATATGCATGGCACCTGCTTCTCTGCCCAGACTAAAATCTGGTTCACTTCTCTCTGAGCTGCCCGACTCCTGGTGCCTCCTTGATGATTGATATAAGCCACTGCTGTGGCATTGTCGGACTGGATCCTGACAGGGAAACCCTGTAGCCTGAGGGTCCAGGCCTTTAGGGCTAGATATGCCGCACGGATCTCCAGAATGTTGTTGAGTAAGGTCCTCTCAATTTCGGACCATTCCCCTTGGACTGCAGACTGTTCCAGAACTGCTCCCCAACCCAGAAGACTGGCATCCGTTGTTACCACCGTCCAGGTAACCGGTAAAAAGGATTTTCCTTTCTGCAGGCTTTTGGGTATTAACCACCAACTGAGGCTCTGATGCACTGCACGAGACAGGTGCATTGGAAAGTCTAATGCCTGAACCTTCTTGTTCCAAGCAGACAGGATACTGTGTTGCAGTAGTCTTGAATGAAACCGAGCATAGGGAACTGCTTCGAATGAAGCTACCATCTTTCCCAGCAGCCTCATACAAAGACGGACAGAAGGACCCTTTTTGGTCCCGACTACCAGAATCAGCTCTCTTAAGGCACTGATCTTTGCCTGAGGTAAAAATACCTTCTCTTGGCTTGTATCTATGACCAGGCCCAAATACTCTAATCTTCTTACTGGTTTTAAGAAAGACTTTTCTAGGTTGAGAATCCAACCTAGGTGTTCCAGGTAATTGACTGTGGTCATCAAGTTCCCGCTCAAACAGGCTACCGACCGGTCTATCAAGAGCAGGTCGTCTAGGTATGCTATGACAGTTATACCCTGAGCCCTTAATCTGGCAAGAGGAGGAGCCAAGATCTTTGTAAACACTCGAGGTGCAGTGGCTAGCCCGAAAGGCAGTGCCACAAACTGAAAATGGCATCCTTCTATCTCGAAGCGCAAGTACTTTTGATGAGCAGGAAAAATGGGTACATGCAGATACGCATCTCTGATGTCTATTGATGCCAGAAATTCTCCTCCCTGTAGGATGGAGACTACTGACCGGATTGATTCCATGCGAAAGGATCGAATCCGTAGGAATCTATTTAGATCCAGGATGGGTCTGACATCTCCATTTGGTTTTTGAACCGTAAAAAGGTTGGAATAAAATCCCAATCCTTGATCTTTTGTGGGAACCACCACGATGACTTTTTGCGACAACAGTCGCTCTAATGCTAGAAGGAGCGACTGCCTTTTCTCTGGATCTCTGGGGACATTTGATCTGAGGAAACAAGGAGAGGGGAATTCTTGGAACTCCAGTTTGTAACCTAGAGTTACCGTGGAGATTACCCATCTGTCCTGGAAATCCCCCTGCCAGAGCTTTGAGAACCGTAGCAGTCTTCCCCCCCCCCCCCACCAGAGCGAGCGGGGGCGCTCCTTCATAAAGAGGCTTTAGCATCTTGTCTAGTAGGCTTCTTCCCCCAGGACTTCTTTTGTCCCTGGGGTCGACTCTGAAATGTATTTCTAGACCCTGGCGGAGGAGGCCGTCGCGACTGCCCGGAGGCTGATGCTCCTGGCACTGGGGAAAGAGCATGTTTGAAAGAGGGACGCTTACTCCTTTTTTTAACAGGTAAGAGAGTGCTTTTCCCACCAGAGATCTTTTGGATATAATTGTCCAAATCCTCTCCAAACAGCCTTGCACCACGAAATGGAAATCCAGTCAGAAGCTTCTTACATGGGCCTTCGGCTGACCAATTTTTCAACCATAAGATTCTACGCATATGCACCAACCCAAGTGAAAGACGAGAGGTTTGGATGATAGAATCTCTGATGGCGTCAACAGCAAAACACAAGGCCGCTGGAAGGTTAGCCAACCCCTGGGCCTGCTGTTAAGGTAGAACTTTGAGGACCTGCTTAACATGGTCTCTTAAGTATTGACAGACTCCGATCGCTGCCACTGCAGGTTGAGCTACTGAACCTGCTAAGGAGAAAATATCTTTCAACAGGGATTCCATTTTTTTTATCAACTGGATCCCTGAGCATTGTCAACAGGACAAGTCAGACTTTTATTTACGGAGGAAATGGCGGTGTCAACAGCTGGTATCCCCCACATCTTTGTAAACTTTTCTTCCATAGGATAAAGTGTTGAAAACTTTTTAGGTGGAAAAAAACGTTTATCTGGGTAATCCCACTCAGAATAAATGAGCTTTTCTAGTAAATTATGAACAGGAAAAGCATGTGTTTGAGGAGGCTTCAGTGAACCCCAAGAAGAAGAGGGTTCTTTAACTGACTCAGATACGGGTAATTTAAATGTGGAGCGGACCAATCCAGCAAGGATCTGTACTAAGACCTTCTCATCCTGAGAAGCTGAAGAGGGCCCTTCTCTACTTGATTCCTCAGAGGAGGGATCATCAGTCCCATCCCAATCCTCTGAAAGGGATTCTTCTCCTTTTTCCCCCCCAGAGTTTCTCTGCCTGAGGGTCCTGGGTAACAGAGGAAGACCTAGTGCGTTTTCTTCCACTGAGTGAAGATGCGATTAAGGCCATTAATCTTTCCTCTAGTCCATTATTGGTTGAGGAAAAAACCTCCTGCGTAATATATACAGGGGCTGAAGTGCCAGAAGCAGATGCAGCCCCTGACCCCGACGGCTCTCCCTGGCCAGCCATCCCAGGTCCTTCAGGGGGGGGAAGGCGCTGCAGAAGGGGGGTCCTCAGAGCCTGAGGGAGATCCCCTAGAGCCTCTGATTTTTGGGGTATTTGTACCTCTTCTACCCATAGTGCAAAGCAAACAAGGTGGAGGTATCACACAAATGGAACACTGACTGCTGAGCGATGTAGTTCAGCAACTGCCGCTGCTACCAATGCCCAGTCAGATGTTTCTAAGTAAATGCTGCCTAGGAGAATGCCTGTGTCCCACCTTGCATGCGACCGTCAGCTCTGTGTCCCTCCATAGGCTGTGTGCACCTGAAAAAGTGTGCTTCTTATAGCCTGAGCAGCCGGCGATGTGGGCGTCTAAGCACGCCGGACGTCGCGCTAACGCTCCCCCCCTCCTCCTCCGACCACACCTCCCGCCCCCCCTCGATTTTTTTCAAAAAATGTGCGCTTTCCCGCGCGAGCCGACCCTCCAGGACAAGCTTGGAGGGGAGGCCGGGGTGGAGGAGGAAGGAGAGAGCCGGCAGATGATGGGATCTGCCAAATAGTAATGGCGGCGGTGGCGGCAGCAGTGCGGTATACTACCGCCTTTCAGACCACCGTGGCCCCCCCCCTAATCTTGAGGGGAATATCCCTGCAGGAAGAGCCCCCCATCCCATCCTACCTGGAGCTCGGCTGGAGGAGCTGTGCAGCGTGAACACTGAGACAATCAAGCATGTGAAGGTATGTGCTCTTGGCAGCCCCCGGTGGCGACAATAGGCATAGCATACATTTACTTAAAAGAGAAACCTACTAGAATTAAAAAAATTCTGTGGAATCTCCCTTACCTTATCCAGCTGCAGGGTTCTGTTATACAGACCAATCTTCATCTCTCACGGTGGGCTCCGTTTGGAAAACCTTCAGAGACTAGGGCCCCCTATGGATAGGGGGATCCGCAGTTCTGGGCCTGTAAAGCACCCGCCAAGAATAAGGCTAGAAAAACCAAATTCTGAAATGCGGGGTCCAGCTCTCTAAAAAGAGAAGCGTTACAGGTAAAACCTCATTTCTTCGGACACGAGGCCTGGGTACCATCCAATTCGGCCTAGAAAGGACACTTTGAAATGGATCCGGTTCGCCTGGCTTGCCCCAGTATAGGATATAGGATATTCCGTTTGGAGCTCAGTACAGCACATCTTTACATGTGACCAACACCTAAGACACTGGCGAAAAAACTGAGGTATCCCTGTAAGGGGAGGGATTATATAGGGGGTTGAACTTCCTGTTTAGGGTGTGCCAGTGTCCAATCACCTATGATACCCTATATAACCCCATCAGTAATTACTGAGGCTCTGTGTCCCGTGATGCACGAGAAAGAAACCTAGCTACCCAAGAATCCATAGCTAGCGGCTTTTACAGGAACACGCTTAGTGCTGACACTTGTCCCTTCAAGGTGCTAAGGACTAATCTTTTGTCAGCTCCTGCCTGAAGAAACTCTAATACTCCATCAAGATGGAGAACCACGGCCTCCTTGGCCAGTGTGGTGCGATCAGAATGAGGGTTGTGTCTTCCGACACCGAAGTTTTCTCAGAACTGCTGGAATCAGTACAGGAGGGGGGGGGGGGGGGGTGCATAACACTTTGAGAAACGCCAGCTCTGAGACTCTGAGATAGTGCATCCACCCCAGCTGCTCCGTCCCATCTGTTTAGGGAAAAGAACAGACAAGCTTTTGTATTCGCCTTCAAGACCCAGTCGCCTTCCCTCAGCATCTTTCTGCTGAGGAAATCTGCTACTTGGTTTTGTTCCCCCTTCAAATGTACTGCCGAAAGGGAGAGAATGCTCTATTCGGCCCACCTGAGGATGGATTCTGCCAGAACCCACAAGGATCTGCTCCAGGTACCCCCTTGCCTGTTGATATAGGCCACTGCTGATGAGTTGTCCGAATGGACCCTCACGTGCTGGCCCAGGAGTTCTCCCTGAAAAGCTCAGAGAGCTAACTCTATTGCTTTCTTTTTCTTTGCGTCTTCTCTCCTACAGGTACCTTGCACCATCCTGGAATCTAGGTGTGCTCCCCAACCTGTGACGCTCGCATCAGTTGTGACCGTCCTGGAGACTGGAAGAACTCACTCCAGGCCCTGTGAGAGATTGGACCCTTTTCTCCAACACCAGAGGGACCTCTTGACCTGACTCAGCATGGATATTAAGGAGTCCAGAGGCCCTGGACTGTGGTCCCAGACCCTCAGGATAAACAGTTGAAGAGGGCGAAAATGCAGCCCTGCCCACTGAACTGCAGGGAGCGTGGAAGTCAGAAGGCCCAATGCTGACATCGCTTTTCTTACTGAGATCTGACAGCTGCCCTGGAGCAATAACATTGCTCTGTCCACCTTCTGGATCTTTTCTACTGGAAGGAACACTTTTTGCTTTGTCAAATCCAATATATAGCCCAGGAAGGTGACCTTTTGGGATGGAACCAGACTGGATTTTTTCAGGTTCAAGAGCCACCCCAAATTTTCTAGGCTGTCTCTTGCTACCTGAAGATCCTGGGACAACTGCTCCGGGGAAGGGGCAAACTAAGTAGATCGTCTAGGTATGCAACTACAGAGATGCCTCTGAGCCGCAAGAAAGCCAGGACCTCCACCATCACTTTGGTGAAGATGTGGGGGGGAAGAGGATAGTCCAAAGGGGAGTGCTTTGAACTGTAGATGAAACGTTCCTTCCCTGGTTTTTACCGCTAGTCTGAAAAACCTCTGATAACTTTCTGCGATTGGAATGTGCAGATAAGCGTCTTCCAGGTCTATCGACGCCATAAAGCAATTCGAGGGAAGAAGTGCCTTCGAGTAGACCAAATCCATCCGAAATTTCCTGTAAGTAATTGAGACATTCAGAGGCTTTAGGTTCATGATAAGCCTGAACTTTCCCGAAGGCTTGCGGACCACAAAGACGTGGGAGTAAAAGCCTCTGCCTGTCTCCTCTACAGGAACCCTTACCACCATCTCTTGTTCCTCCAACTCTTGTAGGGAGAATAGAAGAGCTGATGATTTTTCTGCGTACCTTGGCAGTTCGGTGACAAGCAGTCTGTGTGGAGGAGGTTCTGAGAACTCCAGCCGGTAACCTCTTCTTATGATCCCTAACACAAACTGGTTGGAGGTGATCATCTCCCACTGTGGAAGGAAGGCCCCCAATCTTCTTCCCATCGTGGTTACCCAGTCATCGGGTTTTCTTGGGCTGTTCAGGAGGGCGAAAAATCGCCCCTCCACGCCCTTTGCCCCCAAGCCTTTTTCTGCCGCTCTGCTTTTGGGGCTTCAAACTTTCTCTGAGGGCGAGACTTTTTTAGCCTGCTCCCCAAATTTCTTTTTAACAGGAAAAGCTTTTTTCTTATCGGCCGGCCGATCCAAAACGGCCTCTAACCCTGGTCCAAACAAAAGATCCCCTGCGAGTAAAATTCCACAGAGTTTAACTTTAGACGCGCTGTCTCCCTGCCACGTCTTAAGCCATAAGGCCCTTCGAGCTGAATTAGTGAGGGCTGAAGACCTTGCGGACATGCGCACTGATTCAGCTGAAGCGTCCACAATATATGCTACCCCCTTAAGTAGCATGGGAAAGGAAGACAAGATAGATTCTTTTGGCGTCCCTGCCTCAATGTGTGCTTTGATTTGAGCGAGCCAATATTCCATGTTGCGGGCCACTACTGTGACCGCCATGGCAGGCTTAAGGTTTCCCTGCGACGAATCCCAGGACTTCAAGAGAGAGTCCATCCTTCTGTCCATGGGGTCTGAGAGAACCCCCATGTCCTCGAAAGCCAGATCCGTATGTCTATGAACCTGGGAAAAGGCAGCATCTAGTTTAGGAGATTTATTCCAGACTAGAGACTTCCCCTCTGCAAAGGGAAACCTTCGCTTCAAAGCCCTTGAAAAGAAAGGTTTCCTCTCAGGATCTTTCCATTCATTCTTTATGGCCTCGACCAAGACATCATGGACTGGGAAATCCTTCCTTTTTTGTTTTTTGAGCGATAATGCCTTCTTTTCCTCCTGTATCCCCAAAGTGGTGTGGATAGCTCCCAAGAGATCCTCCACTTCGTCAAGGGAAAGTTTATAAACGAGAGGTTTTTGTGGATTCCCCATCCACCTCCTTCGCATCCGACTCCCCTTGGGAATCTGAAGCGGCGCTGTCTGGCTCCTCCTCAATTTCCTCTCTGGAGCCCCCTGGTCTCTCCACTAACAGAGGGAGTAGCCACTGGGCTAGGTGCAACACTCTGCTGCACTGGTAAAGGATTGATCTGGGCTTGCGGCAACTGGAAGCTAGGAAAGAGTGCTTTAAAAGGACTGAAAGGTGCTAGAAAGCTCCTTGACGGATGCAGCAAGATCCGTATCCTGTTCTGCTGCCTGCTCCCTGACTAATCCATCAATGCACTCCTTGCAGAGTGCCTTGGTCCAGGATTCCCCCATGCTAACTCTACAAGAAGGACATTTTTTCTTTGAACCACGAGGCGACTTGCTTTTCTCTGTGGCTTTCTGAAAAAGAAAGAGTCACCATAAATGCCCAATCCTACCAGTGCACCACCAGGAGTGCCCCCCAGGACCAACCACCACCAGTGTCCCAGACACACTCCCCTTCCCCCCAACCAGTGAGGGGAGAACACCTGTGAAGCTATCAGGAATAGGTAAGGGAACACCACCCCAGGGTTCCATTTACCTTAACATGGCTGGTGCAATTGTCTCCTGGAGCAGTTCGAGAGACCTCTGCCTCCTACATGTCCGCTGAGGATGGTGATCGATCGTTCCCCGACAGCTGACTCTACAGCAAAGCAAAGGGGTCGCACCAGCCGAACGCTCGGTCCGTTTTCTTTCCCCGTGTCCGGAACCGGAAG
This sequence comes from Aquarana catesbeiana, assembly GCF_042186555.1. NCBI lineage: Eukaryota > Metazoa > Chordata > Amphibia > Anura > Ranidae > Aquarana > Aquarana catesbeiana. The sequence continues at coordinate 621,777,711 of NC_133326.1, read as the reverse complement.
ACGCGGGATCATCAGAAGTGCCCGCCCTCGCCGGAACTGGCGTTGCCCATCATCCGACCCGGCCATAGAGCTTCACATGCTGGCTGCCTAACAGGCAGGAGAGAATTGGTGCACTTCCCACAGCGCCCCCCTGGGCAGAAGAAACACGGACCTCCTCAGCTGTCCTCCTTCCTCAAGAGAAGCTGAGGCGCGCAATACCGCAGTTTTAAAAACAGGTAATAGCGGCTCCCCAGCCTTTACCTGACTGCAAATGCAAGAATGAGCGAGAGAGATAGAGAGACCCGACTGCCCCTCCTTCTCAGAACTATTTTGGCTTCAGCCTCTGACTGTTTAGCCACGGCTTCCAAGCAGTGTCTCCCCACCGGAGAAAACACCTGAACTGAGGGGCCGATGAGGTTTAAATGTTGAATTGAAAGGCAGTGTTTCCTGAGAGGGGAGGAGCCAGTGTCTCTCTATGGTGCTGTCCTGAAAGATGAATGGGGAAAAAAATTCCTTAAAACTTAGCCTTTAAAGATAGATCTAACAGTTGAGCCAAGGATTTAAAAACAGATTGCACAGTTGAAACCAGGATTTAAAAAAACAGTTGAACCAAGAATTTAAAAAATAGATCACACAGTTGAGCCCAGGATTTTAAAGTAGATTGAATTAAACAGTTGAGCCCAGGCATTTTCTATAGAGATTTGGAATATTACAAAGCATATGTAAAAATTATCCTAACAGAAAAAGACATTAACTTTTTTCCCATAAAATTACAAAAGGTGTTATTTTATGTGCCCATGTTGTATGCAAATTGAGCCTAGCAGGGTTCAGCCTTCTATGTAATACTTTCAGTATATCTCAGAAACAGATCTTCCCCTGAATTGCCTTCATCTGCTTCTTCCTCCTAAAGGAGCCATCTTTGTTCAGACACCAACCAGGATCAGCATTCACCTCTTGCTCTTTGATGATGTTGTCTCTGAACCAGCATTTTGTAAATGCTGGTACCTGCGCAACCACTTGCCATCTTGGGCAATTTTTAACATTTTTCACATAAATGTTAAAATCAGCGTTTTTTTATTCTTTTTAAATACTTAGATTCACCAAGTTTTAAATATTTTCTAAAAGCAGAGGCCTGGAGAATAAATATTGTGGTTATTGCAATTTTTTATGTCACGTGATATTTGTGCAAACTTTCAGGAGAAAAAAAAAATACACTTAACACTCCTTGTGATAGCTTTGCGCAGGGACAGGTACTCTTTATGGAGAGATCAGGAGTCTATTAGATCCCTTCTCTGCCCTCCAAGCCAGCTGATCAAACAGATCTGTTTGATCGTCTGATTTTCTGGCTGTACCTCCCAGGGAAACACAGCGCTAAACCAGCAGTGATAATATCCTCGTTACTTCAGGCTTCATTTGTCCATCTTCTCTGTGGGCAGCTGACCCAACTACAGGGGGTCCCCGGGTTACAAACAAGTTAGGGACTATAGGTTTGTTCTTAAGTCGAATCTGTTTGTAAGTCGGAACAGGTACATTTTTTAAGTGTAGCTCCAGCCAAAAAAACTATTTTTAAGCTTTTTGGATAGCATAGGGAAGGGTTAACACCCCTGTAACATTTGTTTTGCTGTGTGTGCCCCTGTTCAGAAGATTTCACCTCACTTTCTGTCCCAATGACAATTGGATTTTGAAAATTTTGGGTTGTTGTGGAAACAAGCATTGGTGATAAAGCATCAGTGGAGGTACCTTTTCCCCAAAATAGCTCTTACAGGAGAGAATTTCCCTTCCTAGGGGTAGATTTCCTCTCACTTCCTGTTGTCTGCCTCCGTTTGTAAGTAGGAGTCGTTTGTAAGTCGGATGTTTGTAACTAGGGGACCCCCTGTACTTACATTGGTCCCAGGATCCCTGGTCAAACTAGGGAGCCAGGGAATGGTGGCAGGAGGGAGTGCCCCCTTGTGATCCCTGTAAAAGTGTTTGGGTGGCTGCAAAAGCCACGAAGGATCACTTTTACATGAAAGCCATTCACTGGCTGAAAAAAAAAAAAAAAAAAATTATATAAATATAAGAAGAGGCATCTAATTTTACCACAAAAAAAAACGAGAAAACGTATTGACTCGAGTATAAGCCTAGGGTGAGAATGCAGCAGCTACTGTAAGTGGAGTGGGGAGTACTCAGAATGGTCAGGGGTGGGTAGTGGGGTTCCCCAGGGTTCTGTGCTGGGACCAATCCTATTTAATTTGTTCATAAAAGACCTGGAGGATGGGATAAATAGTTAAATCTCTGTATTTGCAGACGATACTAAGCTAAGCAGGGCAATAACTTCTCCGCTGGATGTGGAAACCTTTCCAAAAGATCTGAACAAATTAATGGGGTGGGCGACTACATGGCAAATGAGGTTCAATGTAGAAAAATGTAAAATAATGCATTTGGGTGGCAAAAATATGAATGCAATCTATACACTGGGGGGAGAACCTCTGGGGGAATCTAGGATGGAAAAGGACCTGGGGGTCCTAGTAGATGATAGGCTCAGCAATGGCATGCAATGCCAAGCTGCTGCTAACAAAGCAAACAGAATATTGGCATGCATTAAAAAGGGGATCAACTCCAGAGATAAAATGATAATTCTCCCACTCTACAAGACTCTGGTCCGGCCGCACCTGGAGTATGCTGTCCAGTTCTAGGCACTAGTCCTCAGGAAAAATGTACTGGAAATGGAGCGAGTACAAAGAAGGGCAACAAAGATAATAAAGGGTCTGTGACTAGGAGGAGGCAGAGCTTTGTTACAGTGGCTGCGTGTATAGGAAGTCTGCGCCATCTACGCCGTTCCGCTGCCTCCTCCTCCTTGTCCGTCCGTGATGAGGAGGAGGCGGTGCTTTGTTACAGTGGACGGCGCGGACTTCTTATACACACACAGCCAATGTAACAAAGCTCCGCCTCCTCCTCGTGACGGAGGAGGAGGAGGCGGGATGGCGCAGACCTGCTTTGAATAGGAGGGGACAATGTACGGCGTAATATGGCTTTCCTAACCTTCGCATCAATACTGACACGGCGGATAAGGTACATGGGCATACTGAGGCATGCAATGGGCACAGTGAGGCTTAAAATGGGCATAGTGAGGCTGCAAATGGGCATTGTTGACCCTCTTTTCATAGTTACATAGTAGGTGAGGTTGAAAAAAGACAGTCCATCAAGTCCAACCTATGTGTGTGATTATGTGTCAGTATTACATTGTATATCCCTGTATGTTGCGGTCATTCAGGTGCTTATCTAATAGTTTCTTGAAGCTATCAATGCTCCCCGCTGAGACCACCGCCTGTGGAAGGGAATTCCACATCCTTGCCGCTCTTACAGTAAAGAACCCTCTACGTAGTTTAAGGTTAAACCTCTTTTCTTCTAATTTTAATGAGTGGCCGCGAGTCTTGTTAAACTCTCTTCTACGAAAAAGTTTTATCAATATTGTGGGGTCACCAGTACAGTATTTGTATATTGAAATCATATCCCCTCTCAAGCGTCTCTTCTCCAGAGAGAATAAGTTCAGTGCTCGCAACCTTTCCTCGTAACTAAGATCCTCCAGACCCTTTATTATCTTTGTTGCCCTTCTTTGTATTATAATATATATATATATATATATATATAAATAAATTTTTATATCTTACCGAGATCGGAGAGCAGGTAAAACAACATTGCAAGTGTAAGTTGCCATGTCTTCTGAAAGCACCTTAAAAGCTGCAAAGACAAAAAAGAAAAAAAAAAAAAAAAAAAAAAAAAAATAATCATCTTTCAGTTCCACCCTGCAATTATAACTACAGAATTCACACTTTTGTGACATCCCTTTATACACAATTATTATATTGATATTTAAGGTGGAAAGTAGTGGACAGACCTGCTGGGCTTGACCATACAAAGCACTGGTAAGAAGGGGAAGAAGAAAGAAGGGGAAAAAAAAAAGGAAAAGAAAGAAGAAAACGAAGGAAAAAAAGGAAAAGAGGAAAGAAGAAAGCAAAGCCTAGGACCACCTTCAATAATCCATTGATTGCCACCTAAAACATTCCTACTTACCCTGACCTGAACACAGGACCCAATTACAGAACATTTCCACTATAATTTATAGACAGAGAATATTATAACTCTAACATTACCTGACCAGTGTAAATAAATCAGAACACGATCATAACATTCAATTACAATCGCTACAGATATGGTCCTGATCAAACTGAACAAATCCCAGAAACCAGGCCGTCAAGCCCAAGTTTGCTGAACTTTATTTATAGATTTTGGTGGTAACCGTTATCCTTAGTGATGTTGTCCCCTATGTCACACTCTGTCTTCCAAATTTTATATCAAATTTGTCCCCACTGAATGCAATTAAAACACCACTCTATTACTGTACACACCCTTGAAGCACAGAATAGTACTTATAACAACATAACATGGTAATAAGTGAACATTATCAACAGTTTTATTACACTCCATAAGCCATGATCACTACACCATAAAGGCTGCACCATGACCTGACCATTGGACATTATAAAACAATCCTATTATGTTCTGTAGAGACACTCAAAACAAAAAACCACAGGATATAATCTTAATACAATTATACTGTATAGGGCTGAAACAACTAATCAATTAATCGACAACTAATCGATTATGAAAATAGTTGACAACTATTTTCATAATCGATTAATTGGGCAACATACACAATGCAAAATTTGTTTACATATCAGGAAATACAGTGCAGCACACATACATGCAGCGTCAGCCGCTGTCTCGGGACCCTTATAGGATAAATTGATATCAGCAGGAGCCACTGGCTCCCTCTGCTGTCAATCAAATCCAGCGACATGGGAGCTGAGGGGGCGGGGTCGAGACCTGCTGTCTGTGTCAATGGATGCAGCAAAAGGACTCAGGAGCACGCCCATATGGGTGCCCCCATGGAATGCGGATCTCTGCGGGGGGGGGGGCAATCAAGAAGAGGAGGAGCCAGGAGCGCCACGGGGGGACCCCAGAAAAGGAGGATCAGGGCCACTCTGTGCAAAACCCTTGCACAGAGCAAGTAAGTATAACAGGTTATTTAAAAAAAAAAAATCCTTTACAATTACTTTAAGGAACCTGTGAGTTAAAACAAACAGCATTTCTGCTTGCACGTGATTGGATGACGTTGCTCTATATGGAAATAAAATGCCATTTTTTACCTGGCCATTAGACATTATTATTATTATTATACAGGATTTTTATAGTGCCAACAGTTTGCGCAGCACTTTACAACGTAGAGGGGGGACAGTACAAATACAGAAGGAATTGCCATCTTACCCCCTAATCTTTAATCTCGTAATGGAGCCTCTAGTTGAAAGCATTAGATCTGACACAAAATTCTCAGGGATACCTATCGCAGACCAAGAACATAAAAACCAGCTTATTCGCTGATAACGTTATACTTATGGTCACAAACTCAGTCGCTTCTCTACCGGAAATTCAAAGGACACTGGCCTGGTTTAGCAAAGTCTCATACTATAAAGTGAACAAAACTAAATCATAGATCTTAAATCTAGGAGTGAATACTACTACTAGCGAAAGCCTTAAACAATTTCCTTATGTCTTGGGGACAAACAGTATAACCTATCCAGGCGTAAAAATAACTAACTCAAGGAAATCATTGTTTCAACCCAACTATTTACCACTCCGTACCAAACTCCAAGAGGATCTCACCAGGCTGGCGCCTTTTCAGTGTTCATGGATGGGGCGACTGGCGGCTTTTGAAATGTTCCATCTTCCACAAATCCTCAATCTATTCAGGACCCTCCCAATACCAATTCCAGCTAGCTACTTTAAATCACTTCAAACTATACTATCAAAATATATCTGGCAAGGTAAAAAAAAAACAAAAAAAACAACAGATGTGCCCATGCAAAACGAATTAATTAAACAACGCCAGGCAGGGGGAACTGGTTACATAGATTTTCAAGACTAATTCTTGGCCTTAGTGCTTACACAAATAAAAGAATGGTTTCTATCTTCCCCCTCTACATTATGGGGGAAAATAGAACGTTCTACCATACCAGGAGACAAATTAATCCACATGGTTATTCTGTGTCACAATCGGAGCTAAAATCCCACCGCATCTATCCCCAACCATCTTGGCAACACTCAAGGCCTGAGATCGATTTCCAAAAAGTTGCTCATCATGCCCCCTTACATCTACTCTCCACATACCCTTATGGGGCATACACACGGTCGGACTTTTTGGCTACAAAAGTCCGACAGCCTGTCCAACAAACTTTCGATGGACTTTTGGCGGACTTGCGGCGGACTTTCTAACGAACGGACTTGCCTACATACGATCACACAAAATTCAGACGGATTCGTACGTGATGACGTACACCGGACTAAAATAAGGAAGTTGATAGCCAGTAGCCAATAGCTGCCCTAGCATGGGTTTTTGTCCGTCAGACTAGCATACAGACGAGCGGATTATTGGGTCCGGCGGAGTTACGACGTAAAGATTTGAAGCATGTTCCAAATCTAAAGTCCATCAGATTTGTGACTGGAAAAGTCCGCTGAAAGTCCGGGGAAGCCCACACACGATCAGATTGTCCGCCGGATTTGGTCCATCGGACTTTTGTAGCCAAAAAGTCCGACCGTGTGTACGCCCCATTAGAGTCATTGCAAAATGTAATGCAAAACAACATCCTATGTGGCGTGGAAATCGAAATGAATAATGCACATAAATGATCTGATCATTAAGGAAAACATCAAATCATTCCCCAACTTACAAAAAGATTATCACTTGCCAAACTCAGACCTTTTCCTATACTGTACCTCCACACCCAACACTGCATCACCACACTCCCGACATGGACCTGCAAAATCCCCCAATTGGCATGGATATTTCTTAGAGCCCCTAAATCTCATCAAAAAGGGATATCATTGCTCTATAATCTTCTTCAACATAAAAATGCCTTTACCAAAACAACCCCACTACTTAGGTGGGAATCGGATCTGGGATATACCGTAATTACATTGTGGATCAATGGGCTAAAGCCTGCAACTCCACATACATGGCCACCTGCTGCTCCACCCTCTGGGAGCTATCAATTAAACTGACACAACGTTGGTACCTTACCCCTGACAGACTGTCCAAATTTGACACACAAATAGAAGATAAATGCTGGCGGATGTGTGGGCAAAGAGGTGATATGCTCCATATCATCTGGAAATGCCCCAAACTGACACACTATTGGAAAGCAATATTCCAGTTTCTTTCTGAAATAACCCAAAACGACAATCGCCATGAGACCTACACTGGCACCATTGTCCCTTGACATTAAAAAATTCCCGACAAATCATAACTCATATATTACTGTCAGCAAGATTTATCATCATCAGACAGTGGAAAAAACCAGACCCGCCCACACCGAGTGACGTGGTCAATACGACCCAGGTACACTTCACTTACAAATACTAGCAGTGAGAAACGAAAATCAATCCTATAGAATGTGGCAACCGTGGTGGAACTGGATTAACTCTCCGGGAATGGTCAATGCTCTAGGTTCCTAACCTCACTGTTACGGTCAGGGAACTTTATTGTTCTTGTTCATTGGTTATTATTTGAATCACCTTGATAAATACAGAATCGCAAGATTAAGGTGTAATCTCTAAGGAGGAGTGGGGTTGTCATCACCTTGGACACAGTTTTGCACCCATAGGGGTGTCCAGAATGGTTGCCAATCCTCCTACCTCCACATCACAGCGGACGCCTAAAGAAAAACCGCATAACACCAATACTCTTCCATGTTGATGCCATTATAGTGCCCAATGTGTAGTCATATCCAGATGACCTGCAATATGTTCTAGCATTACTTGACAGATAATATTTGTCTATATACCTGTCTGTTTACTTGTATATTTATTTCTGTTACAAATGGAAAATATTAATAAAAACTACTGAACCAAAATTGTCCAAAATTTCTTGGTATGTTGATGTCTTAACCGCTTCCCGACCGCCTCACGCAGATATACTGTGGCAGAAGGGCACGTACAGGCAAATTAACGTACCTGTACGTTGCCCTTTAAGAGGCGGCTTGCGGGCGTGCCGCCGGGAGCTCCGTGACCAAGAGTCCCACGGACCCGATGTCCGCGATCATCTCACGGTGAGGAAGAACGGGGAGATGCTAATGTAAACAAGCATCTCCCCGTTCTGCCTAGTGACACTGTCACTGATCTCTGCTCCCTGTGATCAGGAACGGCGATCAGTGTAATGTAAAACACGGCCCCTCTCCCCCACAGTTAGAAACACTCCCTAGGACACACTTAACCCCTACAGCGCCACCTAGTGGTTAACCCCTACATTGCCATTTTTACAGTAATCAATGCAATTTTTAGCATTGATCGCTGTATTAATGCCAATGGTCCCAAAAATGTGTCAAAATTGTCCGATGTGTCCGCCATAATGTCGCAGTCATGATAAAAAAAAAAAATCGCTGATCGCTGCCATTACTAGTAAAAAAAAAAAAAAAAAAAAATTATCAATAAAAATGCCATAAATCTATCCCCTATTTTGTAGACGCTATAACTTTTGCGCAAACCAATTAATAAAAGCTTATTGCGATTTTTTTTTTACCAAAAATATGTAGAAGAATACATAACGGCCTAAACTGAGGAAAAAAAATTGTTTTTTTAAATATTTTTTGGGGATATTTATTATAGCAAAAAGTAAAAAATAATGCGTTTTTTTTCAAAATTGTCACTATTTTTTTGTTTATAGCGCAAAAAATAAAAACCGCAGAGGTGATCAAATACCACTAAAAGAAAGCTCTATTTGTGGGAAAAAAAGGACGTCAATTTTGTCTAGGTGCAACGTCGCACGACCGCGCAATTGTCAGTTAAAGCGACGCAGTGCCGAATCGCAAAAAGCGCTCTGGTCAGGAAGGGGGTAAATTCTTCCCTTCACTGGAACAAAGGGGCCACGCCCAACCACTGAAAAACAACCCCACACCGTAATCCCCCTCCACCAAATGATTTGGACCAGTGCACAAAGCAAGATCTATGAAGACATGGATGAGTGAGTTTGGGGTGGAGGAATATGATTGGCCTGCACAGAGTCCTAACCTCAACCTGATAGAACATCTTTGAGATGAATTAGAGTGAAAACTGCGAGCCAGGTCTTCTCATCCAACATCAGTGCCTGACCACACGAATGCGCTTCTGGAAGAATGGTCAAACATTCCCATAGACACACTCCTAAACCTTGTGGACGGCCTTCCCAGAAGAATTGAAGCTGTTATAGCTGCAAAGGGTGGGCCAACTCAATATTGTACCCTACGGACTAAGACTGGGATGTCATTAAAGTTCATATGTGTTTAAAGGCAGGCGTCCCAATACTTTTTGTAATATAGTGTATATGAACGGTCTGCACTGGAAATAATGCTGTTTTAGATGACATGCAAATCTATGCTTTTCGGATTGCATCTGATCCGCATAGAATTCACATAAGTGTGAACTGGGGCTCAATGCTTTTCACTTTCTGAAATATTCTCTGATTGGACAAAGTGGCAAGTATGACATCACTGACTGCCTCTCCACCTCATCCAATGAGAGAGTTCTTTGCATTCATTCAAAAAGTGCAAAACATTCTCTGAATGGTGACCGTGCAGAGCGGCCGACCTCCTGTATTCACAATGATTCAGTCTAGTCACTCAGCACAGGATCTGGAAGGCAGTCACTGGAGTAATGATATTATAGGAAATGTAACTGCGCTGATCCTAAAGTGCTTATAAATTATTTACCACAAAAACGGTGTCTGCAAAATGTGTACAAATAGTACAAAATAGTACAAATACAGTGCAAAATATCAATATATAGTGCAAAATATCAAACACCAGAACATAGGTTTTTGACAATAGTCCCCAAAGTCCTCTTCACAGTTTAATCATTTAAATCCCATGTGCGCAAATTCACATCCGTGCTTTAGGAACCTTTTCACCACTTCCTGAACCACCACCTTCTGAAATGGGCACTCACCAGAAACTAAAAAAAAAACAAACAAAAAAAAAACCACCTCGCCTTTGGTTAATATTGGGATACCCACTCCACTTTCATGGGTTTATCTGGCATTTTTCCAACTAGGTCGCCACTAGTTACTCCTCACATCTCCACATTAGTCTTGATATCTCATAAGAAGTAAACATCCATCCATTGCGCACACAGCAGTGTGTTTTTTGGGTTAGCTCACGCCACTTCCTCTTCCGGGATCGGCGTGCATTCCAAGCCTCGATCTGGTACAGGTTAGGACAGGAAGCGACGTTGGCAACTACCCAGAAGCCTCTACGCGTGTCACATACATACATGATCAGGAAGCATGTATGCAAAACACATAGAGGCTTCTGGGTAATCGCTGACGTCACTTCCTGTCCTAACCTGTACCAGATCGAGGCTTGGAATGCATGTTGATCCCGGAAGATGAATCGGCGTGAGCTAACCCAAAAAACACACTGCTTGAAGGACTCGGTGCCGGTCTAAAGGCACCTGGATTGTGAGTGCACATTTTATATGTTTACCTTATTGATTTAAAATAAATTTTAGAAAAACATGATGCGCAATGATGGATGTTTACTTCTTATGAGATATCAAGACTAATGTGGAGATATGAGGAGTAACTAGTGGCGACCTAGTTGGAAAAATGCCAGATAAACCCATGAGAGTGGAGTGGCTATCCCAATATAAACCAAAGGCGAAGTTTTTTTTCTAGTTTCTGGCGAGTTCCCATTTCAGAAGGTGGTGGTTCAGGAAGTGGTGAAAAGGTTCCTAAAGCACGGATTAAACTGTGAAGAGGACTTTGGGGACTATTGTCAAAAACCTATGTTGTGGTGTTTGATATTTTGCACTATATAGTTACATAGTATTGATGATTGTACATTAAAACCTTGCATTGTGAGTATAATTCGTTCCAGAAACATGCTTGTAATCCAAAGCAATTGTATATCAAAGCAAATTTCCCCATAAAAAATAATGGAAACTCAGATGATTCGTCCCACAACCATTTATTCATAGGTCCTTCAGTTTATAGTCCATATAAAAAGATTATAGCAATGTGATAGCTTATATAACCATAAAATGTCCAACCACAAATGGAGGCCTCCACAAGGGGATTAGAAGCCAAATCCAGCAGGAGCTCCAGAGTAAGGATGAGCCCTGTGATTAGCGCTGTGCCGACTTCCTGGCGGGCTCTGCACGTGGAGTGTGCGAACACGCCGGAGCTCGTCCTTACTACAGAATATAAAAGAGAAGAGAGGCACCTCTAAAACTTTTTTGCAGAAGGGAGTTTAACAAGACTCGTGGCCACTCATTAAACTTAGAAGAAAAGAGGTTTAACCTTAAACTACGTAGAGGGTTCTTTACTGTAAGAGCGGCAAGGATATGGATTTCCCTTCCACAGGCGGTGGTCTCAGCGGGGAGCATCGATAGTTTCTTGAAACTATTAGATAAGCACCTGAACGACCGCAACATACAGGGATATATAATGCAATACTGACATATAATCACACACATGGGTTGGACTTGTGTCTTTTTTCAACCTCACCTACTATGTAACTAAGTGTAGCGATATGTTATACCTTCATTAAATGTAACCATGTTGCTACACTTAGAGGCGCCTCTCTTCTATACTCTGCTGTGACATGACGCTACTTGTATATGGAGACAAAATTTATTTAAAAATTTTGCTTTTCTTGCAAAACGCTCTCAAACCAAGATTTTTCTGTATTTATTTGTACACATTTTGCAGACACCATTTTGGTGGTAAATAATTTATAAGTACTTGAGGATCAGCGCAGTTACATTTCCTATCATACGATTTACCCCCTAATATTGGTAGGGGACTTTTTAAACACAGCAGATCTAATTTTAAATATTTTGTAATTATTTCTGCATTATTTTTTGCGCCGGTGACACACTTTTTCTTTCATTCACTGAAGTAATGATGTCTGCTTTAGCGATTTCCAGCGTGATTGCTCCGGTATGATCTATACATAGATAAATTGATCCAAGCTGCTCCAATGTGACTATGGATAGCATGCCGACGTCCGGAATTCTTCTTTAAAAGGCAACCAGGAGGAAGTGGCTGTAAAGAGGCTGCGGGGGGATCAGCAGCACAGAGACTCAGGAAAGGAAAGTGCCATTATTATAAAATAAAACCAGATGGTGATTGTTTATGATGCTGATAAGAAGAAAGGCTGCAGTGATGAGGATACAGACAGAGGTGAAGTACAGATCATTGGGATCTATGGTGATCAGAGTCACTTTGGCTGTCTATGGAGGTGTATACAGGGGTGAGCCCACTATGGGGGTCCCTGCCAGCCTCCAGCTACAACCCCCAGCATGCTGTGCCAGCCAGACACTGTTAGGACATGCTGAGCCTTCTAGTCCCCCCAGCAGCCTCTGTGTATGCCCGGATGGTAGAATATCAGATCGGTCATTATTAAGCCCGTTAACCGCTCCCCCCTGATCCCCGCTCTCCCTATACTCACCACGGCCTTCTATCCTCTTCCTGCCCGGGCCACAAGCATCAACAACCAAGCCACCGGCAGACTCAGCTCAGCCAATTACAGCAGAAGAAGCTGCTACCCTGCCTCTTCCTACACCAATCGCGAAGCACGTGGGCGGGGCATTTCTTCCATTGGTTCCACACTTAGGACTCCAATAACCCACCACTGCCCTGGCTTCAGCGCTTCATCTGCGCATGCGCCCTGGGAGGCACCTTGTCCCCTGTCTAAGCTTCTCCTTGTCTGTGGGTTATAGTGACCATAATGGCTACAGATTGAAAACCCTCAGCGTTTATTTCGTTTATCCACTTCAGCTGCAGACAGACCATTTCTGGCACTTTTTGCTGGAAAATGTCTAAAAAACCCCAAAAACATTATATATTTTTTTAAAGCAGAGGCCCTGGAGAATAAATTGGTGGGTTTTAAATTTTTTTTTTATGTTACATGGTATCAGTGTTGCCAACCCCCTGAAGTGAAATTTACTGGCAGGATGACAAAATTTACAAACGGCACCACTTTTTTACTGGCAAAAATCATGAAAATTACTGGCAGATCCGCATTTTTTACTGCCACTGCAAAAAAGTACCTAAAATTACTATTTTCAGTGCTAAACAGTGCAAGGATACATATTTGAACTATAAACATATAGCTAGTGCTATTAGCAATGTGTTTAAGCTAAACAAAAGTAAAAAAACATTTCTCCATTGACATGAAGGTCAGGTTACTATAACCCAGCTAGCACTAGGTTCCCTCCTTACATCAGAGTCTGCAGGGATCCCCCTTACAGTGAAAGGGAACTCTTATGTAAAGGGGAACGCTGCAGATCATGGTCTAAGGGGGAACTCTGATGTAAGGGGAGGCGCTGGTGACCAGAGACCACCTTATATGAGAGTCCACTGTGTTCCCTTTACATCAGAGTTCCCAATTACATTAGGGTCTGCAGATTGAGTTTCCCTTTGCACTGTAAGGGGCAATCCTGCAGACTTTGATGTAAAGGGGAATGCCAGGAACTCTGATGTGGTGGGCACTCTGGTGACCAGAGACCACCTTCCGCAGAGTGAATACACTAAGGTAAGGGGAGTTACTAATTTAGGGGGAAACCTTTATATTAGTGCCCCTTACATTATTGTATTCACTCCCCCTTACATCAGCAACCCCCCTAGACTGACTTGGCGGTGCTGTCACTGACCTCCTCTCAGGTGCATCGTGCAGGGCTCAGTCAGATGGCCCCAGCTTGGTGGTTCTGGTTTTCCTATGGTCTCCTCTCCACAGTCCACACACGTCTGACTTCTCCCGTGACCCCATGATCCCGGCGGCGCTCCCACTCTTGACTCCTTTCCCGACTCCCCCTCAGAGACTGCAGACATGATGTAGGAATAGATCAGAGGCTGCGGACAGGAGATGGTCAGAGGCTGCGGGCAGGAGATGGTCAGAGGCTGCGGGCAGGAGATGGTCAGAGGCTGCGGGCAGTAGATGGTCAGAGGCTGCGGGCAGGAGATGGTCAGAGGCTGCGGGCAGGAGATGGTAAGAGGCTGTGGGCAGGGGATGGTCAGAGGCTGTGGGCAGGGGATGGTCAGAGGCTGTGGGCAGGAGATGGTCAGAGGCTGCGGACAGGAGATGGTCAGAGGCTGTGGGCACTGGGCAGGAGATGGTCAGAGGCTGCGGACAGGAGATGGTCAGAGGCTGCGGGCACTGGGCAGGAGATGGTCAGAGGCTGTGGGCAGGAGATGGTCAGAGGCTGTGGGCAGGAGATGGTCAGAGGCTGTGGGCAGGAGATGGTCAGAGGCTGTGGGCAGGGGATGGTCAGAGGCTGTGGGCAGGAGATGGTCAGAGGCTGTGGGCAGGAGATGGTCAGAGGCTGTGGGCAGGGGATGGTCAGAGGCTGTGGGCACTGGGCAGGAGATGGTCAGAGGCTGCGGACAGGAGATGGTCAGAGGCTGTGGGCACTGGGCAGGAGATGGTCAGAGGCTGCAGACAGGAGATGGTCAGAGGCTGCGGACAGGAGATGGTCAGAGGCTGCGGGCACAGGAGATGGTCAGAGGCTGTGGGCAGGAGATGGTCAGAGGCTGTGGGCAGGGGATGGTCAGAGTCTGTGGGCACTGGGCAGGAGATGGTCAGAGGCTGCGGACAGGAGATGGCCAGAGGCTGCGGGCACTGGGCAGGAGATGGTCAGAGGCTGTGGGCACAGGAGATGGTCAGAGGCTGCGGGCACAGGAGATGGTCAGAGGCTGCGGGCACAGGAGATGGTCAGAGGCTGCGGGCACAGGAGATGGTCAGAGGCTGCGGGCACAGGAGATGGTCAGAGGCTGTCACTCACTGTGACCCTTTCATCTCTCCACCGGGCCGGCTTCACCCCCCCGTAATGTCCTGCCGTGGCCGGGCCCACCCGGTAACATGGCTCCTCCAGGTCCTCCTGCTCCCCCCGCTGAACCGCCTAAAACTGAAGAACGAGCGGCGGCCGGCGGCTTCTGTTTTAAAAATGGCGCCAGGCGGCGTCATTACATTACTGCGCATGCGCCGGCCTGCAGAGCTTGTACGATCTTTCCCGAGTCCTGCAGGCTTCGGAACGGCGCATGCGCAGTTGCATGGCTGGCCCGCAGCCATCTTTTTTACGGGCACCGGCTGCCCGTAACGGGCATTCACGGGCGCCCCGAAAATGGGGCGATTTTTACGGGCTGCCTGTAAATTAATGGGCGGTTGGCAACACTGCATGGTATTTGTGCAGAGTGTTTTTTAAATGCAATTTATGGGAAAAATAAACTTTTTTGAATGTTAATGCGAAAAACACAATACATACACTTTTTTTTGTTGTAAAATGTAATAAATGATGGTACGCCAAGTAAATAGGTACCAAACATGTTATGCTTTAATATTGCGCACATCGGTGCAACAGCGACGAATAATGTAAAGTTTACTATCCATAGGCGGCACTTTTAAAGCCTTTACAGGTTGCCACTTTAGATTTAGGCTCCGTTCACAGCTCCACGTTCCGAATCGCGGGATGGAATCGCTGCATTTCTGCGGCATAGCGGCAAATCACGGGATGCCCGTGCAATCCCGGTGCGTTGCCCGGCGATTCCAATAGCACCCCAAATGCGGCACGTTTTTCGCGCGATCTGTCGGGCGACAATCGCGGTAAAAAAGCCCGAACAGAATCGCGGGACGCCTGTCACCTAAAAGAAATCCAGGAGCTTCTTTTGGACGACGGGCGTCCCACGATTCTATTTGCGTGTTTTTACCACGATTGTCGCCCCCGTACGCAGATATGTGAACAGAGCCTTAGGGTCCTTTCGCACGGGCGTTCCATTTGTCCGTTTTTCCTCCATCCGTTGGCAGATGAAAAACGGACATGTATGTCTATGGGCTAGCGGACGTTAGTGGATGATCATCCGCTGACACCCACCTCCCTTAGGTTCCATTTTTAGAGAAGGAAGAAAACCCTATTTTTCTTCCGTTTAAAAGACGGAAAGGATGAAAAACGGATGTTAGGGGACACCATCTGCTTACATCCGATCCGCTGACATCCGTTTTTCTCCCAAAAACAAGGGATTCAGTTTTTTAGTTCAGTTCAGTCACTTTTTTTTTAAAAAAACAGATAAAAAACAGATGTCAGTGGACATGAAAACGGATGTAAAAATTGATATCCATATCCGTTTTTGACCCTTTCTTTTACAAAAATAAAAGTGACTGAACTAAAAAAACTGAACGCCCCTGTGAAAGGACCCTTAAGGCTCGTACACACGATTGGATTTTCCGCAGACAAAGCCTCAGACTCTTGTCCGAAGGGCGTTGGCCAAAAACTTGTCTTGCATACAAACGGCACACAATTGTCGGCCAACAAACACGAACGTAGTGACATACTAGACGTACTACAAGACGATAAAGAGGACGTTCAATTGTCATGCACCACCCTTTGGGATCCTTCTGCTAATTTCGTGTTAGTAGAATTTTGGTGAGTGTTGATTCGCGCTTTTCATTTTACGCTTTTCATTTTGCGATTTTTATTTCGCGCTTTTCAGTTCGTTTCTGGACGGCCGTTCGTCAACCAGACATGTTGCGGAATCGGAGAAGATAACGTGTTATTTATTATTGGCCTTGGATTTATTGCTTTGACCCAAGTCCAGGCCAGGAACAGGAGGAGGAGGATTTCTTGGACCAAAAATTGGTTGCTTTATTAATCGTGACCAATTATGTCATATGCCTTTGCTGCGGGAGCTCCAGGAGAATAATCCGGATGATTTTCGGAATTCTCTCCGGATGACGGACCCCTGCTTTCACCAACTCTTGGCATTGTTGACCCCCTATATTAAGAAGCAGGACACATGCATGAGGCTTTTATTTTATTTTTGGTTGAATAATAATGATTTGATTTGTTGTATTTTCTATATTTTTGGATGCATAGTATGCACTTTTTGGTTAAGTTCTATTGGCAGATAGCATGTCTAATTTAATTTGTTTTCTTTTTTTAATGTACAATAAAAAAATTGTAGAGAATAATATTTTGCTATGTGTTTTACTTCAAATGACAGTTTGGGAGTAGGCAGTTACATTTAAAAAAAATACGATGTAAAATTACCAAGGGACACCAATATAGTTGTATCTTTGATCTTAAAAACTACGGGATAATGGTGTTGTGGTAACTTGACCAAAAAAACAAGCATATTAATATTATTTTTGATATCACTAGAAAATAAAAGCCATTTAAAACATATTTGGCAGAACTCCATCAGTATCACCAGCAAAGCAGCTTCATTATTATCCCATTAAAAAAAGAAGAGAATTGTGCGCTGCATTTCGAGATTTCATAATTTGCCACGTCACGAATGTGAATTCTCCATTACGAATGCTAGTTTACAATACCGACCGCTTCTGGCTTGTCCTTGCTTCTGAGCATGTGTGTTTGTACTTTGGACTTTTGTCCGACGGACTTGTGTACACACGATCGGAAAATCCAACAACAGACTGTTGCTTGCCGAAAATTTTAAAACCTGCCATCCAACATTTGTCCGCAGAAAATCCGACAAGAATTGTCCGATGGAGCGTACAAGCGGTCGGATTTTCTGACAACAGCCTGTCATCACACATTTCCCATCGGAAAATCCAATTGTGTTTACGAGGCTTTACAGAGAAGGTCTGGTGCTCAAATTATTGCCTACTATCTGACGTTCGCAGTGATACCTCACACGTGTGGATGATCGCTGTTTGCACTTGCGCGGGACCGACGCATGCATTTGCCTTTGTGCGTAAGCACAGGGGGACGGGGCACTTTTATTTTTTTTTTTCAATTATTACTCTTTTTATTTGTAAACTGTTGCTTTAATTTTTTTTTTAACACTTATTTTGCTGTCACAAGAAATGTAAACATCCCTTATGACAGCAATAGGCATGTGACAGGTACTCTGTATGGAGGGATCTGGGGTAAAAAAAACCCCAAACCCCTCGTCTGCATATTAAAGCATTCAAAACATCAAGATCAGTGTTTTTTAAATACATTTATTTTTTTTTTAAATGGCGCCGATGACATCCGGGTAGACCGGAAGTGATGTCAGTTCATCCCTTCCAGGTTACCGCTATGGAGACCTGATTAGAGCCGATTCCAACTTTGTTCTGGTGTCTGGCCAGCCGGAAAAGGTGCTGGCCGGTTGCTGAGGTCTCCTGGAAGGACAGGAGAGCCTAAGCGAGCCACGGAAGGCTGCAAGAGGGGGGAGGACGCCTGTTACCACCGGCTCTAAAAAAAACAGTACCAGGATGATGCCTGCAGAAGGCATCATCCCAGTACCACCACTTGAAGTCAAGCGACATACCGCTACGACGATTGGTGGCAAGTGCTTACCGAGTGCACTTCCAATTTTTTATGTCACGCGATATTACCGCAAAATTTCAGTACAAAATACACTAAAGTTAATTTTAGGGAATGCAAACACAATAAATTACCCAATTTTTTGGTAAAATATCAAAGCCAAGGTTGTACTGTGAAGGGATGTGATGTAGATAAAAATAATAATAATCTGAAAATGTCTATTTTCTTATGTGCATACATATTTTTCTACCTTACTCATTATATAAGTATACAGGTTTGCTCTGTTCCTATATTTTCTCAAGATGGCGGGTACCCCCTACATCCCACACATCAGAAGAACGCGGAACTGAAGATAAAACCAAGGACAGCCAAACCTCGTTATGAAGATTCTCCATCTTCTTTTCTATCTTAACCAATGAGATGTACCTATTAGACTAACATAGCAATGACGTATTTTTGTGTATAAAACATTAGCACCGCCTTGAATAAATTAGAAGTGTAAAAAGTAACGGTGCTGAGCGTGTCTCAGTGTGTTTACTTTTATATACATGCATAGCCACACTTTCCAATTAGAGACAGCAGCAGATAACCTTGGGCTCGATTGGAGCTCTTAATCATTTCCACAACAGCTGGTGCCGAAACCCGGGAGCTTCAGGCTACAGTCGAAGCCATACCGCGATAAGGATTTGAGCGTTAATTGATTGATAAGAGAGGGTTTGCGCAGCCCTAACAGTAGTACGGTAAGTCTTTTTATATTCTTACCACTGTACGACTTTCTTATCTTTTGGTTGACGGCTGGATTCTGTCGGTATGCTGAGACTGTCTTAGAGGCAGGTATTTCCTCGCCTGAGGCTGTTTTAACGAACCTGCCAATGGGTTTCTGCTGACTGTATTTTTTGTTCACTGTCTGCCATTCTTTGGGCTACGAAACTTAGCAGTCTAAAAGTACTACATGTGTGTATGTGTGTTCTCATCTCCAGACGAGCTGTCGGCCTCTGGGATGAGGTTTTACCTTGTAGCAAACGGTTGTAGACGGGTTACTCAAGGTTTGTCAGACCTTTGAGGGTTATCTCAGCTGCTGGAGCCCCCCGCAGTCTGAAAGTGTTACAGAAGTCTCACCCCCAGACGAGCTGTCGGCCTCTGGAGGGAGAGGTGTAACAGACGTCTATAAACGGGTTCATTTTTGCAGGGTGGTCTGCCCTTGTGGTTATCTTAGCCTGTTGAAATTTTGCAGTTCGAAGAGTGGCAGGTGTAATGTCCTGTCGTGAGTGTATTTGTGGTTTACTGTTTGCTATAAACGAGAGGGGTTGGGGTGGGGACTGGTTAAGGTCGGAGGGAGGGCTGCCCGGGGGATCTGTTGGGTCGCGGGCCGTTGCTCCCCACTACCCCTGACGTGTTTGTTCTTGTTCTGAGATTAACCGTACATTACAGGGTTATAGCAGACAGTAGCAGCTAGGAGCGCAGCCTTATGTGCCCCCACCCAAGGAATTTGATGATAAGGAGCAGTGAGAAGAATATTAACCTCTTAGTTGTACGTATTCTCCTCTCAAGCCGTTAGCCGAGAAACAGAGAGAGAAAAGAATGTGATATTGTGAAGAATGTGATATTGTGAAGAATGTGATATTGTGAAGAGGAGAGAAGATGTTGAAATAGTTGACAAAATTGAACGAAGTGGCGAAAGTTATGTTGCTAAAGAAACAGGGAGAAAAATCCTGTGTGATAAAGAAAATTGGATAAAGGAAGTTAAGAAAGATGGCGATTGTATTATGTATGTGTATCACAGAGTTGATGATACAGTATGTGAAATTACCACTCTATGTTGGAATTTGAAACAAAAGGAGGGGAGGGACAGCACTGCCCTCCGTCTAACAACCACTCCTTTCTCACCACCCAAGCACAACCCACTGTGACATCTCAGCCCGGCGGCCATCTTGGTACACCCAGTAAGCTTAAACAGCCTGTACCCAGCCCTCCCTGTTTTAAACTAGGATGGTTCATACCACACACCTGTCTTCCCCAATACGGGAGCATCACATTCCCAGGCCGGATATGTTAATGATGAAGAAGCATCTGAGTGGGAAGCCCAACAGCAGGCAGCAAGGCCACCCACTGATTTAACCCCCAATCCGGCTCCGGACTCACAGTTCCGAGAGGATCTCAAACAGATGCTGGCAACCGTAAAGAGTAGTGCCCCTTGCCAGCCCCTGCCCCAACAACAGTCTCGGTTACCAGAAGGGACACCAGTGATGTATGTCGCTTTTACTCCATCACAAGCAGAGACCTTAGTGACAAGTCTGCCTGACCCAGAGAAGCAGCCAATTCCCTTCTACCACAGGATTGTGCAGATACAAGAAACTTACTCAGCTGCCTGGAGAGACTTGATCAGCCTATGCCAAATCAAAGCAGGACATGTCTTTTGGCCAGTCATGCAGACGGCCTTCAATGATGCCTGCCTGACAAGTGCCACTTCCTACACCTCAGGCGTGGAGTTCTGTGCACAACTCCACGAATGGGCAAAGGAGAAGTTGACGGATCAGACCACCACAATCCAAGATATTACCTAAGATAAAGGGGAGTCTGTGAAGAAGTATCATGCTAGACTCATAAAGGCACACACACACACATGTTATCAACTGCTTTTGTTTCAGGGCTCAGAGAGGATATCAAAAAAGGCCTGATGGTGGCCCGCCCTGAATACCATTCAATGAAAATGTCTGATTTATTGTTGGTGACCAGAGGTATAGAAAATCAAAAAGGTAGAAAACCAACGCCCCTCATGGTAACCCGTGACGAAGATCCCGCCTACACTAGTCCACCACTGCCCAATACCAGGGAAAGGATCACCTGTTACAACTGTGGGAAACGGGGTCACTTTAGAAAAGAATGCAGAGCCCCAAGATGTCCCAGACGAAAAACCTACCACTTTCCTCATTGACAGGGGTGCAGCCAAAAGTGTGTTGAGGGCGGTGAACCTGCCTGATAATTCTTTCCTTTCCACTATTGATGTTTCCTGCGTGGGAATGGATGGGGTGCCCCGCTCCAGTCCACTTCCTGATTTGCTTGCCAGATTTGTGGTGTCCTCTACATGTCCCTTGAATCTACTAGGAGCTGATGTGTTGTCCAGACTACAGGCCTCAATCAGGGCACGCCTGAAGGGGGGATGAAGTTACATACTCCCCTATCTTTAGAAGACTCATCTGCTTTGTGTTTTTTGCCTCTCCTGATGACACTTCATGAAGCAAAAACTTCAAGTTCAATATTGCAGGAAGTACTTGACAGAATCCAGGCGTGCCTATGGTCCACAGGACCGGAAGACAACGGTCACTTAAAGGTGCCACCAGTTTCAGTCAAGCTAAAAGAGGGCGCATCATTGCCCCGGAAACCACAATAACCCCAAGAAGAGAACCCCTAAAGGAGAACCTAAAGGAGAACCAGGTACCTGCGGTGGATGCCTTTGACTGCAAAGTACCTCACAGAGGTGGACCTTACAAACGCTTTCTTCAGTGTCCACCCTTACCCCTCCTGCTGGTACCTTTTTTTTTTTTTTTTTTTTTGCATTCATCCACGGAAAGAAACAGCAACATACCTAAACAGTTGTGCCGCAAGGGGCACAGAACTTTCCAAGCCAGTTTGCAAAAGCTATGGCTATCATCCTTGACACATGACAAGAGGAACACCCGGAAGTGATTCTCTTCCAACATGTTGATGACCTTCTCCTTTGTGCAGCTGACTTACCCCCTGTTGAAGTCACCTCAGAAAGCCTGTTGTGCTATCTTGCCAACCAGGGGTGCAAAGCCTCAAAGCCCAAATTGCAGTGGTGCTCAACACCTGTCATTTTCCTTGGACACTGTTTGTCCCATGGGACAAGACACCCCACTGAAGACAGGGTGCAAGTAATCTCTGATATCTCACTGCCACAAGGTCAGAAATCCCTTCATACCTTCCTTGGACTAATTTCCTAGTGCAGAGCATGGATTCCAGAAGCCTTCCTACTGATGCTCTGCAATCAGACCCTTCCAGATGTCTCCTGAAGAAATATCTAAGTTTGAGGCCCTCAAGTGTGCCATCTCGGGCGCTAGGGCTCCCAGACTACGACAAAACGCTCAAGCTCTTTGTATCCGAACATCTGGGACATGCTGCAGGTGTACTCACCCAATCACACGGCATCAGCCTACGCCCCCATAGGATATTATTCCTGTCGGCTGGATGCGGTAGCAAGAGGAGGCCTATTGTGTCTGCGAGCTGGCTTTGCTGCACAAACCTTGCTTGACAAAACTTTGAACTTGGTCCTCGGACACTGCCTCGTTCTGCTTGCTCCCCATGACGTTGTTGCCATATTCAACCAAGATCCAGCCGAAACACTTGTCCACTACCAGACACTTGAGACTCCTGTGTTCCCTCCTACTGGACAGCATTACTCTATTAAGTTGTCAAACACTGAACCCTACCACCCTTCTTCCACTTCTCAAGGGGGGAAAGGAGGAGGAGGAGTAGAGTCTTGACTTGTCACCCCAGGACCACACAGGACACGCGGTCACCACTGAAAACACTGTTCTACAAGCTGAAGCCTTACCCCCGGTGATGTCTGCACAGGAGGCAGAGCTGTAAGCACTTACTACAGCATGTAAATTGGCAGAGGGAAAAAGAGCCAATATTCATATGGACTCAAGATATGCTTTCAGCATTGCCCATGATTATGGTGTTATCTAGGACAGAGGATTCCTGACGGCTGCAGGAACACCTGTGAAAACTTGATTGATGCCTTGCTTCTCACAACCCAAGTGACTATTATGAGTAAAAGCACACGACAAACTGAACTCAAAGGAAGCTTGAGGCAATCATCTAGCCAATTCAGCTGCCAAACAGACAGCTGGTGGTCCACGGGAAGTGGACAGCAGGGTGGTAGAAGAAGACCACCCTGTGCTTACCTTACAGACTCTCCCAGTGGACAGAGTTTATCTAAAAGAACTACAGGAAACAACAAGTCCGGATAAGAAGGAAAGCTGGAAACGGAGAGGAGCAACTCTCAGAAATGGACTATTCGAGTGCAACAAGAAGCCTTGTCTACCCAGGAGTAGGTACCCAGCCGTGGTGCAATGGGCACATGGAGCTGCCCACTTGACAAAGACTTTTATGAACTCTCTTATCAACAAGTGTTGCACCAAGAGTTACTCCACTGAAGGACAACTTCTGCAGATAATGCATTATCTGCACCAAATGTAACCCAGGACGCACAGAAAAAACACAGAAGAAGCACCTGGCAAAAGCCCTATACCCCATTCCAGAGGATGCAAATTGATCATTCTCAAGTGCCAAGAAGTGGCAGATTCGAAAACGCCCTAGTGGAAGTGATCATGACTGCCAGGACCACAGCTAAGAAACTACTAAGTGAGATAGTATTTAGATTTGGGGTCCCAGAGGTGATATTGAGAGATCAGGGCCCACCCTTAACAGCAACCCTTACTAAAGAGATTTGGGCAGCACTGGGGGTTCAGTTGGCACTACACACCCCATACCACCCTCAAAGTAGCGGGAAGGTAGAAAGGATGAATGGGACACTAAAAAAACAGGATGTTAAAGATGGCCCAAGAGACTAACATGAGTTGGCCAGACAGTTAGCCCATTGCCCTGTTCAGTGTCAGACACACCCCCGGGGGAAACATGCCCTATCCCCTTAATGAAATTTTGTTTGGTTCAGCTCCCAGACTTGGTTGTTACTTTCCACAACAGTTACAGTTGCAGTCTGATGTGTTGACTAATTATGTAACCACATTATCACGAGAATTAACCTGAATGCATGTCCAGGTGTTTTCTTCCATTCCAGATCCTGAATTAGATACAGGAACACACCAACTACTGTCTGGAGATACTTGAGCCAAGTTATGATGGTCCATTCCAAGTTTTGCTGACCACAGCCACCTCAGTCAAGTTGGCCAGGAAGAACACCTGAATGCACGCTTATCACTGCAGGAGAGCGTGTTTTCGGGTTCTGCATATCCTTTTTCTGTTTGATCTAGAGGGAATCTGGACCAGTGAATGTGCCCTTGCAAAGGTCATTATGCCCCCCCCCCATATCCTAACCAAAGATACCCCTGATACATACACTGACCCAGCACACAGTCAGAGGAGGAAGCGAGCAGCTCTCTCCGGAAGCTTTGATCCTCATGTATACATAGATGACATAGGGGTTACAAGGGGGTCCCTGATGAATTTAAAGCCAGGGACCAGGTAAAAGCTAGTTTTGAGTCTTTGATCCCCATAACAACTGTCAACAAGAATGTAGATTGGATTAACTACATGTCATGGTTATGCAATAGAGTTTGTCGATCAGCATACCTGTCTCCATGTGTTCATCTCTAGAGACCAGCTGACCCTCACCTGACTGCTTTTGTAACCTCTCCTCTAAGCATGGCCCCACCCCAGGCCCTATTAGGGAACCCTATATTAACCTGTGCACTGCACTGCAAGCCAGCAGTGCTGATCAACCATTGTGTGTACTTGCTGTGTTTCCTACATCTGATTCCTGTTACCGACTTTGGCATGTTCCCGACCATCCCTGTTTGCCTGTGACCCTGAACCTTGGCGTGTACTCTGTTGTCCTTGTCTGCTTGTGGCCCCGACCTTGGCTTGTCCCTTACTTTCCTTGTTGTTCCAGCCTGCTGCCTCCTTCCTCTTCTCCTGTAGTCTACTGTGAGCGTGAGCTATGAGACCCTGGGGGCCGCGACCTGGAGCCAGACTGCAGCGCAGTCCATCCTTACCACTAGAGGCTCTGGTGAACACCTGCTGGCTCTTAGACTCCGCGCCCTGGGGAATCTATGCTCTAGCTCCCAGTGGGATCTGTGTCAGTGATCCAGTAGACCTGCTTACTGAACCTCCCAGGGTTCAATCCACAGCAGTCAGCCGTAGGGTCCACTACCTTGCGGTGCACTCCTGATCCCAACGGTGTGCATCTGTCACCCAGCCTCTAGGTGACCTGACACTACACATATTATAACCAACAGAGATTTGTAAATTACACTAAAGATGCCCTCCAGGGAATTGCTGACCAGTTATCCCCCACTTCCTACATGACATTCCAGGACCGGATGGCCTTAAACATGGTGCTAGCTGGGAAAGGAGGTGTTTTGTAAAATCATAGGAAAAAACGGGAACCTGTTGTACATACATTCCTGATAATACTGGCCCAAATGGTAAGGTTACTTTAGCTATAAAGAAATTAGAAGATCTGTCATTGGAGTTGAAGAAGTACTTAGGTATCACAGACCCATGGGATCAATACTTTAGCTGGATGAGTGGGTGGCAGAAGGTGCTCGCCCAGATAGGGGTAACGGTATTAATAATCCTGGTTCTTTTAGCCCTGATTGTATGCTGTATTCTACCTTTTGTAAAAAAGTTAATGAGCAAGGCTGTAGACAATAGCACACCTACATTTCTCAACCAAGAAGAAGAGGACCTCCTTATGATGGAAGATGACAAACCCTTCACTCCTCTACAGTCACTCCCTGTCCATAATCTCACAATCCTATAGGGTTATAGGGATAGATAGCACCTGACTGCACCTCTCCAGCTGTATTGAGGAGGGAAGTGAGCAGTTGCTGCCCAATTCTATATACAGCCTAAAAAAGTTGCTGAGGAGAAGGGCCAGGCCAAAGTAGGACCTTTAGTATTAGGGACAGAAAAGAGAAAATAGCCATTTTAGGGGGGACTGTGAAGGAATGTGATGTAGATAAAAATAATAATAATCTGAAAATGTCTATTTTCTTATGTACATACATATTTTTCTACCTTACTCATTATATAAGTATACAGGTTTGCTCTGTTCCTATATTTTCTCAAGATGGCGGGTACCCCCTACATCCCACACATCAGAAGAACGCGGAACTGAAGATAAAACCAAGGACAGCCAAACCTCGTTATGAAGATTCTCCATCTTCTTTTCTATCTTAACCAATGAGATATACCTATTAGACTAACATAGCAATGACGTATTTTTGTGTATAAAACATTAGCACCGCCTTGAATAAAATAGAAGTGTAAAAAGTAACGGTGCTGAGCGTGTCTCAGAGTGTTTACTTTTATATGCATGCATAGCCACACTTTCCAATTAGAGACAGCAGCAGATAACCTTGGGCTCGATTGGAGCTCTTAATCATTTCCATAACAGTACCAAGTAACTAGATACCCAACATGTCAAACCTTAACCACTTAAGGACCGCCTCACGCCGATTTACGTCGGCAAGGCGGCACGGGCAGGCAAAATCACGTACATGTACGTGATTTGCCTCCCGCGGGTGGGGGGTCCGATCGGACCCCCCCCCCCCGGTGCCCGAGGCGGTCCCGTTTTGTCCCCCGGCGATCGGAGGTGAGGGGGAGGCCATCCGTTCGTGGCCCCCCCCTCGCGATCGCCGCCGGCCAATCAGATTACTTCCTTTGCTGCTGTATGCTAAACAGCAGCAAAGGAAATGATGTCATCTCTCCTCGGCTCGGTATTCCGTTGCAGCGCCGAGGAGAGAAGACTGGTATGTGAGTGCACCAACACTACACAACACAGTAGAACATGCCAGGCACACAAAACACCCCGATCCCCCCCCCGATCGCCCCCCGATCCCCCCCCCAATCACCCCCCCCCCCTCCCTGTCACAAACTGACACCAGCAGTTTTTTGTTTTTTTTTGTTTTTTTTTCTGATTACTGCATTGGTGTCAGTTTGTGACAGTTATGCCGCGTACACACGGTCGGACTTTTCAGCTACAAAAGTCCGACAGCCTGTCCGACAGACTTTCGACGGACTTTCGACGGACTTGCGGCGGACTTGCGGCGGACTTTCTAACGAACAGACTTGCCTACACACGATCACACAAAAGTCCGTCGAATTCTTACGTGATGACGTACACCGGACTAAAATAAGGAAGTTGATAGCCAGTAGCCAATAGCTGCCCTAGCGTGGGTTTTTGTCCGTCAGACTAGCATACAGACGAGCGGATTTTTCGACCGGACTCGAGTCCGTCGGAAAGATTTGAAGCATGTTTCAAATCTAAAGTCCGTCGGATTTGAGGCTGAAAAAGTCCGTTGAAAGTCCGGAGAAGCCCACACACGATCGGATTACCAGCCAGCTTTAGTCCGTCAGCGTCCGTTGGACTTTTGTAGACGAAAAGTCCGACCGTGTGTACGCGGCATAACAGTGTTGGGACAGTGAGTATTACCCCCCTTTAGGTCTAGGGTACCCCCCTAACCCCCCCTAATAAAGTTTTAACCCCTTGATCACCCCCTGTCACCAGTGTCGCTAAGCGATCATTTTTCTGATCGCTGTATTAGTCTCGCTGGTGACGCTAGTTAGTGAGGTAAATATTTAGGTTCGCCGTCAGCGTTTTATAGCGACAGGGACCCCCATATACTACCTAATAAATGTTTTAACCCCTTGATTGCCCCCTAGTTAACCCTTTCACCACTGATCACCGTATAACTGTTACGGGTGACGCTGGTTAGTTTGTTTATTTTTTATAGTGTCAGGGCGCCCGCCGTTTATTACCGAATAAAGGTTTAGCCCCCCGGTCGCCCGGCGGTGATATGCGTCGCCCCAGGCAGCGTCAGATTAGCGCCAGTACCGCTAACACCCACGCACGCAGCATACGCCTCCCTTAGTGGTATAGTATCTGTACGGATCAATATCTGATCCGATCAGATCTATACTAGCGTCCCCAGCAGTTTAGGGTTCCCAAAAACGCAGTGTTAGCGGGATCAGCCCAGATACCTGCTAGCACCTGCGTTTTGTCCCTCCGCCCGGCCCACCCAAGTGCTGTATCGATTGATCACTGTCACTTACAAAACACTAAACGCATAACTGCAGCGTTCGCAGAGTCAGGCCTGATCCCTGCGATCGCTAATAGTTTTTTTGGTAGCATTTTGGTGAGCTGGCAAGCACCAGCCCCAGGCAGCGTCAGGTTAGCGCCAGTACCACTGACACCCACGCACGTACCATACACCTCCCTTAGTGGTATAGTATCTGAACGGATCAATATCTGATCCGATCAGATCTATACTAGCGTCCCCAGCAGTTTAGGGTTCCCAAAAACGCAGTGTTAGCGAGATCAGCCCAGATACCTGCTAGCACCTGCGTTGTGCCCCTCCGCCTGGCCCAGCCCAGCCCACCCAAGTGCAGTATCGATCGATCACTGTCACTTACAAGGCACTAAACGCATAACTGCAGCGTTCGCAGAGTCAGGCCTGATCCCTGCGATCACTAACAGTTTTTTTGGTAGCATTTTGGTGAACTAGCAAGCACCGGCCCCAGGCAGCGTCAGGTTAGCGCCAGTACCACTAACACCCACGCACGCAGCATACGCCTCCTTTAGTGGTATAGTATCTGAACGGATCAATATCTGATCCGATCAGATCTATACTAGCGTCCCCAGCAGTTTAGGGTTCCCAAAAACGCAGTGTTAGCGGGATCAGCCCAGATACCTGCTAGCACCTGCGTTTTGCCCCTCCGCTCGGCCCAGCCCAGCCCACCCAAGTGAAGTATCGATCGATCACTGTCACTTACAAAACACTAAACGCATAACTGCAGCGTTTGCAGAGTCAGGCCTGATCCCTGCGATCGCTAACAGTTTTTTTGGAAGCTTTTTATTGAACTGGCAAGCACCAACGGCCTAGTATACCCCGGTCGTAGTCAAACCAGCGCTGCAGTAACACTTGGTGACGTGGCGAGTCCCATAAGTGCAGTTCAAGCTGGTGAGGTGGCAAGCACAAGTAGTGTCCCGCTGCCACCAAGAAGACAAACACAGGCCCGTCGTGCCCATAGTGCCCTTCCTGCTGCATTCGCCAATCCTAATTGGGAACCCACCGCTTCTGCAGCGCCCGTACTTCCCCCATTCACATCCCCAACCAAATGCAGTCGGCTGCATGAGAGGCATTTTCTTTATGTCCTCCCGAGTACCCCTACCCAACGAACCCCCAAAAAAGATGTCGTGTCTGCAGCAAGCGTGGATATAGGCGTGACACCCGCTATTATTGTCCCTCCTGTCCTGACAATCCTGGTCTTTGCATTGGTGAATGTTTTGAACGCTACCATGCACTAGTTGAGTATTAGCGTAGGGTACAGCATTCCACAGACTAGGCACACTTTCACAGGGTCTCCCAAGATGCCATCGCATTTTGAGAGTGGCTCCAAACATCTCTATGGCCTAAGAAACCGGAAGCTACGAGCATTTTATGACTTAGATTTCGCCGGATGTAAATAGCGCCATTGGGAAATTGGGGAAGCATTTTATCACACCGATCTTGGTGTCGTCAGATGCTTTGAGGGCAGAGGAGAGATCTAGGGTCTAATAGACCCCAATTTTTTCAAAAAAGAGTACCTGTCACTACCTATTGCTATCATAGGGGATATTTACATTCCCCGAGATAACAATAAAAATGATTTAAAAAAAAAAAAAATGAAAGGAACAGTTTAAAAATAAGATAAAAAAGCAAAAAAATAATAAAGAAAAAAAAAAAAAAAAAAAAAAGCACCCCTGTCGCCCCCTGCTCTTGCGCTAAGGCGAACGCAAGCGGCGGTCTGGCGTCAAATGTAAACAGCAATTGCACCATGCATGTGAGGTATCACCGCGAAGGTCAGATCGAGGGCAGTAATTGTAGCAGTAGACCTCCTCTGCAAATCTAAAGTGGTAACCTGTAAAGGCTTTTAAAGGCTTTTAAAAATGTATTTATTTTGTTGCCACTGCACGTTTGTGCGCAATTGTAAAGCATGTCATGTTTGGTATCCATGTACTCGGCCTAAGATCATCTTTTTTATTTCATCAAACATTTGGGCAATATAGTGTGTTTTAGTGCATTAAAATTTAAAAAAGTGTGTTTTTTCCCCAAAAAATGCGTTTGAAAAATCGCTGCGCAAATACTGTGTGAAAAAAAAAAATGAAACACCCACCATTTTAATCTGTAGGGCATTTGCTTTAAAAAAATATATAATGTTTGGGGGTTCAAAGTAATTTTCTTGCAAAAAAAAAAAACTTTTTCATGTAAACAATAAGTGTCAGAAAGGGCTTTGTCTTCAAGTGGTTAGAAGAGTGGGTAATGTGTGACATAAGCTTCTAAATGTTGTGCATAAAATGCCAGGACAGTTCAAAACCCCCCCAAATGACCCCATTTTGGAAAGTAGACACCCCAAGCTATTTGCTGAGAGGCATGTCGAGTCCATGGAATATTTTATATTGCGACACAAGTTGCGGGAAAGAGACAAATTTTTTTTTTTTTTTTTTTTTGCACAAAGTTGTCACTAAATGATATATTGCTCAAACATGCCATGGGAATATGTGAAATTACACCCCAAAATACATTCTGCTGCTTCTCCTGAGTACGGGGATACCACATGTGTGAGACTTTTTGGGAGCCTAGCCGCGTACGGGACCCCGAAAACCAAGCACCGCCTTCAGGCTTTCTAAGGGCGTGAATTTTTGATTTCACTCTTCACTGCCTATCACAGTTTCGGAGGCCATGGAATGCCCAGGTGGCACAAAACCCCCCCAAATGACCCCATTTTGGAAAGTAGACACCCCAAGCTATTTGCTGAGAGGTATAGTGAGTATTTTGCAGACCTCACTTTTTGTCACAAAGTTTTGAAATTTGAAAAAAGAAAAAAAAAAAAAGTTTTTTCTTGTCTTTCTTCATTTTCAAAAACAAATGAGAGCTGCAAAATACTCACCATGCCTCTCAGCAAATAGCTTGGGGTGTCTACTTTCCAAAATGGGGTCATTTGGGGGGGTTTTGTGCCACCTGGGCATTCCATGGCCTCCGAAACGGTGATAGGCAGTGAAGAGTAAAATCAAAAATTCACGCCCTTAAAAACGCTGAAGGCGGTGATTGGTTTTCGGGGCCCCGTACGCGGCTAGGCTCCCAAAAAGTCCCACACATGTGGTATCCCCATACTCAGGAGAAGCAGCTAAATGTATTTTGGGGTGCAATTCCACATAGGCCCATGGCCTGTGTGAGCAATATATCATTTAGTGACAACTTTGTGCAAAAAAAAAAAAAAAAAAAGTGTCACTTTCCCGCAACTTGTGTCAAAATATAAAATATTCCATGGACTCAATATGCCTCTCAGCAAATAGCTTGGGGTGTCTACTTTCCAAAATGGGGTCATTTGGGAGGGGGTTGTGCCACCTGGGCATTCCATGGCCTCCGAAACTGTGATAGGCAGTGAAGAATGAAATCAAAAATTTACACCCTTAGAAATCCTGAAGGCGGTGATTGGTTTTCGGGGTCCCGTACGCGGCTAGGCTCCCAAAAAGTCCCACACATGTGGTATCCCCGTACTCAGGAGAAGTAGCTGAATGTATTTTGGGGTGCAATTCCACATAGGCCCATGGCCTGTGTGAGCAATATATCATTTAGTGACAACTTTTTGTAAATATTTTTTTTTTTTTTTGTCATTATTCAATCACTTGGGACAAAAAAAATAAATATTCAATGGGTTCAACATGCCTATCAGCAATTTCCTTGGGGTGTCTACTTTCCAAAATGGGGTCATTTGGGGGGGTTTTGTACTGCCCTGCCATTTTAGCACCTCAAGAAATGACATAGGCAGTCATAAACTAAAAGCTGTGTAAATTCCAGAAAATGTACCCTAGTTTGTAGACGCTATAACTTTTGCGCAAACCAATAAATATACGCTTATTGACATTTTTTTTACCAAAGACATGTGGCTGAATACATTTTGGCCTAAATGTATGACTAAAATTGAGTTTATTGGATTTTTTTTATAACAAAAAGTAGAAAATATCATTTTTTTTCAAAATTTTCGGTCTTTTTCCGTTTATAGCGCAAAAAATAAAAACTGCAGAGGTGATCAAATACCATCAAAAGAAAGCTCTATTTGTGGGAAGAAAAGGACGCAAATTTCGTTTGGGTACAGCATTGCATAACCGCGCAATTAGCAGTTAAAGCGACGCAGTGCCAAATTGGAAAAAGACCTCTGGTCCTTAGGCAGCATAATGGTCCGGGGCTCAAGTGGTTAAATTTGCATGCGCCCGTGAAATAGGGACAAACTTCAGCACCCTATATTTTCTATAGGCAACGCTTTAAAAACCCCTACAGATCATCAGTTTAGAGTTACAGAGAAGGTCTGTCGCTAGAAAAATTACTATCACTCCGGTGTGCACGGCGATATGTAACATATGTATCTCAATCAACGTTTTCATGTGTAGGGGCCCCCAAAGTGTGCATTTACGTTTATACGTACGTATTTGTGGGGGTGGGGGTCCTCAGAAATCTTTATTTTTGGGGGTGGGGTTTATATGCTTGGGTGTAACCTTAATTTTTTACAATTTAAACAACATTTTTTTTCTTAACTTTTTTTTTTATCACATAGGGAACAAAAAAGTCTAAAAGACCTTGGATGTCTCCCCTGTGCTCCAATGTAATGCAGCGCGGATTGGATTGCATTACATTCTTTCCTGGCCACGCTAGCCGGGGTCAAACACGTCGCTTCTAGGTCAGCAACAAGAAGGGAAGGAGAGAGGACGTGTGTCTGCTCAGCTGCCTCCCCCCTACCTGGCGGCACCCGCTATGCCAGTCCTGGACCCACAGATGGGCAAGTGGAGCCCGTGATACATGGTGGGGGCATGCGCGGAAGGGGGAGAACACACATTACCAGGTTGTGTGAAAGACACCCAGCGCTGGTCTGATTTATCTGACAGACGACAGTCTGCTTGTCAGATATACACACAATCCAGGTGGCTGCAGCCACCAAGAGTCTGTGTAAAACTCACATGCGTACACGTACAGACCAGGCAGCTAAGGGTTAAAAGCTGCTGGCTCTTGTTCTTTCAGTGGTGCTTTCCTGAACTTCCAGTTTTCACATTAAAGCGTTAATGTGCCCTTTCTCTAATGCAAAATCGCACTTTTTCTGTTCCAATGATTTTTATTGAAATACATTTTTCAGACAAAGAGGTTCTCCATAACATAAATACAGTGTCAACAATAGCGGGTGTCAGGTGAGTACAACCATACCAGATCAAAGTTATCAACCATGATCGTCCCTTTCCTGAGAGCAAGGTGATGATTCATGAAATATCTAGAACTCACAGATCATAGAAAACCACTGTATGTCAAACAATGTTATTATTAACATTTATGACAAGCCCAGGCTTTTATGCTTATATAATTCTGAAAAATCGCACTTTTTGTATTTTTTTTGCTTTACTCACTTTGTTTTTTCTTACACTTACTGGTTTCTATAAGGCTGTATTCATACATGAGCATACTTCAAAAAAGTGTAATGCCGCATACACACGATTGGATTTTCCGACGGGAAATGTTGGATGTGAGCTTGTTGGCGGTAACTCTGACCGTGTGTATGCTCCATCAGACTTTCCGCCAACAAATGTTTGCTTGCAGGTTGTCAAATTTTCCGCCAACAAATATTTGTTGTCCAACTTTCCAATCGTGTGTACACAAGTCCGTCGCACAAAAGTCCAAAGTACAAACACGCATGCTCAGAATCAAGTACGAACCGGAAGCGCTCAGTCTTGTAAAACGTTCGTAATGGAGATATCACATTTGTAAAGCGGCAAATTATGAAATCTCTCAATGCAGGGCATTCTCTTCTTCTTTATAATGGTATAATAATGAAGTTGCATTGCTGCTGATATTCACAGAGTTCTGACAAACTTATTTTTTATTATTTCTAGTGATCTCCTGAATAATATTTTTTTTTTTGTGTGTGTTTTTTTTTTCTAGTGATCTCCAGAATATTTTTTTTTTCTAGTGAACTCCATAATATTTTTTTTTCTAGTGATCTCCATAATAATAAATGTATTATTTCTAGTGATCTCCTGAATAATATTTTTATTGTGTGTTTTTTTTTTCTAGTGATCTCCAGAATATTTTTTTTTTCTAGTGATCTCCATAATAATTTGTTTTTTCACTTTGTGTGTGAAGTTACCACAACACCATTATTATCTTGTATTTTTTAACCTTGAGGATACAACTATGTTGGCATCCCTTGTTAATTTGACATTGTATTTTTGAAAAGTACCTGCCTACTTAAACAAAAACTGTCTTTTTTTAAGTAAAACACATAGCCAAGTATTTGTCAAATTTTTCATTTAATAGAGAGCACAAGGTCATAACAAAATAAAGAGGAAGGCAACTATGGAGAAACAGTCGGAATTGGTGAAGCCTTTGTACGCCAGGTCAGACCCCCACCAGGGGCCATGCTAATTGCCACAGTAGCATATCTTAGGAAAGCAGCCGTGGCCTCCTCCAGGTTCCTTGCCTTCCTAGTCCTTTTGGTTGGAGGGCAGAGGGGAGAAACCTGTGATTCGGTCAGGCTGCTTGCACGGCCTCCTCCTGCCTAAGACTTTCCTGTGTATGAAAATGGTATATAGTTTTAGGTTTTTGGTCATCAGTCACACACAATTTTGAGCTCATGACTGTTGCAAATTGAATATTAACATATAGAAAAGACTATCATTCTGACCCCAGCATTTTTCATTCTTGTCCCAATCATTTTTGGCTACTACTGTCTATTGATATGTAAACCACTTTGTTAAATCAGAAATTTGTGATCAATAATGATGCTATACCTGGGTCAAGCTGGGCTCCTCCACATCTTCCTGGGTAGAAGGCACAGGTTGGACCTCAGGAGCCTCAGCTGATGTTGAAGGAAGTGTTGAGAGCGATAGCCTGGATTCAGTCTGGTCGGACAAAAAATGCAGGCTATTGTAGTACCACAGCCTGGGGACATATACGTCATCTGCTGATGCTCCGGATCT
Organism: Aquarana catesbeiana; assembly: GCF_042186555.1. Lineage (NCBI taxonomy): Eukaryota > Metazoa > Chordata > Amphibia > Anura > Ranidae > Aquarana > Aquarana catesbeiana. The sequence goes on along the minus strand of NC_133326.1, from coordinate 621,742,628 downwards.
CAGGGAATCCTGAACCTTCTTATTATATGTGCTCCTCAGGCTACCAATTTCAGCCTGCAAATAGGTGATGTCTGCCGTGGGATACACAGGCTTTACTAACTCCAACAGTTTCTCCAGCGCTGCCTTCCTCTTTAGCTTGTTAGAATAGTCCCTGCATTGTACTTGCCAGAGACATGGCAGCTCCCTGCATCTTTCAATAAAGTCTGGCAGGAAATCAGGGGCTATAAATTTATCAACCATTTTATCTGCAAGACACAACACAAGACAAACCCTAATGTCAGGCTAAACTCTACTAATCTTGTCCCAATATAGGCCTCAATCTATAGGCGGTATAGGCCACTAATCACTGATGCCCCAAGTTACAATTGTACCTTCGTTTGAACGATCGGCGCTAATGATCCTCCATCATCCAGATCATACATACATCAGTTACATCGCCCACGTGTTATGCTTTTTATACACTGCACATGTGTCAAACTCCGCCCCTGTCCTTCTTTCTAGTGTATTCCCCACCTCTTCTCTTTCAGGGCAGTGGGAGAGCACATGGCGGAGACGCAGGTGTGTGCTGAGAGCAGCAACGATGAAAGGCCAGGGCAAGGCAGTTCCAGATCCAGGAGGAGATATAAGGCCTCAAATATGTCCTTTGAAGGAATGGTGGAGATGGTGGACATCTTGCAGAGGACAGACTATGATGGGAATCATGGGCCGTACAGAAAGGCCAAGATCATGGCTAAAGTTGTGAGAAGTCTGCACAGGAATTTTGAGGTAAGACGATTCAAGGATCAATTGAGGAAAGACTGGTCAGACCTGAAATTGAGGGAGCAAGATCAGTATAGAAAGATCAGGAAAGTGCTGCAAAAAAAGTAAGTATTTGTTGTGTGTTCCTATTATTATTATTACTTTGGTGCTTGTCCATGTGCTTTTCTTTACTGTTTAAAATGGCAAGTTTGAGGTTCGTGGACACAAGAATCGTTTGTATAATGCCCCGTACACACGGTCGGACTTTTTTCAGACATTCCGACAACAAAATCCTAGGATTTTTTCCGACGGATGTTGGCTCAAACTTGTCTTGCATACACACAGTCACACAAAGTTGTCGGAAAATCCGATCGTTCTAAACGCGGTGACGTAAAACACGTACGTCGGGACTATAAACGGGGCAGTGGCAAATAGCTTTCATCTCTTTATTTATTCTGAGCATGCGTGGCACTTTGTCCGTCGGATTTGTGTACACACGATCGAAATTTCCGACAACGGATTTTGTTGTTGGAAAATTTTATATCCTGCTCTCAAACTTTGTGTGTCGGAAAATCCGATGGAAAATGTCCGATGGAGCCCACACACGGTCGGAATTTCCGACAACACGCTCCAATCGGACATTTTCCATCAGAAAATCCGACCGTGTGTACGGGGCATTAAACATCGTTCATTCAACCACTAATACGTAGTTTTTGGCAGATGCAGGTTAACTACATTTGTTCATGCCTATTTGGATTAAAATAAGTGTATTACATTGTTGTCTAGATGTGTTTGAAACTATAATGAAATGACAACTTTATTCAGTGTCAGGAGAGGACACTCAGCAGCTGTTTACACATCTGGACGTAGGAGCACCAGGGTGGGACACCATAACAATCTTGTTATGGTGTCCCACTCAGGTGCTCCAGTAGATACTAGGGGTCTCTCCATGTGTGAAACTTGCACAAAACGGGTAAGTATTCCAGCTTTTAAAAGTGAAAAAAATAATGTCTTCAGTTTGTAACTCTGCCAAAAAAGACAATTGGACGACACTTCCAAGCAATGTTTCATATTACTATTTCTAGCCTAACATATCTGTTTGCTAAGTATACCTTTTTTGTATTCACATAGGGGAGAAAAGAATAGGGACATCTGAGGACACCAGTAACCCCACACCAAATGAAGAAAGGGAACTCACCACACACCATGAAGATGTGGATGCAGAGGTTCAAGAAGTGCTGGGTGAAGTGGTAGAAATGGTGTCGACAACAGGTCAGTGTCTGAGACCACAGCTTCAGGTAATAGATGGATGCCTGCATATTTATAATACATGGTGTTTTTTTTTTATTTTTAGGTGATGTGAATGTTGCGGAAGAAGAAACTCACTTCAGCAGTGCAAGTGCAGAAATATTGATCAGTGAGATCATGGTGTGCAATCGTGATTTGGAAAAGATGAAACAAAAAAGACTGAGCAACATCATCGATATTTTAGGCAAAACCTAAACCAAAAAAACATTTTTTTACATGTTTTTACAGTGGGAGCTAGCACATGTTGACACACCGGGGCTTATTTCAAAAAGGCAAAACCACTTTGCCCTAAAAGTGCAATGCAAGTGCACATGTAGGGCAAAGTGGATTGATAAACACGAGATTAGCAGAAGGAGCCCAAAGGGTGGTGCGCGACTATTGAACTTCCTACAGTTCAATATTGAACAGTGCCATTTATTGTTAATCGCAGCCCCAGTTCAGCAAGCAGACACTTGTTTTCACGTGCATAAAAATGTGCGACAGAGGCCTCAAAACCTTTGGTCGAAAAAAGAGCAAAGCTCAACACCCAAATAGGTACATGAGCTTCTTTGACACATTTGTCATGTGTAGGGCAGTAAATTGAAATGAGTGGGCTGCCCTATGCCTGTACAGCAAAAACACGCACAAAAAAATGGGCATAATCACACACGTTCACGAGATTCAAGGTGTGAACCTAGTCTAAAAGCAGTGGTGATAAAACCTCTGCGGCACAGATGCCCTCTGGGAAGGCAATGTCACCATTGCTTTCAGGGAAATCTCCTACTTAAGCTGTAAGATCTTGCAGTATTTGCATACAGCACATGCAGGAGATTTTGCACATACGTTGTATGAAATGCCATTCATTTGGTAGGGAACAAATATTCTTTTTTCTCAATGCTTTATCTCACGCATACGCAGTATCAAGGCATTTTTGAAAATGGTGATGCGGGAACAGCGACCCATTCAGCATTGAGGCAGGATAAAATAGGTAAATAGGAAAAAAAAGTCGCAAACATATATAAAAAGAAGTATGATTGCCCCCCCCATGACAGGTTTATAGACTAAGTATAGAGGGGGGTCCTTTTTAACAATGTAGTCTGGTGTCAGTCTGTTAGCTTGGGGAAGGCAGGGGAGGTAGGAGCAGGGGATTACCTTGCCATTCTAGGCTACATGGCTGTGAGTTTCTATTGATGAATACAGTGTAGGGAGTAGGGATAAGCTTCGAGTTCGAGTCGAACTCATGTTCGACTCGAACATCGGCTGTTTGCATGTTCGACGAACAGCGAACAATTTGGGGTGTTCGCGGCAAATTTGAATGCCGCGGAACACCCTTTAAAAGTCTATGGGAGAAATCAAAAGTGCTAATTTAAAAGGCTTATTCATGGTATTGTCATAAAAAGTGTTTGGGGACCTGGGTCCTGCCCCAGGGGATATGGATCAATGCAAAAAACGGCCGTTTTTTCGGGAGCAGTGATTTTAATAATGCTTAAAGTGAAACAATAAAAGTGTAATATCCCTTTAAATTTCGTACCTGGGGGGTGTCTATAGTATGCCTGTAAAGGGGCTCATGTTTCCCGTGTTTAGAACAGACTGACAGCAAAATGACATTTCAAAGGAAAAAAGTCATTTAAAACTACTCGCGGCTATTAATGAATTGCCGGTCCCACAATACACATTTTTTTTTTTTTTAATTTTAGTGCGGGGTTCCCCTTAAAAGTATAGATTTTGAGGGGGACCCCACACCATTTTTTTTTTTTAATTTTGGCTGGGGTTCCCCTTAATATCCATACCAGACCTGAAGGGCCTGGTATGGAATTTAGGGGGACCCCCCACGTCATTTTTTTTTAAAAATTTTGGCTGTGGGGAATTCCCATGCCATTTTTATCCATGAACTTTTATGTGTATTGTCGGACCGGCAATTCATTAATAGCCGCGAGTAGTTTTAAATGACTTTTTTTCCTTTAAAATGTCATTTTGCTGTCAGACTGTTCTTAACACGGGAAACATGCGCCCCTTTACAGGCATACTATAGACACCCCCAGGTACGAAATTTAAAGGAATATTACATTTTTATTGTTTCACTTTAAGCATTATTAAAATCACTGCTCCTGAAAAAACGGCCATTTTTAAAACTTGTTTTTGCATCGATCCATGTCCCCTGGGGCAGGACCCAGGTCCCCAAACTGTTTTTATGACAATAACTTGCATATAAGCCTTTAAAATTAGCACTTTTGATTTCTCCCATAGACTTTTAAAGGGGGTTCCGCGGTTTTCGAAATTGTTCGCTGTTCAGCGAACGGGCGAACAGCCAATGTTCGAGTCGAACATGAGTTCGACTCGAACTCGAAGCTCATCCCTAGTAGGGAGACACAACTCTAGTCCCTGCATACAAGGGTGGCTCTGTAGAATGCTGCAAGGGAAAGGAGTCACTCTGAAACAGGAAACCTTGGGCAGTGGTCATGGTACCAACTTAAACTGGAACATAGGCAAGGATAAAAAGATAAAGAAGCTGCATACTCAATAAGTGATAATATCAGCTGCTGAGAATGCTCGCTCTAAGGCCCCTTGCTCACTGAGCCATATAGCTGCAGTGCGTCCCTGCCAGCATTTTAGGTCTTTAATGTTCCAGACATTCGTCCTTGAATGCATAGGGCCCTATATTCAGGTACCACTCAGTACAGTGCTTAGCCCCATCCAGCCACAGCCTGTCCCTTCTGGGTGCACTAAAACACTGGAAGGGATTTACTACAGCTGGAGGACCTTGTGTGTAAGGAGACTAAGTATAGTAATTATTAAATATTATTTCTTTGGTTTATTGTAGAGGTTCCCTTTGAAAAGAAAATGCATAACATGTAGAGATTACATTTAAACTGATAATTGTATATGTGGTGTGGTGTATACAGTGGGGTAAATAGTTATTTGGTCCCCTGCATATTTTGCAAGTTTGCCCACTTACAAAGAAATTAATGGTCTATCATTTTTATCATAGGTGTATTTTAAATGATAGCGACAGAATATCAACCAAAATTCCAGAAAAAACACATAAAACAAATGCTAAAAATTAAGTTGCAGTTCAGTGAGTAAAATAAAGTATTTGATCCCCAAGCAAAACATGACTTAGTACTTGGTGGAGAAACCCTTGTTGGCAAGCACAGAGCTAAGACGTTTCTTGTAGTTGGTGACCAGATTTGCACACATCTCAGGACGGATTTCAGTCTACTCTTCTTTATAGATCTTTTCTAAATCCTTAAGGTTTCTTGGCTGTCTCTTGGCAACTGGAAGTCTCAGCTCCCTCCATAAATTTTCTATAGGATTAAGGTCTATAGACTGACTAGGCCATTCCATGACATTAATGTGCTTCTTCTTGAGCCACTTCTTTGTTGACTTGGCGATATGGTTTGGGTCATTGTCATGCTGAAAGGCCCATCCACAACCCAACTTCAGTGTTCTGGCTGAGGAAAGAAGGTTCTCATCCAAGATTTTACAATACATGGCCCGTCCATTGGCCCCTCAATGCGGCAAAGTTGGCCTGTACCTTTAGCAGAGAGACAGCCCCAAAGCATCATGTTTCCACCTCCGTGCTTGACTGGAGGGATGTGTTCCTAGAGTCATAGTTAGCCCTTTTCTTCCTCCAAACTCCACACTCCTCTCCTGCACATACTACCCACCGCCATACACTCCGCACTCCTCTTCTGCACATATTACCTATCGCCATACAATCCACACTCCTCTCCTGCACATACTACCAACCGCCATACACTCCGCACTCCTCTTCTGCACATACTACCCACTGCCATACAATCCGCACTCCTCTCTGGCACATTCTACTCACTGCCATACACCGCCACACTCCTCTCCTGCACAAACTACCCACCACCATACACTCCTCTCCTGCACATACTAACCACCATCATATACTATGTATTCCGCTCCTGTATATACTAACCACCATTGCACCCAAATCACTCCTCTTCTATACATACTACCCGTTGTCATACACTCCATACTTCTTTACTACACATACCATCATACCCTCTGTAATGAAGTGAATGTCCCACACACAAAGCACATACTACAATAGCTTGTTGAATGCACAGCAAAAAAGGTGTCGCTGGAATTTTTTAAAAACGTTGGCAACTATGTTTTCACAGTGTATGTGCTATATTGTACATTACACACTCCTGCACTATATACACAATATTGTACCCTATACACTTCTGCACTAAATACACTATAGCATACACTACACACTTCTGCACTATATACACTATACTATACATTACACACTCCTGCACTATGTACACTATATTGTATGTTACATGCTCCGGCACTGTGTACACTATATTGGACTGTAGTGGTGTGTTGCCACTAGTTACTAACATCCACCATATCACCCTGCTCCCCGACCTTCATATATCACTTCGGAGACAATGAACAGTCATTTGCTTTGTTTTGTTTTTGTTTATTGGGGGGATATAACTTGGTTGGGGGAAAGGATATATGGGATGCCCATAGATCAAATTACTTTGCCATCATATTTGTAAATTAGAACTTTGATTGAGCCTTGAAGAAATGATGCACATATATAACATCTACAGTCTCTTCCCTGCATCACCATGCAGATTATTGCTCCTCCTCTGCATAACTCCTGCAGACTATTGCTCCCAGGAATTCTTCCCTCCTGCACAAACCTTTTCTGTAGCACATTATGTTTCTTGTCACATCCTCTTCTGTATGCGAAAGAACCCACTCTGAATAGTCCCTAATGCTGACTCTGATTGGTTGCTGCTACTAGGCCAGAGGCCTGCAGTACCTCTCCCCGGAGGCCTAGTAATTTAAAAGCATGTGCTGAACGGTGGACTACTTTTCCCAGCTAGTCCAGCTTGCAAAGCCTGAGCCCTCGGGCCGCATCGATTTGACACTATTCCCCACAGTCTCTCTTCTGTTCCAGGACTCCTCATCAATGACCATGTAAAGATGAGGACTTAATCCATGACTGTGTAAGGATGAAGTTCCCTCACAGACTCCCTGGCATGGCTCTACATCCAGCACTCCACTGTGGTACACTCACCGACCTTTCTCTGCCCCGACTCCATGGTGAAGAACTTAACCGGACTGTATGTTCCGACAGCTTCTCCTGCCCCTCTGCTCCAGGAACTCCTCATTAATGACCTTGTAATGATGAGGAATTCACCCATGACCGTGTAAGGGTGAAGTTCCCTCACAGCTTTCCCGGGCCTCCTCCCGCGATGGGCGCACCCCCCCCCCCCCCAGATGGGGGTGCCCTCCTGCTGCTGTCTAGTACTCCATTCTCCCGGCTGACAACTCCCCCCAGTGGCCTGTTACCTCAGCCTTCATGGGAGGCCTGCCCCCTGCCAATTCCAGTTGGGGATTGGTCAGGGCTCCTTACATGAGCTGCCTGCCACTCCAGTTCTAGGCCCTGCCCTTCTTCCAGAACAACTGGAATCAGGGGAGACGCCTCAGAACCAAAGTACAGGTGGTCACACAGGGTGCCACAGGACATTACATACTCCAATATACACTATACTGTACATTACACACTCCTGCACTACTGTATATACACTATATTATTTATTGCACATTCCTGCACTATATACACTATATTAGTGATGGCAAACTTTGGCACCCCAGATGTTTTGGAACTACATTTCCCATGATGCTCATGCACTCTGCAGTGAAGTTGAGCATCATGGGAAATGTAGTTTCAAAACATCTGGGGTGCCAAGGTTCACCATCACTGCACTATATCATACATTACATACTCCTGCACTACAGTATATACAATATATTTTACATTACACAATCCTGCACTATATACACTATATTGTACATACCATACTACTGCACTATATACACTATGTTGTGCATTGCACACTCCTGCACTATGTACAGCTAAACTACCCAGAGGCACCATCTCTCTCCGTTCTCTCTGCCCCTGTGTTTCCCCCCCCTCTCTTTCACACCCCCCCCCCCCCCCTCACCCTCTCCCCCCCCCCCCCCCATCCTTACCCACCTCTCAATTTATTTAATTTGCTTTAATAATTAATATTTTTGAACAAAAGTTATTTGTGTTTTCATTTTATTTATTCCCATAAAAGGCCAAAATCCTCAGCACCGCCCATGATGCTCTTAATCCGTCCCTGACCTTAAATAGTGTCAGGGCTGGCTCAGCCCTTTCTTCTCTGAGTTGGCCGCTCAGCTGTCGGCTAATTGCCAGCTCTCATCTCTCTCCACAGTTCACCAGCTGTTGTGGATCTGCTCGTCAGCCTACTTAAAGATCTCCATCTCACATCATTCCTGCCTTCGCCTTGGTCATATCACAAGAAACCATCTCCTGCCTTCCTGTTTAAAGACTGGCTTTGCTGACATCCCTTCTGGCTCCTTGTGCTGCTTCCTGTTCCTCTACTTGGATCCCTGACTTCTGGCTTGGCTGACTACCAGATCCGGTTACTGGACTCTGGCTATCCTTTGACTACGCTTACTCTATTTACCCTTTTATTTTTATTAATAAACAAGTGTGATTTTACTGTACTTCTGTCTCGGTCTGGTTCATGGTTTCTGACAGTAGGCGAAGGCCATGAATTCAGAAGATACAGTCAATCCACTTGTTGGTAATATTTTTTCCAGATTGGATTAGCAAGATCACCGCATGGATCAGTTTGCCATGGCGTTACAAACGCTCCTGAGTTGCACGGCTCACCTGGAATCCCCCACTGTGGCTGCTCCAGTACAACCTGAGTTGCAGGCCGTCCCTGCTGCTGCGCCAGTCTCTGTGCTGGCACCCGCCTTGGGTATTACCTCTATAAGAGGTATGTCTGGTTCCGCCCTGCTTCCCCAGCGATTTGGGGGTGATCCAGTTCAATGCAGAGGATTTCTCAACCAAGTTGAGATACACTTTGAGATGCTGCCCCAGGCGTTTCCCACGGACAGAAGCAAAGTAGGGTTCGTGATATCTTTGCTTTCTGAGATAGCCTTGGCCTGGGCTAACCCTCAATTGGAGATGCAAAAACCTGTTGTCTTGAGTTACCCAGAGTTTGTGGCCTCCTTTAAAAGGGTATTTGATGTTCCCGCACGTTCCGCTTCTGCTGCCAAGTGCCTCATGTCCATCTAACAGAGTACGAGAACTGTTGCCGACTACGCCATTGAGTTCCGTACTATGGCAGCAGAGGTTGCTTGGAACAATGAGGCCCTCGTGGCTGCTTTTTCTCATGGTCTCTCGGATTCCATCAAGGATGAGATATCAGCCCAAGATATAACCACTGAGCTGGAGAGCTTGATCTCATTTGCCATCCTCATTGACTCTAGAAAGACTTTCTTTTAAGGAGCACTTGCGGAAGCCTCCTGTACGTTTTCCTCCGAGCTCTGCAGTCCCACCCGTGCCTCCCTCTGCTCCCATGCCTCCTGGTACTGAGTCGGTCAGTGAAGATGAACCCATGCACTTGGGCTTCACGCATCTCTCTGCAGATGAGAGAGCCTTTAAGAGGAGGGAGAGATTGTGCCTTTATTGTGGCCAGGCAGGTCACTTTTTGAAGTCTTGTCCTACCCGTCCTGGGAACATCCGAACCTTGAGGTCCTGTCATGGACAGACCTTAGGTGGTGTTGTGTTGTCCCCAGTTATCCAAAAGGATAAGCCCCTGGTTTCGGTCACCCTTTCTTGGGCTAAGTCGTCTATCGAGATACAGGCTCTATTCACCTCTGGGGCTGCAGGCCTGTTCATTGATGCCACCTTTGTATCAAAGCTCTTGATTCCACTGCAGCTGCGTGACACTCCACTTGCCATTGAGGCTCTTGACGGAAGACCTCTACAGCCTGCCCATGTGACTCATGAGACGGTTCCATTGTCCATGGCTGTAGGGGCTCTTCACCATGAGATAATCCAATTCCAAGTGATTTCCTCTCCTAAGTTTCCCCTGGTTATTGGTTATCCTTTTTTACAGAGGCACAACCCCTCTTTTGATTGGCTCCATGCTGAGGTTCTCTTCTGGTCACCACAATGCAGTGAAACATTTTTCCGGAGGGTAGCCAAGGTCCTGTGTACCTCTTCACTCTCCTCCCTGCCGGAGGAGTACCGTGTTTAGCAATGTCTTTGACAAAGGTCAAGCCAGTAGTTTGCCTCCACACCGGCCGTATGATTACGCAATTGACCTTCAACCTGGTGCCACTCACCCTCGTGGCCTGGTTAACCCTTGTTGGTCTTGTAGGATAAAGCCATGGAGGAGTATGTTGCAGATGCACTTTCTCGGGGTTTCATCCGCAAATCCTCATCTCTTGCTGGTGCTGGTTTCTTCTTTGTGAAGAAGAGGAGCGGTGAACTGAGACCTTGTATTGATTATAGGGGTTTCAATCGTTTTACGATTAAGAATGCCTATCCGATTCTGTTGATTATGGAGTTATTTGATCGCCTCAAGGGAGCAATGGTTTTCACAAAGCTTGATTTGAGAGGGGCATACAATCTCATAAGGATTAAGGAGGGCGACGAGTGGAAAAATGCGTTTAATACCAGAACACGCCATTATGAGTACCCCGTAATGCCTTTTGGCCTTTGTAATACCCCGGCAGTTTTCCAGGAATTTATTAACGATGTCCTCCGAGATTGCAGTTATGTGTGGTGGTTTAACTCGACGATATCCTCACATTTTCCAAGTCCCTGGAGAGCCACCACACAGATGTCTGTCGTGTGTTTCAGAAACTAAGAACAATCTCTATTGTAAATTGGAGAAGTGTGAATTCCATCGTGAACAGGTTAAATTCCTGGGCTATGTCATTTCCAATGCTGGTTTTTCAATGGACCCAGAGAAACTTTCGGCAGTCCTACAGTGGCCTCGACCCGTGGGGTTACGTCCTCTGCAGCGTTTCCTGGGTTTTGCCAACTATTATCGGAAGTTTATTCGTAACTTCTCGTCTCTGGTCAAGCCCCTGACCGATATGACCAGAAAAAACGGTAAAACACAGAGTTGGTCTCCGGAGTCCATTAAGGCCTTTGAAATTCTCAAGGCTACCTTTGTTTCTGCTCCTGTGTTGGCACATCCTGATCCTACGTTACCTTTTATCCTTGAGGATGATGCTTCTGAGACTGGTGTTGGCTCCCTTCTGTCTCAACCTCCTAACTCTTACATCCTCTGCAGCATTTTCTTGGCTTTGCCAACTATTATTGGAAGTTTATTCGTAACTTCTCGTCTCTGGTCAAGCCCCTGACTGATATGACCAGAAGGACGGTAACCCACAGAGTTGGTCCCTGGAGTCCATTAAGGCCTTTGAGAGTCTCAAGGCTGCCTTTGTTTCTGCTCCTGTGTTGGCACATCCTGATCCTACGTTACCTTTTATCCTTGAGGTTGATGCTTCTGAGACTGGAGTTGGCGCCCTTCTGTCTCAACCTCCTACCTCTGAGAGCGATATGCATACTTGTGGCTACTTTTCCAAGAAATTGTCACCTGCAGAGTGCAATTACGAGATTGGTGACAGAGAGCTGTTAGCGATCATTTTAGCCCTGAAAGAATGGAGACATCTCCTCGAAGGTACCACTGTGCCGGTTCTCATTCTTACTGACCATAAAAATCTCACATTTTTGTCTGAGGCTAAACGCCTATCTCCCAGAAGGGTGCGATGGGCTTTTTTCTTGTCTAGTTTCAATTACATTGTCTCATTCTTACCTGGTACTAAGAATGTAAGGGCTGACGCTTTGTCATGACAATTTTCCTCAACTTCCAAGATGGAGTCAGTTCCGGTTCCTGTGATTCCTCCTGATCGTATTCTGGCTATGGTTCGCACCAGTCTCACTTCTCCATTGGGTGACAAAATTCTTGCCGCTCAGGTCCATGCTCCTCCTGAGAAAACCTTGTGACCGCTGCTTTGTCCCAGAGAGTCTCCATACTACCGTACTCCAGACCCTTCTCCCAAGGCTGCTGGCTACCCTGGAACGAATCAACTCTTTTGGGCCATTTCCCAACAATTCTGGTGGCCTAGTCTACATGCTGATGTAACCACCTTTGTAGCTGCCTTTTCCGTGTGTGCTCAGAGTAAGACTCCACGAAACCTTCCAGTGGGCCTCCTACAACCCATACCCAATGAAGAGAGGCCCTGGACCCACCTGTCTATGGATTTCATTATGGAGTTACCCAACTCCCAGGGCAACACAGTTATCTTTATGGTGGTTGACCGGTTCTCGAAAATGTCTCATTGTATTCCACTTAAGAAGTTGCCCACTTCTAAGGAACTGGCTTCCATTTTTGCTCGGGAGATCTTTCGCTTATATGAGCTACCCAAGGTGACTGTCTCGGACAGGGGTAGTTAGTTTGTGTCCCGGTTCTAGCGAGCCTATTGTGCACAATTGGGAATTCAGCTTGCTTTCTCCTCTGCGTATCACCCGCAGTCTAATGGGGCCACAGAACGAGCCAATCAGTCCTTGGAGCTCCTACGTTGCTATATTTCTGACCATCATAACAACTGGTCAGACCTCTTACCGTGGGCGGAGTTTGCTCACAATAGTGCCTTGAATGCTGCTTCCCAATTGTCTCCCCGTTTATGGCAAATTATGGTTTCCAACCTTCCATGTTGCCTGTTTGTTCTGCAGAGTATTCCTGCCTTAGAGTAGCATCTCCGTGGTCTTCGTTCCACTTGGGCACAAGTCCAGGAGGCTTTGCGACATGCTAATGATAGTTACAGACTCCATGCTGACCGCAGACGCCTGCGCCTTCCTACCAGATTGGGGACAGGTACTGCCTGTCATCTCGCAACCTCCAGCTTCGTGTTCCCTCTCTGAAGTTCGCATCTCTGTTTATTGGGCCTTTCCGTATTCTTCGCAGGATTAACCCAGTAGCTTATGCATTAGACCGTCCTTCTAATATGTGTATCTCGAATGTATTTCATGTCTCCCTATTAGAACCCAGATAGACGCTCTCCTGTGTTCCTGTTAAAGACTTGCTTGGCTGACATTCCTTCTGGCTCCTGATCCTGCTTGCTGTTCTACTACACTCATCTCTGGCTCCCTGACGTGTTGGCTTGTCTGACTATCTGTTCCAGTTCCTAGACTCTGGCTATGTTTTGACTACGTTTACTCTGTTTATCTTTTTATTATTATTTTATTTTATTATTATTTTTAAACAAGTGTGATTTAACTGTACTTCTGTCTCAGTCAGTTCATGGTTTCTGACTCATGGTTTCTGAGACTTTCTCTGAGTCTGGCTTACGTGATCAACTTCTCCTGCTCAGTGGGTATATCTTGGGCTGCTATTTCATCCTTGGTGTCCGAGAGACCATGAAAAAAAGCAGCCACGAGGGCCTCATTGTTCCAAGCAACCTTTGCTGCCAGAGTACGGAATTCAATGGCGCAATTGGCAACAGTTCTCGTACTCTGTTTGATGGACATGAGGCACTTGACAGCAGAAGGAGCGTGCGAGAATGTCAAATACCCTTTTAAAAGAAGCCACAAACTCAGGGTAACTCAAGACAACAGGTTTTTGTGTCTCCCATAAAGGGTTTGCCCAGGCCAAGGCTCTCTCAGAAAGCAAAGATATCACAAAACCTACTTTGCTTATGTCCGTGGGAAACGCCTCGGGCAGCATCTCAAAGTATATTTCAAACTGGTTGAGAAACCCTCTGCATTGGACTGGATCGCCCCCAAATTGCTGGGGAAGCAGAGCGGAACCAGACATACCTCTTATAGAGATAATACTTGAGGCGGGTGCCTGTACAGAGACTGGAGCAACAGCAGGGACGGCCTGCAACACAGGTTGTACCGGAGCAGCCACAGTGGGAGATTCCAGGTGAGCCCTGCGACTCAGGAGTGTTTGTAACGCCATGGCAAACTGATCCATGCAGTGATCCTGCTCATCCAATCTTGAAAAAATATTACCAACAAGTGGATTGACTGTGTCTACTGAATTCAAGGCCTTCACCTACTGTCATAAACCATGAATCAGACCGAATCAGAAGTATATTTAAATCACACTTGTTTAATAATAAAAGTAAATAGAACAAACATAGTCAAAACATAGCCAAAGTTCGATAACCGGAACAGATAGTCAGACAAGCCAGAAAGTCTGGAAGCCAGAAAGTCTGGAAGCCAGAGATCAGCGTAGTGGAACAGCAAGCAGGATCTGGACCCAGAAGGAATGTCAGCCAAGCAAGTCTTTAACAGGAACTCAGGAGATAGTCTCTGTGATGTTGACCAAGGAGAAGGCAAAGATCATCTGGGCTGGATGGCTTAAGTAGGCAGGACTGACGAGCAGGATATCATCAACAGGTGAGTCATTGTGGAGAGATAGTAGCTGCCAATTAGCTGACAGCTGAGCGGCCAGCTCAGAGGAAGGAAGGGCTGAGCCCAGCCCTGACAGAGAGCCTGTATATACACACTACCCTTTCACTGTAAGCAGTGCTCCTCTCTTTGCACACACTGCCCCCTCACTGTAAGCAATGCTCCTCTCCTTGCACTCAAAGCCCCCTTGTCTAATGCATTTTTTTTAACCACTTCAGCTCTGGAAGATTTTTCCCCCTTCCAGAGGCAAAGCACAGCACCCAGAGCCCACCCAGTTGTGTGTCAATAGCGAATTAATATTTGCTATTGTATTCCTGATACTCCTCCCACCCTATCCCGGCTCAGGAAGCGTGTCCTGAGACCCGATTGGCCGAGAGGAGAAGTGATCCTATTGGCCGCCGAGGAGGAGGAGGGAGAATACGCAGGGGAAGCCGCACTGCCGGAGGAAGCCGAGGAAGGAGGAGACCCAGTGTGAAGCCTCCACCCGCTGCCGGAGGAAGCCTGCGACCTAGGTGGGGTAAGTGCAGGGACGATCGACCGACTGGGGGGGGCAGGTGTGTGGCGGCGGACGGATTGCCGCACCCCCCAAAAAAATATACCACCAGCCGCCACTGCCCACGGTACATTGAAAGCAGCTAGTTGTCAATCAGTTAATATCTTCTGTTGACATTCTGCTGTCAGCGGGGAATTTCCACTGACAGCTGAGATATGTCACTGGCTGTTAGGATGGTGGCGGGTGCCGGCTCTTAACAACCAATACTAAAACGGATGCATAAAAACTGACCTTTCCGTGCAGATTTGTTCCGTTTAAAAAATGGACCTGTACGGAAACTGATGAAAAATGAATGTAAATGGCCATCGTCCATTTTTCATCCGTTTGCCCATAGGAATTCATTATTGTCTGTTTTTCGTCTGTCAATAGACGGATAAAAAATGAACACCCATGTAAAAAGGGCCTAATGGCCTGTACACACAATCAGAAAATCTTACGAAAAATACCGCTTTCTAAGTGATCGTACAACAAACTGATCGTTAGTGCACAGCTTTCGAGAGCGATGGGGCAAGCACAAAAAATGTTCTTGTACGATACCAGATCAAACAATTTTCATTTAATCAGTACAGTTATCATTCAAAATTACAATACAAATACACTACAACACATTACATCATTTCCAAATGTTTATTCTGCTGTACGAGAATTCTCATCATTTTAGTAAACTCTTCATTTTCGATATGAGACTAGCATGCAAAAAAGAAAACAGACGATCATTTGTCCGATAATCTCATAGTGTGTATCAGGCATTAGAGTGATTCCAGAAAAACACATGAATAAATATTGTGCAAACAGATAAGAAACCATAATGAATACTCTATATTACCAAAAGTATTGAGACACCTGCCTTTACACGCACATGAACTTTAGTGGCATCCCAGTCTTAGTCCGTAGTGTTCAATATTGAGTTGCATTTTTTAGAGCGTTTTGAGTTTTGCAGAAACACTACATTTAACATGGTTTCCTTTGGATGTAGTTCACATCTGTGCATTTTATGGAAAGGGCCAGGGACTTTTTTCTGGTTTTTGGTTCCATAGACTTTAATGGATGAAAATCATGTATTGAAAAACACAAAATGCACCTGAAATATGCAAACTGAAACCTGCATAGGTGTGAACCAGGCCTAAGTCCGTAGGATTCAATATTGAGTTGGCCCACCCTTTGCAGCAGGATTCTCAAACTGGCGGCCCTCCAGCTGTTGCGGAACTACAAGTCCCATCATGCCTCTGCCTGAAGGAGTCATGCTTGTAACAGTCAGCCTCATGGGACTTGTAGTTTTGCAACAGCTGGAGGGCCGCCCGTTTAAGACCCCTGCTTTGCAGCTATAACAGCTCCAACTCTTCTGGGAAGACTGTCCACAAGGTTTAGTAGTGTGTCTATGGGAATGTTTGACCATTCTTCCAGAAGCACATTTGTGATGTCAGGCACTGATGTTGGACGAGAAGGCCTGACTCGCAGTCTCCGCTCAAATTCACCCCAAAGGTGTTCTATCGGGTTGAGGTCAGGACTCTGTGTAGACTAGTCAAGTTCCTCCACCCCAAATTTGCTCATTCATGTCTTTATGGACCTTGCTTTGTGCACTGGTCCAATTAATTTGGTGGAGGGGGATTATGGTGTGGGGTTGTGTTTCAGGGGTTGGGCTTGGCCCCTTAGTTCCAGTGAAGGGAACTCTTAAAGCATCAGCATACCAAGACAATTTGGACAATTTCATGCTCCCATCTTTGTGGGAACAGTTTGGGGATGGCCCCTTCCTGTTCCAACATGACTGTGCACCAGTGCACAAAGCAAGGTCCATAAAGAAATGGATGATTTTGGGTTGGAGGAACTTGACTGGCCCAACAGAACACCTTTAGGATGAATTAGAGCAGAGACTGCGAGTCAGGCCTTCTTGTCATACATCAATGCCTGATCTCACAAAAGCGCTTCTGAAAAACGATCAAACATTCCCATAGACACACTCCTAAACCTTGTGGACAGCCTTCCCAGAAGAGTTGAAGCTGTTATAGCGGTAAAGGGTGGGCCAACTCAATATTGAACCCTTTGGACTAAGACTGGGATGACATTTAAGTTTTATGGGCATGTAAAGGCAGGCATCTCAATTCTTTTGGTAATATAGTGCAGATTAGATACAAAAAAATATTTGTTCTTAAAAGTGACAAGTGTTGAACTAGATATCTTTGGATCAATCCCAAAAAGTCCACACTAACAACAACAAAAAAAGTTCTCAATGTTATGTAGCAATAACTCTCGGTGGAGCTGCTGGTTTAAGTGGGCTTGTTACCTTCACTCTCGACACCCCTGCTTCACCGGCACCGGGTCTAGGGTTCCGTTGAGTTTACCTCTGGACGATAAAAGCACCAAAACTTGAATACACTTGAATAAGTTTTCAATGCTTTATTGAACCAAGTAATGAAGGAAGTAGCAGGAAAGATTCAGGAGGGAAGCTACAGGGAAGCTCAAATACCTTTTCTCACCATAGACCCAGCCGGATTCTGTAGTGAATTAACAACTTTCGACAAAGTCTCATTTACAGTGCTGTGTGACTCCACACAGGGTGGTGTCTTCCCAGAACTCAGGGCTGTCCATTCAGGGAAAGTCATAGCAGAGGCGACATCCTCGCCTTGTGACCATAACAGTTCTTGTGACATAGTCTCAAACAGGTCATCGTCACCGGAAAGATCCGACATGGATTCTATTTCCGAATCTCCCAACGCTTCCGCTGCCAGATATTTATTTACAGTCCCAGATACATTCCCCATCAGCTGCTTACCCGTTCCTGTCGTGGACTTTTCTGGATCCGGTTCGGGTAACCTCGGAGGTAGGCCTTGGCCAGGGCCGCAGGAAGCCTTCACATATCCTACCTTCCTCTGTACAGGCACAACAGAGACAGGCATGGTGGACTCAGAATTCAAAGCAATGTCCACTGATGAGACGGCAACAGCAGTGTCTCTCTCCGGAACATTCTCGGCAACAACAGGCAAAGTGACGGCCTGCCGCTCTCTCTCCGTAGTAATAGCAGCTTCTACTGTGGCGATACCTGTTTCCCAATCCATCCGATAAGCACGGGGCGACATGGTAGGCTGCTCCACCACAAACAAATACTCTCCACACTGCGGACATTGGCCAAATGGACGAAGATGTACGGCCAGTCCTTCACATTTATGGCAAATCATGCCCAGTCCCTCAATATCTCCTGAGGTATACAGAACAAACCTCCCCTGCGGCTTCAGACGAACACCAGTATCCATAAGCAGGGTTCCGGTCAGCATAGTATTCAACGCAGTGCTTGCAGGGAACATTCTCGGTCCCATAATTGACTGCATCGCTGAAAAAGACATGGCCACACTCTGATCTTATCAGCACGATCACGAGGCCTCTCTTCTTCTCTGGCGCCAAACACATACACGCGTCCCACACGGTATCAAGTAGGGTAGGCTCCTCCCACTTGTCCTTCTGATCACGTAGCTCCCGGGCTTTTACTGGCGCCCGCCGCCTATGCATTCAGAAATAAAGTCCTGCAACTTTTAACCTCTTCTCTTCCTGAAAAAATGACAAAGTCCAGCTTTCACCGTAAACTCCCGGTGAAACACCTCTCTGGGTTGCGAGAGGTCCCGGGTTCAAATCCCGGACGAGCCCCCACATGTAGCAATAACTCTCGGTGGAGCTGCTGGTTTAAGCGGGCTTGTTACCTTCACTCTCGACACCCCTGCTTCACTGGCAACGGGTCTAGGGTTCCGTTGAGTTTACCTCTGGACGATAAAAGCACCAACACTTGAATACGTTTTCAATGCTTTATTGAACCAAGTAATGAAGGAAGTAGCAGGAAAGAGGCAGGAGGGAAGCTACAGGGAAGCTCAAATACCTTTCTTTGAGATTCTTGAGAACGTCCTTTAAAGTTGGATATTGTAATCGGATGCAATCCCCTTGTGGGACACAATCTTTGCTCGCCTAGATAGGCCTCTCTCACTTGCCTAGCAGCCAGTACGTAGCACAAACAAAAGTCTCTGCCACAGGCTTGCTTGAAATAAATCCGTACAATCCTCTGCCACAGGATGTATAAAACTTTGCGGTGAATGTCAGACACAGTACTTGAACCTCTAAGCCAACCCGGTAGTACTATGCTCTAAAACTACTTTAGGATACGTCCTCCAACCGAGTCAGGCCCCTCTCCAGACCAGCACTCTGCGTGATCCTTCCATGACGGGTCCTCCCCTGGGATGTTCTCGGTTGTCCAGCTTCTTCACTCTGGATAGACAGCTCAGGACCATTCCTCGGCTGCCGTGGTAGGCCCCAGACATGCTTCTGGGCCCACCCACGCGCCGCAGCGGCACGGGCCTCCGGAATGGAGGACCACGAGGTAGCACTCTAACGCATACCTGTCGGCCAGGAGGGCCAGCAGGTGGCTGAAAACGAACCCCAAAACATGGCGTCTTTCCCATAAATACCCTCTCTCAGAATGCAACTTGGAGGACCACCTCCACCGAGTTGTCTCCGGGACAGAGGAGCACCCATATGCTTCGACACATTGCCTTTCCAACACTAGCCAATGGTAACAGCGACACTCACCGGCTCAGTGTGGAACCACACGCAACGTCAGCCAAGCTGGAACAGAGGCAAATTTACTAAATTTACCTATCAGTTGGTAGATCATAAATCTACCAGCGCTACATTATAAATGTCCTTGGAAGATGTCAAGAGACAAAATATGCATAGGGTGTCGGTGCTGGATGGTACGTCATCATGGAGATCGGGCCTGAGCTTGTAGCCAGATGAGAGCGGCTGAAGCAAGCTTGTGGTAATAGAGGATTGTGCTTTATACTAGTGTTGGTGATGACACTTTTTAATGTGAGCGTGTAACTTTGTTTTTTAAGAATAAATATACAGTTTGGTGCAATGAAAGTTTTTTCTCTTCTTCTTTCCTCCCTAATATTCATGAGATGAGTGGGACTTGTTTGTAATACACGACGTAGGTGTTATATTTTGGAGATCTTTTGAAGATGTTTGCTGGTTGTTGAGAAAGCCAACAATTACATATGTGAGTGATGTGGAACATATGGTGGTGAGGATTGCCATGAAAAATAATATTTCTTTAAAGTGGTGTTCCAGCCGAAATGATACTTTTTAAATAAAAATACCCCTATAATACACAAGCTTAATGTATTCTAGTAAAGTTAGTCTGTAAACTAAGGTCTGTTTTGTTAGTTTATAGCAGTAGTTTGTTATTTTATAAACTTACAGCAGGCCGTGGCCATCTTAAGTGTGGGCATCTGAAGCCAGACTGTATTTCTTCCTGCATCTCACACTTGCAGATCTCGCACATGCTCAGTGCAGCACAAGCAGTGTAATAGGTTTCAGGTCAGGTTTCCAAAGCAACGGCAGTGTCAGAGGAAGTTGCCAGAAGGCATTGCAAACAGGAAATGATGCGATGGGCCACAGCCAGGGAGAAGGAAGTGAAAAATGAATACAGCAGATATACAGTAGGTGCTGAGAAAAAAATTTAAAAAATATCCAATTCGTTTACAGTGCACAGTTTAGTGAGGGATGCTGAAGAGTTGTAAAAGTGGGTGGAACTCCACTTTAATTATTTTGATTATAACATTGCAAACCTTTTTTTCTTGTTAGTACGGAGTTTTTGGGATTAGGCCAAAAATATCTGGTTGATTTGTTCAACAATTGTCACTTTTAACTAGTTACCGACAACCCGCCGCAGTTGTACTGCGGCAAGTTGGCTCCCCTGCGCGAAACGCCGTCACTGTACATCGGGTGCGTACATGGCGATTTGTGTGTGCGCGTGCGCCCATTCACGAGCGGGGGAACCAAGCAGCAGATCCAGTGGACTCTATGTCTGTGAACTGTCTGTGTAAACAAACAGATCCTTGTTCTGTCAGGGGAGGAGAGAGAGATTGTCTGTCCCTAGTGATTAGGAACAGCGATTTATCTCCTTCTCTGGTCAGCCCAGCCCCCATACAATTAGTAACACCAATCAGAGAACACACTTAACCACTTGATCGCCCCATAGTGTTAACCCCTTCCCTGCCAGTGACATTTATACAGTGATGTGTGGCTATTTTTTAGCTCTGATCGCTGTATAAATGTCAATGGTCCCAAAAAAGTGTCCGATTTGTTCTCCGCAATGTCGCAGTCACGCTAAAAATCGCAGTTCACCCCCATTACTAGTAAAAAAAAAAAAATAATAATAAAAATGCCATAAATCTATCCCATAGTTTGTAGACGCAATAACTTTTGCGCAAACCAATCAATATAGGCTTATTCCGATTTTTTAGTTTGCCAAAAATATGTAGCAGAATACATATTGGCCTAAACTGCGGAATGTGATATTTATTATAGCAAAAAGTTTTAAAAAATCTATATTTTTTTCAAAATTGTCGCTCTTTTTTTTGTTTATAGTGCAAAAAATAAAAACCGCAGATGTGATCAAATACCACCAAAAGAAAGCTCTATTTGTGGGGAAAAAAAGGACATACATTTTGCTTGGGTACAACGTCGCACGACCACACAATTGTCATTTAAAGCGACTTAGTGCCGTATCGCAAAAAATGGCCTGGTCATTAGGGGAGCAAATCCTTCCGGTCCTTAAGTGGTTAATCTATTCATTATTGTTTCTTATCTGTTTGCACAATAATGGATGTGTTTTTATAGGTTCACTCTTTTATGTACACAGGATACTCAGAGCTAGCGCTTAGACCATTCATTATTAATCAAACTATTTCCTTAACTAAGAAATGTAGCTGCTATCAGAGCTGTATAAACTGTATTTAGCATCAGCTACATACAGTATACAGCGCTGTACTCTGGCGGCTTTATGGAGCCTTCCTGTCCTATTCCCGCAACAAAATCGAGTGTTGCTGAGTGCTGCCCGACCATTCACAATATCCCTTGCATTTTATTAATAAGCTTGGAGAGATTGCGACTTCATCAGACCACCTTTCTACCTCAGCCAATCAGATTAAGCCTTGTGTTTGATAAAAAAAAAAAAAAAAAGTACAAAGTTTCCTTGGAATGACTGAGCAGTGCTCAACTTGACTCGATTTTGTTCCCGGAATGGGACGGTAAGTCCTCTGCCAAAACACATACGTATATTGTATGTAGCTGAAACTACGTATCGTTTTATACAGTGCTGACAGCAGCTGCATATCATATGCCCCGTACACATGATCGCACATTCCGACAACAAAATCCGTGTTTTTTTTCCGACGGATGTTGGCTCAAACTTGCCTTGCATACACACGGTCACCCAAAGTTGGTCGGAAATTGCGAACGTCAAGAACGCGGTGACGTACAACACGTACGACGGCACTAGAAAAGGGAAGTTTCAAATCAAGTGCGCCACCCTTTGGGTTCCTTCTGCTAATCTCGTGTTATCTCATGTTAGTAGAAGTTTGGTGAGAGACTATTTACGCTTTTCAGCCTCATGCTTTTCAGATCGTTACTGCTCTTCAGTCTGTGCTTGTGGGTTTGTATCTGTTCTTCAGTGTGTGTAGTCAGTTCGCATTTGTTTGTCGGTGCGTATTATTATTATTATAGTATGTATTTAATTATCAGTGCGTTCTTGTCCGCTCGTTTCTGATTTTCAGCTCGCTCTTCTCAGGCCTTTCTGTTTTTCAGTGCTTTCTGTTAGTTCGTTCTGACCAGCCGAACGTTTTGAAGCCATGATGTGGTTACGTACTCATCGTAGAGTTCCTGCTGTGCAGGGGCTTGGTGTTGGGGTTCTTGCTTTGACCCAAGCCCTGTCCATGAACAGGGTGGGGAGGAGTTCATGGACGAAGACTTGGTTGCTCCAGCGTGACCAATTCTCTCATATGCCTTTGTTGCGGGAGATCCGTGAAAATAATCCTGACGATTTCAAGAATTATCTCCGGATGACGGACCCCGTTTTTCACCGTTTGTTGGCTTTGCTGTCCCCTTATATTAACAGGCAGGACACCTCCATGAGGCAAGCCATCACTCCTGAACAGAGGCTAGTCACCACGTTGCGGTACTTGGCGATGGGGAGAAGTCTGCAGGACATCAAGTTCTCGACAGGCATCTCCCCCCAGGCTCTGGGGATCGTTATTCCAAAGACCTGTTCTCACACAAAAAATCCAGCGCTCAATGGGTTAAAGACAGTCCGCAGCAGATGAAAAACTTATGTTGAATAATAAGAAAGTTTATTCAAAAATGCAGCTAGTAAAAACAGTCCTGTTCACTCACAATAATCAAACGAAGAAGAGCTTACATAGTCACCTGAAGTCCACTGAGCAACCAGGAGCTTATGCTGAGTTCCAACCAGAGAATGACGGGAGAGAGGAGAGAAGGAGGGATGAGCACAATGGAAGGTGAGACAGCCGATTTTGTCCCTGCTGGGTCAGGGTGTGTTCCCCAGGGACCTGCTCACCCACATGCAGATAGAGATCAGCGTGTAGAGGGGTGAAACACACCAGCCGCATACAGCAAATTGATGGAGCAGGGCTCCGTCCCACGAGTGCCAGTGACGTCAGGCCAGCTGAGACACTGGCTCAGGAAGGGAAAAGCCCGGCATAGCTGTGATGAATCAGCTGTAGATCTAACCTTCACACGCTGTGCAATCTAGTACTTAGTCACTACTGTGGAGATGTAGAGCCCTCTGCTGGAAGGTCTAAGTATGACAAGCTAAAAAAGCTGTCTAAGCTACCACTGATTGCCAAGAGATGTAGAGTCCCAAATGATGATGAATAATGGGACGTGATGACAGGTCCAAAAGCTATGTTTAATGTTGCCTTGACTACGCGTTTCACGCTCCTGCGCTTTGTCACAGGGACTGCTCTTCTTCGTTTGATTATTGTGAGTGAATAAGACTGTTTTTACTAGCTGCATTTTTTAATAAACTTTCTTATTATTCAACATAAGTTTTTCATCTGCTGCAGACTGTCTTTAACCCATTGAGCGCTGCATTTTTTTTGTGTGTACAGTTTTATCCGTTTCTATCAGTTATGGTGTTTTTTCAGCTGCGCTGGGTTTAAACTCCTCTCTATTGATTTGTATTGCCCTACTTTTTGATTGCTTTACAGGTGTCCACTATTTAGCGCTGATGTCCGTTTGTTTTTATTCAGAGACCTGTTCTACCATCATTCAGGTCCTGCAGAAGGACTATATTAGGTAAGTTTTCTCCTTTAACATCACATTCTATGTATTTAATGTTTGCTAATGTATTGTATTTCTTTCATCATTCCCTAATTACCATGATTGGAATATGCCGTGAATGTCCCCTTTGTTCTCATGCATGCTGGAAGCTTTTAACTTCCTTTTTTGTCCTTCATGCATATTTGCCTTCACTAACCTCCCCAGCATGCTATCCTGGGCCCATACACACCTAGCCTAGTCACTTAACAATGTCACTTACCCTAAACACCCCCTAAAATGTGTACAAATGTTATTTGTGTCCTTAAATTCATGCAGAGTGCCAGAGGCTTTTTTGGGGGTCCCAAAATCATTTTGAACCCTCCCTCCCCCCAACCGCCTAGTCAACCGATACCAATCCTCTATCTGCTGACTTTGCCAAACCCATACACACTATACCTACCTCTTTTGTGGTCATATTTATGGATGAATTCACCAAAGCATGTAGTGAAAGGGCCTGCCTGAATACTTTCAAATGGTACTGTTTAAAGTTTTGTTCTCCTGTTATCTTTATAGGTAATTGCAGAATTTAAAAAAGTGCTTCAATTTGTACAGTGTGTATTCATATTTTTGTATTATGACACTTCTTACCTGTCCAGTAGGCTACCAATAGTGTAAGTAAGGAGGGGCTGGCCAAAGTAACACGCATTATGTATGCATTCAGCTCTCAATGAAGTGGAGAGGGTTACCTGTCCAAAACACCCCCCCCCCTAAAATTTTTACAATGGGCAATCAGAGGGGGTGAGGAATCTGATAAGTGGACCCTCTCTTTTTGTCTTTAAATACTCCTTTAAATAAATGCTAATACTGATTTTGGCCAAGAATGTTTGTGTCTAATCTGCTTGCAATGTTTATGTGCAAAATTACACATTTTTTTTCTTGTTTGACTCCACAGTTTCCTTCAACGCCACAGGAATGGCAGACTGTGGCATCCCAGTTTGCTCAGCGGTGGGACTTTCCCAACTGCGGAGGGGCAATAGATGGGAAGCATGTCCACATCATCCTACCCCCCAACTCAGGGTCATACTATTATAACTATAAGGGTTTTAATAGTATTGTGTTGTTGGCGGTGGTGTCGGCGACATATGAGTTCCTGTATGTGGACGTGAGGAAGAATGGCCGGATGTCGTGTGGTGGAGTCATCGCCCAGACCGAATTTTACAGACGGCTTCAGAATGGTGGCTTGGGATTGCCACCTGCTTAAGAGAATGTGGAAGGACTCCGTTCGTCTTTGTCGCTGATGAAGCATTTGGTCTTGGTGAACACCTGATGCAGCCGTTCCCGATGAGGACCCTAATCCTGGAACAGAGGGTTTTTAACTACCAGCTGGCCAGAGCCAGAAGAGTGATGGAAAATGCCTTTGGAATAATGGCCAGCCAGTTCCGTCTATTCCTCACTGCAAGAAACATGGCGGAATATAAAATCAATCATATCGTTATGGCATGCTGCATATTGCATAACTTTTTAAGAAAAAATGCATCGAACTACGTGGCTTCAGTTGGGACTGAGGCCGGCTTATTACCAGATACAACAACCCTGATGGCTCTTGAAGCTGGCCGTCCTGGCTTGCCCCCCCAAAGCGCCCGTGAAGTTCGTGAAAAGTATCTAGAGTACTTTGTGGGTAGGGGGGGCCATTGATATGCCACAAAATGTTTAAAAAACCTGTTGAAAAATATATTTTTTTTAAACGGAAATAATATTTACTTTGATTTACTGCTTGTGTTTCTTTTAGCTGGCTCCTAGGTTATCCAATGGGCTTTTCTTTTTTCCCGTTTTGTTCAATATTGCAAACGTAATTTTTGGGATACATGAGGTGACAATCTCTTCTTCAGTGAACTATTATGTTGTGGGTCTGCTACACACACACACCTTGTTTTTGTTGTTAATGTCTATAATGCATTACTGATAAAAATATTCATCATTTTCAGCACCATGACTGAAATTTGTGGAGTCACGAAAATGGCCTGATTGTGGCAAATTATAAAGCACTGTGAAAGTTTTTTACTAAAGGAAATTCCACTTTGCACTCCAAGTGCACTGCAAAAGTGCACTTGAAACTGCACTGAAAGCGCACTTGTAGTGCAAAGTGGATTTGCCTTTAGTAAATAACCCCCATTGTCACTGTAAACACCAACTTACTACAAAAACTGCTTTTTGAGCATTGAAATAAGAAGCCACACATTGTTGAGTAGAAAACATTTTACTCAAAGCACATTCACATGTGCGTTAGAAAAGGGTTTTTGAACAAACCAACATCTTTGTTGTATAACATTTTTTTTTGTCACATTAGAAATAGCCTATTTTTGGTTAAACAGGCATGTTTCAAAACATAACATACACAACTCAGGAACTTACAAAGTTCAACTTTGATAAAGTGAAGGCAATATCAGACATTAGTATGTCCAAACTGTGTTGATCTTGCCTTCATCAGATGGGGTGATAAAAGCAAAATGTTGAAGATGCACACAAATTGGGATTCAAAATGGGGATTTCCCTCCTGATCCCATGCCTAATGTCAATATGTGCTACCTCCCATCATGGGGGATCAATGGACGTGTTTTGGGGGTGCAACCCCTTCTTGTCACCTACTTGAGTTGCGAGGAAGGGGTTGCATCCACAAAACGCGTACATTGCTATCCCGTGATGGCAGATAGCACATGTTGACACACGGGGGGGTTATTTACAAAAGGCAAATCTACTTTGCACTGCATGTGCACTTGGAAGTGCAGCCGCTCTAAATCTAAGGGGTAGATCTGAAATGAGGGGAAGCTCTGCTAATTTTATCATCCAATCATGTGCAAGATAAAATGCTGTTTTTTATTTTCCTTGCATGTTCCCCTCGGATCTGCAGCGACTTTACTTCCAAGTGCACTTGCAGTGTAAAGTGGAGTTGCCTTTAGTAAATAACCCCCACCGTGTGCCTCTTCAAAATTTGGCTTTTAAAATACTTTAAAACTTGTTTTTAAAAGCAAAAATACACAATAAAACGGTACAATTTTTATGTGTTTTATATTCTGCCTAAAACATCAATGATGTTCTTCATTTTTTCTTGAACATCATTGATGTTTTCCTTTATATTTTCTAAATCACGATTGCATACCATTATCTCCCCGATGAGGATCTGGGCACTTTCACTTGTGAAATGAGATTCTTCTTCCACAACATCCACATCACCTAAAAATAAATAAAAAACACACCATGTATTATAAATATGTAGGCATCCATCTATGACCTGAAGATGTGGTCTCAGACACTCACCTGTTGTGGTGACTATTTCGCCCACTTCATAAACATCTCCCTCCTCATAATCTGCTTGTGGTTTTGAGATTTCCCCTTCTTTAGCAGGTGGGGGGTCCCTGGTGTCCTCAGATGTCCTGAGTCTTTTCTCCCCTATGTGAATAAAAAAGGTATACTTAGCACACAGATATTTGAGGCCAGAAATAGGAATATGAAACATTGATTGGAAGTGTCGTACAATTGTCTGTTTTGGCAGAGTGCCAAGCTGAACACATTTTTAGTTCCTTTCTAAAGCTAGAATACTTCCCTTTTTTGTACAATTTTCACACAAGGAGACACCCCTAGTATCCACTGGAGCACCTGTGTGGGACACCCTAAAAAGTTTGTTCTGGTGTCCCGCACTAGTGCTCCTGCATCCAGATGTGTAAACAGCTGCTTTTGGCGTGCTTTACTGAGGTCCACCAGCAGGTGTCTCCTGGCAGTTTGGAACTGTCAGGAGAGTCTTTCCTTGCTGGTGTTATGTCACAATTGGGCCACAGTACTGGCGTCCACCAGCGAATGCATCCTGGCAGTATGGAGCAGACAACATTCCCTGCGCTCAGGTGTTACATGAGGACAATCACTGGCAGTCCCATAAATATCCGGCAAGCCCTCACATGCTTGCCTTGGTATCTTTCTTCCTTGCGCCCTGACCTGTACTTGCGACCTGTATCCTGTATCCTGTATCCTGTACCCGGTAACCTGTAACTGAACCTGAGCCTGCACCTGAGACTGTACCCGATCCCATCCTGATCCTGTCCCTCCTGTGTTCCTGTTCCCATCCATTATCACCCTCTCCTATCCTGCCCCTGTTCAGTTGCTGATCCCCTGTGTATGACCCTGGCCTGGCTAACGTGTTTGATTTCGGTACTTCCCTTGGCTGTATATATTATCTGTTGTCTGTGGGTTTCTGTTGGTTGGTTGAGCACTATTTGTATTTGGGGTGTTTACTTATTTATATCACTTATCTTAAATAAACATTATTCTTATTCACTTTACATGCGTTTTGGTTTCCTCTTTGCAGTCCACACAATCTGGTCACACCTGTTCATGACAGTATACCAAGGCCATCTCTGACCAGAAGTGGCTGCACAGGGGAACCATCTCGGTTCTGTTTCACGTTGCTGGGATGAATGCAGATATAATTGTTTATTATGCTCTACTGCAGGGATATGCAATTAGCGGACCTCCAGCTGTTGCAGAACTACAAGTCCCATGAGGCATAGCAAGACTCTGACAGCCACAGGCATGACACCCAGAGGCAGAGGCATGATGGGACTTGTAGTTTTGTAACAGCTGGAGGTCCGCTAATTGCATATCCCTGCTCTACTGGCAACAGAGAGTTCTGAATATCTCCGCCAGATATTGAAAGGGTGGTCCAGTGATCAGCTGCTGGAGATTATCCGTTTAGCTCACTCTGTGGTCGATCAGGGCAGTATACTGTTTAAGGATGTTCAGCCTTTGATTGGAATGTGTACAGAGCTGGCTCTGCCTTGTATCCCAAAGGGCCATGATGACTTTTCTCCCCCTTCAGCATTAACCAGGTTGCGTCCTTAGTATGGCTGTTGGAGGATGACTCTGCATCCTTTTTGGAGCACTATTCGGTTTGTCCCAAACAGTTGTTGAAAGATTGTATAGATGAAGTGCAGTCCCTGGTCAGACAGAGGGTATGTGAGCCCACTTTTGTGCTACCTGTACTTCAGGCATGGTCAGACCTGTTATGCCCAGATTCTGTCAGCTCTCCACAACCCAGATCTGCTACTAAACACCTGCCTGCTTAGACGTCCTTTCTCCCATCACCCCTGGCAACCTAAAACCCACCTGATTCTGCCAAACCTCTGCCTGCTATCCAGCCAGTTGTGCCAGTGTCCGCTGTCCAGCCAGATGTGTTCCTGTCTGCTGCCCAGCCTGATGTATTCCTGTCTGCTTCCCAGCCTGATGTGCCTCTGTCTGCTGCCCAGCCTGATGTGCCACTGTCTGCTGCCCAGCCTGATGTGTTCCTGTCTGCTGCCCAGCCTGATGTGTTCCTGTCCGCTGCCCAGCCTGATGTGTTCCTGTCTAGCTGCCCAGCCTGATGTGTTCCTGTCCGCTGCCCAGCCTGATGTGTTCCTGTCCGCTGCCCAGCCTGATGTGTTCCTGTCCGCTGCCCAGCCTGATGTGTTCCTGTCCGCTGCCCAGCCTGATGTGTTCCTGTCCGCTGCCCAGCCTGATGTGGTCCTGTCTGCTGCCCAGCCTGATGTGGCAGTGTCTGCTACTCAGCCTGTTGTGCCAATGCCTGTGCCCGCTGTCCAGTTTGACGTCTCAGTGCCTGCTGCTCAGCCTGACATCCCAGTGTCCATGTTCCAGTCTGACGCTCCAGTGACTACTGTCCAGTCCGATGTACCTGTTGTTCAGCCTGTTGTGCCAGTACCTGCTGTTCTGCTTGTTGTGCCAGCACCTGTGCCTGCTGCCCAGTCTGAAGTTCCAGTACCGGCTGCCTGGTTTGAAGTTCAAGTACCTGCTATCCAGTCCGATGCACCTGCTGTTCAGCCTGTTGTGCCAGCACCTGCTGTTCTGCCTGATGTGCCAGTGCCTGTGTCTGCTGCCCAGTCTAAAGTTCCAGTACTTGCTGCCCAGTCTGATGTCTCGGTGCCTGCCGTCCAGTCCAATGTGCCTGCCTTCCAGTCCGATGTGCCTGCCTTCCAGTCCGATGTGCCAGCTTTCCAGTCCGATGTGCCCGCTTTCCAGCCTGATGTGCCCGCCTTCCAGCCTGTTGTCTCAGTGCCTGCCTTCCAGCCTGATGTGTCGAAGCTTACCCCTCAGCCTGATGTCTTGTTGCCTGCCTTCCAGCCTGATGTCTCGTTGCCTGCCTTCCAGCCTGATGTCTTGATGCCTGCCTACCAGCCTGTTATCTCAGTGCCTGCTTTCCAGCCTGATGTCTCGAAGCTTACCTTTCAGCCTGATGTCTTGGTGCTTGCCTTCCAGCCTGATGTCTTGGTGCCTGCCTTCCAGTCTGATGTCTCCGCTTTTCAGTCTGATGTCTCCGCTTTTCAGTCTGATGTACCCACTTTTCAGTCTGATGTGCCCGGTTTCCAGTCTGATGTGCCTGCTTTCCAGCCTGATGTCTCGGTGCCTGCCTTCCAGCCTGATGTCTCGAAGCTTGCCTTTCAGCCTGATATCTCGGTGCCTGCCTTTCAGCCTGATGC
This sequence comes from Aquarana catesbeiana, assembly GCF_042186555.1. Classification (NCBI taxonomy): domain Eukaryota; kingdom Metazoa; phylum Chordata; class Amphibia; order Anura; family Ranidae; genus Aquarana; species Aquarana catesbeiana. The sequence goes on along the minus strand of NC_133326.1, from coordinate 621,712,159 downwards.
CTTGTTGCCTGCCTTCCAGCCTCATGTCTCGGTGCCTGCCTTCCAGCCTGATGTCTTGGTCCCTGCTTTCCAGTCTGATGGCTCCGCTTTCCAGTCTGATGTCTCCGCTTTCCAGTCCGATGTGCCCGCTTTCCAAACTGATGTGCCCACTTTCCAGTCTGATGTCTCGGTGCCTGCCTCCCAGCCTGATGTCTCTTTGCTTGCCTTCCAGCCTGATGTCTTGGTGCCTGCCTTTCAGACTGTCTTGGTGCCTGCATTCCAGCCTGATGTCTCGTTGCCCGCCTTCCAGCCTTTTGTCTTGATATTGGTGCCCCAGTCTGTCAAACCGATGCCTGTTACTCTGCTTGCTGAGTCAGTGCCTGTTACACAGCTTGCCAGTAGGGAGCCCGCTACCTAGCCCAATGACCCGGAGCCCGTTATCTGCCCTGATGTGCCCGTTGTCTGCCCGGATGTGCCTGCTGTCTGCCCGAATGTGCCTGATGACCAGTCTTAGGTACTCTCTTCCACCATTCTGCCGCTCCTTTAAGGGGGGGTACTGTCAGGAAAGGGTCCGTCTGTTGGTAAGATCTATCATTTGGCGTGCTTTGCTGAGGTCCACCAGCAGGTGTCTCCTGGCAGTTTGGAACTGTCAGGAGAGTCTTTCCCTGCTGGTGTTATGTCATCATTGGGCCGCAGTACTAACGTTCACCAGTGGATGGATTCTGGCAGTATGGAGCAGACAACACTCCCTGCGCTCAGGTGTTACATGAGGACAATCACTGGCAGTCCCATAAATACCCGGCAAGCCCTCACATACTTGCCTTGGTATCTTTCTTTCTTGCGCCCTGACCTGTACTTGCGACCTGTATCCTGTATCCTGTACCCTGTATCTGAACCTGAGCCTGCACCTGGGACTGTACCCGATTCCATCCTGATCCTGTCCCTCCTGTGTTCCTGTTCCCTTGTAAGCCTGATCCCATCCATTATCTCTCTCTCCTATCCTGCCCTCGTTCAGTTGCTGATCCCCTGTGTATGACCCTGGCCTGGCTAACGTGTTTGATTTCGGTACTTCCCTTGGCTGTATATATTATCTGTTGTCTGTGGGTTTTTGTTGGCTGGTTGAGCACTATTCGTATTTCGGGTGTTTACTTATTTATATCACTTATCTTAAATAAACATTATTCTTATTCACTTTACAGGTGTTTTGGTTTCCTCTTTGTAGTCCACACAATCTGGTCACACCTGTTCATGACAGTCCCCAGGCTGTGGTACTATGAGAGACTTCATTTTCTGGCAGATCAGACTGAAGTCAGGGAATCCCTCTCACCCCTACCTTCCACGCTTCCTTCCACCCAAGCTGAGGCTTCCGACGCCCACCCTGGACCTTCCAGCCAGGAAGATGTGGAGGAGCCCAGCTTGAGTCAGGTATAGCATTGTTCAACATATTTCTTGTTGTAAAATAAATTATGTGAAATAGATGCTATTATTGATCACTAATTACTGATTTAATAAAGTGTTTTATATATCAATAGACAGTAGTGGCCAAAAATGTTTGGGACAAGAATGAAAAATGCTGAGGTCAGAATGATAGTCTTTTCTATTTATTAACATTCAATTTGCAACAGTCATGAGCTAAAAATTGTGTGTGATTGATGAACAATAAACTAAAACTATGTCCCTTTTTCATACACAGGAAAGCCTCAGCCAGGAGGAGGCTGTGGAATGTGGCAGCCAGGAGGAGGCTGTGGAATGTGGCAGCCAGGAGGTGGCGGGGGTAAATGGCAGCCAGGAGGTGGCTGGGCCCAGTAGGAGCCTCACAGAATCGCAGGTCCCTCCCCTTCGCCTTCCAACCAAAAGGCCCAGGAAGGGGAGTAACATGGAGGAGGCAGCGCTCAGGCTGATTAGGGAGGCCTTTGCATACATGACTGCATACAAAATGCAGCAAATGAAGGAGGGCCAACGCCTCTTGTGTGATTAACTTATGGTGATCACCCAAAATAAGGGGTTGAGGGGCCAACTCAAAACCAAAACACACCTGTGTGAGTTGGACCATCCTCCTCCTCCTCCTCCACCTCCTGCCACACCTCCAACACCACAGCCACAGCCTGGAAGGAAGCGTGTAAGGAAGACAAAAAAGTGATGGCCTGGGTTCAGTCTGGTCTGACAAAAGACGCAGGCTGTGGCTCACTATTATATGGACTCCTCAGGCTACTAATTTTGGCTGGCAAATAGTTGATGTGTGCCCTGGGGTACAAAGGCTTCGCCAATTTCAGCAGTTTCTCCAGTGTTGCCTTCCTCTTTATTTTGTTATGACCCAGAATAAATGGCTATTTTTTTTCAGAAATACCTGCCTGTGTGATTTTCTTCAAAAAGGACAGTTTGTTTGTGAGTAGGCAGGTACATTTCAAAAATACAATGTCAAATTAACAAGGGACACCAACACCAAACAACCCCCTTGAGGTTAAAAAAAACGAGATAATAATGGTGCCGTGGTAACTTGACACACAAAACGAGAAATAATATTTTGGAGATCACTATAAAAAACAAAAAAAATAGGAGATCTTGATAAAAAAAAAAAAAAATTCTAAACATTATTATGGAGATCTGACGAAAGAAATAAATAATATTATTCAGGAGATCACGAGAAATAATAAAGAAATTGGTTTGTGAGAACTCTGTGTGAATATCAGGAGCAAAACAACTTCATTATTCGAGCATTATAAACAAGAAGAGAATGCGCTGCATTAAAAGATTTAAAAATTTGCAGCGTGACGGATGTGCTATCAACATTACAAACGCTAGTTTTATCAGAACGAGCACTTCGTCTCGTGCTTGATTCAGAGCATGCGTGGGATTTTGTGCGTCGGAATAGGCTACACACAATCGAAATTCACGAGAACAGATTTTGTGGTCAGAAAATTTGAGATCCAGATCTCAAATTTTGGGTGTCGGAAATTCCGATGGAAAAAGTCCGATGGAGCCTACACACAATCGGAATTTCCGACAATAAGCTCCGATCGCACATTTGCCGTCAGAAAGTCCGACCATGTGTACGGGGCAATAGTATGTGAAACTGTGTAGGCCAGCTTGGCCCAAACAAACGATATAATGTAACACAAAGCCTAAAGTAATGCCGTGTACACACGGGCGGACTATTCGGCATCAAAGGTCCGATGGTCTTTCCGACGGACTTTCGACAGACTATTGACGGACTTCCGACGGACTTTCACACGAACAGACTTGGCTACACACGATCACACCAAAGTCTGACGGATTCGTATGTGATGACGTACGACCGGACTAAAATAAGGAAGTTCATAGCCAGTAGCCAATAGTTGCCCTAGAGTCAGTTTTCGTCCGTCAGACTAGCATACAGACGAGCGGATTTCTCGATAGGAACTGGGTCCGGCGGAAAGATTTGAAACATGTTCCAAATCTAAAGTCCGTCTGATTTTCGACCAAAAAAGTCAGCTACAGGTCCAATGAAGCCCACACACGGTCGGATTGTCCGACGGATTTGTCCCGTCGGACCAGCCCGGTCGAAGAGTCCGCCCGTGTGTACACGGCATTAGTCTTTCATTATCTAATTTATACAAGGGGATAGCTGCAGTACACCTACTTGAGCCTTCCCATATTGCTTTGAGATGTATTCAGACCTTTTAGGGCCCCACACCCTCTGGACCCCATGGCTGAATCTTATACTTACACTTTTAGAATGAAATTACAATTAAAATAAAATGAATTGCTTAATTTTCTGTCATTAGGATTTACTTTTTATTTCAGAGTTCCTGGTAGCATAGCAAAGAGACATACAAAGGAAAAAGACTTAAAGCGGGGGTCCACCTATCTATTGTTTTTTTTTTTTTGGAGTTCATTCACAAACTTTTCTTCTCATGATTATCTACTCACATGTTCTGTGTAATAAGTCCGCCTGTGTCTGATTTCGTTGTAAAGAATAACTTATAAAATTCACTGAAGGCGGTTTCCATCTTCATTGTGGGCATTTGAAGCCCACAAGCATGTATTTCCTGGATGCGGTGAATGTTTTGCTCCCAGCATTCACCAAGATGTTGTGATGACGCTGTTGCACAATGCATGCTGGGAAGCCTGAGACTAGCTCCCAGGGGACTGTGGGAGGTCTGGGAGAGGCTAGAAACACGCCTACTCCCATGGGAGGAAAACCAGGAAGTGCAAAGAAGATTAGAAAAAAAAAGGTAATTACGGCAATTTAAATTTTTTTACACAGCATGTCAGCATCTAGGCAAGGAAGAGAATGCATAGAGATAATGTTCAAAATTTGGGTGGAACCCCGCTTTAAAGTGGTATTAAACCCAAGTACAACATTTTATTACATTGTAGCTTATCAATTCTTATATTTTGTGGCTGCATTCGTTTTCTTTTTTGAAGCTTTTTTTTTTCTTTTATTCTCACTTGGTGATCCATCCAGTAAGTTTGTTTTTTCTCAACTTACTTTAACAGACCAAGCTGTCCAGTAAATGTAGCAGTTTTAGGATTGAGCAAATCATTTATCACTGACAGGGGTGCTTACAATGATCAGCTTTTATTTATTTATGTAAAACCTTTATCCCCCAGAAAAAAAAACTTTGCTGTAACTGATTATAAAGTATTAGCTGGAGTTCAGCTTCAATTTGTTAGACAAGTCCACCTAAATCTGCTAGTCTAAGGCAGGCCATACACGGAGCAAATTTCTTTCTTGCAACCACGGGTCTTCTCCCGGCAGGGGAGGACGGGGGAAGCTGCTCCCGCTGGGAGAAGATAGTGAATATCGCTAGCGGCTATAGCAGCCACTAGCAATAATCGCAAGAGAATGCAGCAGGCTGGTTGTTTCCAAGTTAATTAATCAATCAACTTGGTACATTCATCCTGCCCATTAATGGTTCGTATTCAGCAGGAACCGACTGAGATTCTAACTGTGGCCGGCCTTATGCCCCATACACGCGGTCGGATTTTCTGACGGAAAATGTGTGATAGGACCTTGTTGTCGGAAATTCCAACCGTGTGTAGGCTCCATCACACATTTATCATCAGATTTTCCGACACACAAAGTTGGAGAGCAGGATATAAAATTTTCCGACAACAAAATCCGTTGTCGGAAATTCCGATCGTGTGTACACAAATCCGACGGACAAAGTGCCACGCATGCTCAGAATAAATAAAGAGATGAAAGCTATTGGCCACTGCCCCGTTTATAGTCCCGACGTACGTGTTTTACGTCACCGCGTTTAGAACGATCGGATTTTCCGACAACTTTGTGTGACCGTGTGTATGCAAGACAAGTTTGAGCCAAAAATCCTAGGACAGTGGTTCTCAACCTTTCTACTGCCGTGACCCCTTGATAAAATTTCCCAAGTTGTGGGGACCCCTAACAGTAAAATTATTTTCGTAGCGTGGGTTGTCAGCACCCAAGGCAAGACAAGTAATTTGCACCCCTAACCCATGGACATTTAGTGCTCTCCGAGTCCCTTCCACTCGTAGAGTATTAAAAACCCTTATGGTACGTTTTAGGATGTACCACTCTTTCTCTTTGTTCTCCTTTCTTTCTCTATCCTAATTTCTTGTTTTTTTCCCCATCCCTCTCTCTAGACATCTTTCTTGTTCTTTCTCTTATTCTTTCTCTTCCTTTTTCTTTGTTCCTACCCCTCTTTTCCTCTCCCTTCCATGTATTCTCTATTTTTATTCCTTGGTGGGGGGTGGGGGAGTTGGGATGAGTGGCAGTTCTGGTGGGGGGTGGGATCAGTGGCAGCGCTGGGGGGAGTTCTGATCAGACAACTTGGGTGCTCTTGATCAAGGTCATCTGCTGATCCGAGAACTGTAGTGGGGACTTTTAATGGCAACTCTAATCACAGTCAGTGTTGTCTCCGGCTTCACTGTGTCTCCAGCTCTGTGGTGTCTCGTAGCAGTGACACCTATGCCAAAATCAGGAGATGGGGTCTCCTCCAGCCCCTCCCACTTCACATTCCTCACCAGTCAGCTGACCTCTAATATCTGCCCCCCAACCATGCCGTGAACTGAATGGGTGGCTGAAAAGAGGCTGAGTGGGCGGCCGTGGGCTCCAGGAACAGCCCAGCTGGGTGGCCACAGGCTTCAGAGACAGCCCTGCTGGGCAGCCGCAAACAGGCTGGGAGAGTGGCGTGGGCTTCAGGAACAGCCCAGGATTTGGTGACCCCTGGCAAATCGTCATTCAACCCCCGAGGGGGTCCCGACCCCCAGGTTGAGAACCACTGTCCTAGGATTTTGCTGTCGGAATGTCCGAACAAAGTCCGACCGTATGTACGGGGCATAACACTACCCTCTCCGCAGACTGACAATGCTGCTTTCCAAAAGGTGTCTGCTTTACTACTTCATCCATATTGCAGACACCATAAGATTGAGTGTGCTAGTGGCTGGGTTTGGTAAAATAAAAGCGGAAAAGACTAAAAACAGAAAAATAACACATAGTAAGCTGCAACATTTAAAATTTTTGTTTTTGGGTTTAATACCACTTTAATAAAAGAACGGTTCCTTAAAATGACCGAAAATTATAAAAACTTGGAGGAACTGTCCTTGAAAATCAAGCAGAGGCAGGAGGACACCGAGCAAATATTCTTGCATCCTTTTATAAGCCCAGGTTCACACTGAACTGCGGGAATGAAGCCATGCAAGTTCAGCTGAACTCGCACGATTTCACTCCCGCATGTCAGTCCCGATTTCGGCCGCAATTTCAAAGACATCTGTTCAGGTTTCTGTCAATGTAAATTGCATCCTGAAATTGAAAAAAGTAGTACAGAAACTACTTTTTGAAATCAGTGCAGCGCCGCAGATGCGGCGTCGCACCGATTAGGACAGTGCCATTGGCAGCAGTTGCCGCCGATTTGACATGCGATTCGACATGTCAAATCACATGTCAAAATGCTCCAGTGTGAACCAGGGCTTAAGGATGGTTACCAACAGCGCGGCTTCGAGACTCGACAGAGATGCCACCTTCTCCATTCTATCTGAAGGAAAGTGATCGATTGTTAAATCTGAACCTTGGGAGCACTCCTACGCTAAAGGATACAACATTTTTTTAAAGTGCATCATGAGAAAATATAACAATGGATCAAGAAACACAGACATTCCCTTCACAGGAGGAACTAAAGGTATCCCTATGTGGTTTGGAGCATTCCGTCAGAAACATTGCAGAATGTCTGCCATTCCAACCATCTGAGGTTTAAGTGGTTAAAGATGTTTAAACAATCCTTCACGTATCCTGTTTCATAACTGGTATCTCAGACAAAAATATATTTTCTGTTGTTCTTACCCCAGAGGTTGAGAAAACATGCATTTGTGCTGATCCCAACCCAAAGTATTGTCTAGGCCAAATCCACCAGTACACACAATTTGCTAGATCGATTGGAGCAAGAAACAAAATAATTCAAGTCATCAAAGGGCCACCACATAAATCCATAACAGTTCAGTGTGAATTTGATGAATTAGCTAGCCTTAAAAAAAACTCTGGGGTGACACAGGATGAAAACTTTCCCTGTGTCCAAACAATATATCTACTGAGGTAAAAGCAGGACAAGGTCCTGGTTTAAAAAAAAAAAAAGAGCAAAGTATGTTAAGGCAATCCACATTGGGAATTTAGGTAAAAATATGTATAACTGGCCAAACGTTTGTAGACACCTGATAATCACACATATATAGGCTTATTGGGCTTCCATTAACACAGGATTTTTGAGTGTGTCCATGGGAATTCGTGTCCATTTGGACAAAATAAAGTAAAGGGTAGACATGGTTTGACCAGTTAGGTGATCTTTAATATGGTTGAGTACCATAATAATGCCCATGGATTTGACATAGAATGTCTAAAAAGGAACTGACCAACATGGTATACCTCTTTCCAATACATTTTGTTTTTAAATTGGTGAGTAGCATTGACATGCAGTTTCCTAATCCTAGTGTTGCAGCACGGATAGGCTTGGTTATTGTTGTCAGATTGACCTCTGCTGTTTGGCTGAGTGATTTTGGAGCTTGTTGGTTTCTCCTGACCAAAAAGTTACCTCCATCTCTCTCTTCTTCATAACAGGGGAGATAATTTATATTCCACAGAGATAGCAGGGAACAATGCTAACTGACAACAGTGCTTCCTCTGGATCATTTGTGGGTATAGGGTTCCATATGTATATGGAGATTTCTTTTTTGCAAATATTTTTTATTAAAGATTTTCAAAAAACAATTCACTTTATTATACCATGCAAGGTATTTCAGAAATAGTATAGCAATTGAACAAGATCGGTTAACATATCTTCATAAGATCTTAAAGTAATAATATCGTCTTATGCTTAGACATGCGATAATTGCTTATATTCAACATATTGATATGTTGCCAAGCAATAGTTTGAACTGGAGAATATGTATCTAAGAGTAATGAAATATCAAAGAGTAAAGGAAACATTTTTAATAGAAAGAGTAGGGGCTCTGGCTCCCTGTCATAAAAAAAAGAAAAAAAGAAAGTACGCAGAAGAGAGGAGGAGGCAATATTTATTCTTATTTGTAATTTGCCTATATCTAATCCAAGGATCCAATTGCTTATACAAACGGGGTGTATTTCCATGCATATTTGCCATAATCTGTTCATATTTATAAGCTTCATCTACTTTTCTAACGACATCACTGATATTTGGTGAGTTGGTAGACTTCCATTTGCTAGTGATTGTTAATCTGGCTGCCATCAAAATTTGTAACACCATTGGTCTAAGAGAAGGTGGGTATTGGTCTATATGTATACTTAATATGGCCAATTCTGCTTCGCCTTTCCTAATAAAGCCTGTGATTTTTGATATTAATCGGAATACGGCTTTCCAAAAACTCCTAAGGTTGGGGCACTCCCATAGCATGTGAAGAAGTGTGCCTACTTTTCCACAACCTCACCAACACTCATTGGAGCTATTTTTAGAAACTTTTGCAGTTATATAGGGGGTATAATACCATCTGAATAAAAGTTTTTGAGCTGTTTCCTGTGTGCTGTGGATCTTGTGAAACAGTTAGATTTAATGGCGTCCAGCCATTGCTTTTCTGAAAAAGTCATAGAGAGTTCTGATTCCCATTTTTGGTGTGATGGTAGTTTATTGAAATAGTTTTTTTGTTGTATTAGAGTGTAGAATAAGGAAATTCCTTTTTTTGTGTTAGATGTGTCGTTCCAGTAGGTCCATGCCTTATGTGGAATTTTAGTAGGTTGTAGAGGGTGTGTTTTTAAGAATGTCGTAATTCTTATGTACATGTAATAATCAGAAGTGGGGAGAGAATACTTTTGGGCTAATATATTGAAGGGAATGATTTTACCTCGATCTAACAAATCTGAGATTAAGGTAATTCCTTTGTTTTCCCAGTGTGTTGTCTTTAGATCGCTAATGTGTGTGCAAATCGAAGTCAGGGGGGTAGGTATTTCTGTAAGTTCTGTATATTGATTTGATTCGGAGCAGAATTTTTTCCATGTGTCTAGTACTAGTTGTATAATGGGATAAGTGGATTTGAGGTGAGTATTTGAGAATGAGTTTGCTAGTAATGTGGATCTCATAGAATTAGGATTTAACCAGGATTGCTCTATGGTAGCCCAGTGTTTAGAAGAATGATTTTGGAACCAATATTTTGTTTGATCTAGTATACTAGCAGCGAAGTAATCTCTTAAAATTGGGAGTCCCATCCCTCCAGCTTTTCTATGTTTTGATAAGGAAGACTGGGAGCATCTTGTTTTTTTATCTGCCCATACAAACTTGTGTAGCTGAGTTTGAGCTGTTTTGAAAAATGTTGCTGGTATGAAAATTGGGAGAGCTCTGAAGTAATAAAGTATTTTTGGTAAAATAAGCATTTTGTATGCCGCCAGTCTTCCCATCCAAGACAAGCAAAAGGATTTTAACCTGGTTAATTCTGGTTGGATAGAAGAGATGAAGGGAACTAGATTCGCTTTGAATAGATTACGGCTCGGAGTCGTCAGCTGAATACCCAGGTATTGAATAGGCTTATCAGCCCACGGGTATGGAAATCGTGAAGAAAGGGAATTACAACGTTTTTCATCTATATTTATGGCAAGTAAATTAGATTTTGTTGCATTTACTTTGTAGTATGAGATTTGGTTGAAGTGATTTAATATGTTGTGTACTGCTTGTAGGGAGGTTTTGGGATATGAAAGGGATAGAATCACATCATCTGCGAAAAGGGAGATAGTATGTGCCTGTTTGGAAATTGAGATACCCGAAATGTCTGGATGAGATCTAATTTTTTCGGCCAAGGGTTCAGGGGAGATAGGGGGCATCCCTGCCTAGTCCCGTTGGTGATATTGAAGCTGTCAGAGAACATTCCCTCTGTGTACACCATTGCAGAGGGGTTAGTATATAGTGCTAAGATGGCTGAATTAATTGTTCCTGAAATACCAAATTTATCTAGTACGAGTTTCAAATATCCCCAATGGATTCTATCAAAGGCCTTCTCTGCATCTAATGATAAAAGCAGAGAAGGAATCCCTGAGGACTCTGCAGCATGGAGTAGATTAATAATTCTACGTGTTGTGTCTGGCGCCTGTCGACCTGGGACAAACCCAACTTGGTCATGTTTTACTAAAGTGGGCAGAAATTGGGCCAGTCTATTGGCTAAGATCTTAGCATAAATCTTCAAGTCTACATTTAACAAAGATATAGGCCTGAAGTTTTGTGGAGTATCGAGTGATTTCCCAGGCTTGGGTAATGTCACAATTGTGGCTGTTAACATTTCTGAGGGGAATGAGGAAGTAGATGTAGCCATTGCGTATACTTTTAACAAGTGTGGGCCCAATATGGAGTAAAATGTATGGTAATATTCGAATGAAAATCTGTCTGGGCCTGGAGATTTGTTATTGGGGAGAGATAATATTGTTTTGTGAAGTTCAGACATGGAAATTGGTTCATTTAAAATTTTTAGTTGGTCAGGATTCAATTTGGGCATGGAAATTGAATCCAGAAAGGTCTGGATCATCTCATGGGATGGTTGTTGGGTAGATGTGTCTTCTTTTAGATTGTAGAGCTTGTCCCTAAATGCGTTTGCAATGTCTTTTGGATTGGATAGTCTAATGCCTGTAGTTGGGTGTGAGATGTATGATATTTTTTGCTTGATGGTTTTTTCCTTTACTTGATTCGCTAATAATTTATCTGCTTTGTTACCTTGACTGTAGTAATGTGCCTTCCATTTCTGAACCGTGTAATTGTGTTGGGAAATAAGTAGCAGTCTAAGATCATGTCTGAATTTATCTAGTTGGGAACTAATGGTAGGATCAGGAGATTTCTTATTTACCGATTCTAACTTTTCTATTTGAAGGAGTATATCGTTTAACTGCTTGTTTCTTCGCTTCTTGGCCACACTGCTCATTTTCATGAGAATTCCTCTTATGTAAGCTTTGTGACAGTTCCAGACCATGAAGGGATCCGACACAGACAGGGCATTAGTAGTGAAGAACTCGCGGAGTTCTTTAGTAATTTTATGCTTATAATCTGGATGTGAGAAAAGTAAGGTATCGTTTTTCCATCTATTTGCCCGTGTTTCAGTGCGGGATCCCTCCACCACTATGGAGACCGGGGCATGGTCAGACCACGTAATGTTGTGCACAGTGGATGAACTAATATTCTATAAAAGAAATTTATCAACCAAAAAGAAATCAATTCTTGAGTATGTGCGATATACACTCGAGAAGTAGGAATAATCCCGCTCAGTCGAGTGTTGACAGCGGCACACGTCGTGTAAGCTTTCTGAGGCCATGAAGCGCGAAAGGGTCACTCTTTCCCTAAATTTCGGGGTCTCGGCCGAGACATCTAAGAATTTGTTTGGTATAGCATTGAAATCACCACAAATTATGGTGTACCCCTTTCGTACTGCACGTACTCATTTCCAAACTTTCTTTAGAAAAGAGATTTGTTTCACATTAGGTAAATAGACATTCACTATAGTATATACTGTGTTGTTTACCTCACCAACCAGTATAATATATCTACCCAGTTCATCAGCTTCTGTGTAGATATGTTGAAAGGAAATAGTGTCTTTGATGAGAATAGCCACCCCCCTCTTCTTTTTTGGGGCATTGGAGCAAATAATTGTTGGAAAGTTTTGATGAGAAAATTTTGGAGGTTTTGATGCAGAAAAATGAGTCTCTTGTAGACATAGGATGTCACTTTGTAGGAGACGAGTTTCTTTCCATAGCATTGATCTTTTCTGTGGGCTGTTCAGTCCGCAAACATTGAATGAAGAGATTTTAAACCCCATGTTGTCTTTTGCAAAGGGCAGGTGTTACAGTGTTCCTTGGATCTTCAGTCCTTGTTGGTATGTAGACTGAAGTAAGATGATATGTAGAGATATTGCCCTAATAGTGAGCCAGAGTCCAGATGTTGTGAAGCAATCGAGATATTATATCAGAGATTAATACAAAAAAAACGAGAAATCTCCAATGGAAAACAGAGAAAAAAGGAAATTAAATTAAAAAAAACGATTCAACTGAATCTGTGGGGATATAATCCCGTAACTTCCCAGGGGACGAAAAGAGAACTGAATAAAGTTCCACGGGTGCACCGGAGCACAACGTTGTGTATTAGTAGCTCTATACAGCCTGAACCTCAATCAATTGTATCTTGTGGCCGGCCAGGTGGGTGAATGCAGTCGGGGTGAGGAAGAAATGGAGGGTGGATCCTCTGTTTTGTCTAGAATGTCCTTTTCTTTCAGTAGCCATATACCATCTTTCACTGACTGAATAGGGAACGTTTTACCATCCGTTGTTATTAGCAGTTTTGCTGGATAGGCCCATCTGTAGGTGGTGGTTCCTCAGTGGTTTGGTAATGGTGGCCATATTCTTCCTTCTTTGCATTGTGTATGCTGACAGATCAGGATAGATGGAAAAGCCTTGGATGCAGGGCAATGCATTGTCAGGATTTCTCATGCACTGAAGAAATTTCTCTTTAGTTTGGTAAAAGTGAATCCGTGCAATTGTATCTCTTGGCAAATGTTCAGGTAAATGCTTAGGTTTTGGCAGTCTATGAATCCTATCAATAGATAGGTCCATCAAGTAAGCTTCTGCAAGAATTTCTTGGAGGATTTTTTGAAAGTAGGCGTTTAAATCTGGTGGTTTCACCGACTCAGGTATCCCCCGGATTTTAATGTTATTTCTTCTCAAACAATCTTCGAGATCGGCCAATTTGGTCTTTAATTGATGTAGTTCATCTTCCTTTTCATTTTGGGCGTCGATCACTTCATTGATGGCACCAGCAAATTCTCCCATCTTATGTTCTATATGGGTAACCCTGTTATTGACAGCTTTAATTTCTGTCTTGAAATGACTTGTAAGGGTTAATATATCCGCATGTAAAGTGCTACGGAGGGACACCAACATGTCCTTCAATGTTGTGTCAATTACTGGTTGATTTTTAGTAGGGAATTCCAAGATGGAGTCCTGGAGCTCCCTGGTGTCATTAAGAGAAGTGTCTATTTCCTCCTCTGTCATAATTCCTCCTTGCATGTGTTGTTGTTTCGCCTTGATAGGGCTGGATGAGGAGGAAGATGACTGGGAATGTGTATAGTTTCCCTTGTGACCCTTGTGTGGGTGAGACATGGAGCGCTGTGTGTTGCTGCTGTGACCAGAGAGCCTGCCACGCTCTCCACCATTATGCTTGCCAGCAAAAATGTTTTAAACAGGGGAATTGGCGCTGTCTGGCTATATGTGCATAAATGGTGATTCGTACAAGTGCAAAAAAAAAACGAACAAACGTGTAAAAAATTTTTTTAAATGATTTAAATAAAACTATTATTAAAATTGTGCGTGTACCCAATGTGTTGCAGGGGCTGGGGTATATCAAAGTGCAAACAATACACCCAGCAAGAGTAATGTAATAAAGTGCAACGTGCTCCTAAAATATATGTGTATGTGCCAATATCTCAATATATGCCAAATATCTGAATGTGTATAGGGGAACGTGCCCAAGGGTTGGGAAAGGGTAAAAAAACAGGGAATCCAAAATACAAATAGTTATGGCAATCAAAACAGTTTAGGCAATAAAAACACACAGTTTTAAAAATAAAAATAAGAATAATAATAAATAATCCCCAGCATATATGCATAAAAAATCCGAATAATGAAAGGTGAAAACAAATGTGTGTAGAAAAAACAAAAAAATAAAAATCTATAAAAAGTAGGTGTCCGAAATCAAAGTCCTAAAGTGTATCTTTCTGGTGAAGAAAAACGTGGTCTCAGCATTAACTGATGTTGTCCCCGTCCTTTACTGCACCCCCACTCGTGCTTACACTCACCGGACTGCCTAACCCCTGCAGGGGTAAAAGGCATGTGTAGAAAATCCTGCGATGGCGAATCCAGGAAGCGATCCTCCGTCCGGGGGTATTTTATCCTTCTCTGATGTTGCAGTTTCCCCAGTAATAAACATCCATATGAAGTGAGGAAAGAAAAAACTTCATAGCGTGAATCCAAAAAATTGGAGTTTATTGGTAAAAATCCATAAGAATATGGTAAAGATAGTTAAAAACAGTATTAAACACAGGAGCTGACATCGCTCCAATGGCCGGCTCACAGCTGGTGGGCAGCGTGGTGTAGCGTGCGTTCCACCGCCTGCCTGCTAGAAACCGGAACAAACTCAAACAGAGAGATGCTGACATGTGCGTATCCCGAGGCCACGTCTTACACGTTTCGTTATCAAGACGTCATCTGAGGCGCCATCTTTGGCCTGTGTGCTGCGGGGAAGCGTGTAGAAGTCCGTCATTCTGCTGAGCTTCCCGGTCTCCTTTCTTTTCTTGGACATGTTCCCAGGATGTGCCCAACCTGTTGTAGGTAAGAATCGACACTTTCTGAGGCTCAGGAGTCGTGCTATGTGATCCGGTATGTCTGTGGATGACGGAGCTCTCTCACACTGCGGCCATTCTCCTCGGCTGCTGGCCACGCCCCCCCGTATATGGAGATTTCAATGTATTTATTTTTATTCCATTTTACAATACATATATAGAATGTATTTATTTATCTTTTATTAAAAGCAAAACTTTTTTAATTGGAATAAAGCAGTAAGAGATTGGAACCTCTGTCAAGTTTGGTTGCCTTTATTCCTGTTAGGCGAATTACTTTTGCAAGAGGAGATGTCCTTCCCATTGAAAAAGATATCCTCTAACTTCCTGTTGAGTCCACAGGACAGGAAGTGAAGGGTAACCTCTCTGATGAGACACAGATAACCCCAAAAAAACTGACAATGGTTTTAAGCCTCTCCTACTCTATCCAAAAGAAAAAGAAAAGGTTTTGGATTAAGAAATACTTTAATTGCGAGGCATTACATGGCACCACTGTCTGCAGCATCCAGGACTCGCTCATGGTCAGAGGAAGTGGACCTGTGAGGTCACATGACAGGTTCCAAAGCCTCCATTGTTTAGGGCCTATTTTGTGCTGTCTTAATGTGTGTTGCGTTAAGGCAGCCAATTGAAAATAATGAGCTGTCAATGTACCAAAACCTCCCCAATCAACAGATGTGTCACAAAATTTGTAACAGAACGCATTGAAATGGACTATGATGTATTGCTGTTCATGCACATTGTCTTTTACCAAATAAAGTATTGTGAAAGACTGTTATAGGACTCCAGCCCTCTCTTTAAAGTAGTGCATTAGGTAGTCATTCAAATCGAATGACAACACAACGTTTGTAACATGCCTTATGGTACCATGCTCGTTAACACCTACATAACTGCAATACATTGATGTAAATTGTAACACTGTAATTTTGCTTTTTTCTGATGCCAATCCATGGCAGCATACATATGATATAGTTCTTCCCCTATCTCCACCAACAGGACCAGTTTAAACCTATAAAAGCAAGTAAAGAGAGACCTGTCCCATTCTTCGTAAAAATAATAAGATCAAAAGGGAGGGTCTATATGCTGCCATGGATTGGCATCAGGAAAGGAAAATTATGCTATGTATTTGATACAATTTTCCACTTTCTTGAAGCCAACATACATATGATACCTAACAAGCTAAACAGAGAGGGCTATAATGCACAAACTTTATTACAATGGATTTGGAAGCCTCAACTGTAATTCTGCTGAAGTCCCTTGCTATACAAACCCATGGATCTTCCCTGTAGCGCCTGAAGCAGATGTGCTGTGGCAACCAGCCTGCTGCTTTGCAGACGGTCTCTATAGACATTTTGCCTGTGCTGCCCTGAACATAGAGACATGAAAATGGACCTAGCCAAATGTGCATCTACCACTACTGATTGCTCTTGCCTCCACTGTAAGTTTTCTGGACGATCTTGACAAACCAAGATGACAAGATTCTTGTTTTCACTCCCCCCCCCTTCAAATTTGTCTGATGCAAAATTGATTAGCCTTTCGGAGGATCTAAACAAGGTAGCGGCTTGAAGATAGGCATTTTAGACACTTGACACTTCTAGCTTGTGTAGGCCAAGTACTGCCTCTGACAAAAAGGGTGGAAGTACCATTTTGTTTGTGAGAAGAAAATAGAAGCCACCTGGGGGGCAAAAGTGCTCAAGGGACCTAGGCCCCAAACTGCCTGGATAGAATAAAATGTAGGACTCTATGGCCCCAAGTATTTGCAGTTCAGATACTCTGCTCCCTGTAGATATAGTTTGAAGTTATCAAGAGACACTGCCTCCTGGGTGATGTACTACCGAGGACTGGCTTATGTTGGTGTGAACAGAGTCTAGGCAAGAAAATCCAGGATCAGAGTGAGATCTCACTGGGGAAAGTTATTTCTCCTCATGGTGAAGTTTCAAAGCTGACCTCCTGCAGCATGCCATGGGCTGCTTATATGCTCACATTTCCCCTGGTGAAAGCTGAAATATTTGAACCTTTAGGGAACTGAAACTTAGCCCCAAAGCCAGACCCATGTGAAGAAAAATATAGTAACTGGGCAACCTTCAGGTTGCGTGAATCGAAGTTTCGCTTAGCTGCGAAGACTGTGAACCTGTTCCAGACTTTGGAGTAAATAGTATTTGTTGACATCTTTCCTGGAAACTTACTAGGAATAAACCACTGCCAGAAATAAACTAAGGCCATGTCTTGAAAACGGGGAGTATTTTCTTACTTCGAAGGCAGTCATCAGGGTCATCCATTCCAGGCTTGCTTAAAGAGGAGCTCCAGGCTCCCCTCTAAAAATAAAAAGTCAGCAGCTACAAATATTGCACAGTAGCTGCTGACTTTTAATATGAGAACACTTACCTGCCCAAGGATCCAGCCATGTCTTCATTCGAACTGATTATTCAATCGGCTTCGAGTGCAGGTGCCGGCATCTCTAGAAAGAGAAACAGGAAGTGAAGCCTTGCGGCTTCACAGCCTGTTTCCTACTGCGCATGTGCGAGCCGTGCTGAGCCTTGTGAATGGTCCCGTAGTCTTTGGGGACTTGTGATGTGTCCCAGAAGACTGCGGGGGAAGGAGGGGCTCAGATTGCCGTGGGTACCTGGCAAAACCAGGTACTGACGGCCCCCCAAAAAGTGCCAAACGTGGCAGCGGAGGGGGGTGCAAGCAAGCGGAGCTTCCCCTTTTGGAGCTCTGCTTTAATCCCCCTAATGAATGATTGATCTTCTTCTGACTCTGGCAAGGACTGCATCCTTGACATTGTACCCAGAGTTCACTGACATAAGGAGCTGCTGAACTGAATTAGAGACTCAATAACTACTTGGCCATGAAGGGCCATGAATTTTATCCCCTGTTGGAGCAAATTTGATCATGCTTAACTGGGGTATTTTTTGTCTTCATCTGGATCAACTGTGGATATACATACCTCCCAACTTTCTGAGATGGGAATGAGGAGAAGTAAACAAAAAAATGATTAGTTAAACCCACATGTTTTTTATCACTACTATTCCTTTATAAGGGCTTTTGAAATTTACAAATGCAGCAATTTAGAAATTGGATAAAAGGTTTAGCACTGTGAAACACGTTTTGAAAGATAAATAGTGTATTTTTTTTTTATACAACTATATAGATCAGACCAAAATGAAGGACAAGCAAAGCAAAGAGGGACAGAGGGATTTTGTTCCAAATCAGGGACAGTCCCTCCAAATCAGGGACAGTTGGGAGCTATGGGTATAGGATTGTCTATATAGGATTGTACAATCCCCCCCCCCCCTTTTATTGGTTGAACTGAAATTAAGTTACTAAAAGTCAAAGAGGGAAAAGCAGCTGTCGTGCTTTCTCCTGAAAATTCTCTTGTGTTACTGGGTTTTCACACCTGCTGTGGTCATTATTGTTATTAATTATTAATTTGTATTTTTATAATGCATTTCTTCCTGAGGTTTCAAAGTGCTGTTGGAATAGATAACAAGGTGAGGCAGCCAACTTGTGCACACTCTGTAGAATTTCATACTAAGGCTCTATGCACAGTGGGCTTAAAAATTAGGAGTTTTGTGTTCTGCCTGTAGAAGCGGCTCAATGGTATCCTATTTGTCCATGCACATTAGGACGATTACAGGAATATTTTAAGCTCAACGTTTAGAGGCAGGAAAAAAAAACCCCTTATGGTGTGCATTTCTGATTGGAGCTTTCTGGCAGAAAAAAACGCAAAACTCTCCTAAACTCGCCTAAACTATGTACATAAAACGATCTATATGAGCATTTTCTTTTCTGACAAGGGAACAGACATTTTTTTTAAGCCCAGTGTGCATGGAGCCTAAGGCCATTACAGGTTCCCACTCTTCCAAATAGATTTTTACATTTATTTTATACTAGCTGGAGAATACAAAGGGGTTGATTTGCCAAAGGTAAATAGATTGTTCACGTGACAAGGGATGTTGCATTTTGAAAAAGGAACTAGAGAACCTAGACCTTAGTGAATGCGGTAAAATTTATCTTTGGAAAAAATACCCGATCATGTGCAAGGAAAAAAAACTGCATTTTTGCCTACACATGATTGGATTATAGAAGGCAACAGAGTTTGTTGCAAAGTGAATAGTCTATTTGCCTTATGTAAACCAACCCTAAAGGTTTGTGGTAACATCTAAATTTCCCAATATTGACGACAGATAGACATGGCATTGTAACCAGCTGTGTTAGGAGCAACAAATTACAATGTAACCATTTTATTACATTGCAGTTAGTTTAAAGGGTTTGTGAACCCATTTGTAAAAATCTATGCCAGCCCCTCTATTAGAGGCTGGCATAGCATACTGTGTTAAGCATTTTTTAAAATGAGTGTTGTAAATACCGATTTTTAGCTGTCTTCAGGCTGGTCACGTGACTTGCGGCCGCTTTTCAGCTCTGACAGATGGCTTCTGCGGGAGGGGCCGTGATCTCCCTCTGATGACGTCAGCTAGGGAGATCACATGACCGCTCCTCTCCTCCGCAGAATCTGCATCTCAAAGCTGTAAAGCCGCAAGTCACATGACCTGCCTGAAGACAGCTAAAAATCTGTATTTACAAAACTCGTTTTAAAAAATGATTAACACAGTGTACTATGCCAGCCTCTAATAGAGGGCTGGCGGTGACAATTATAGGTTTATTTATTTTTTAATAATAGTGGCGGGGGGGGGGGCTCTGAGCGGAGACAGACAGAGAGGGCGCTGAGAGGGAGGAAGGAGGGGATGAGGGGGGGGAGAGGAGAGCAGCCTAACACTGAGGGTGGCACTTTGACCACAGTGATCAGGGTGGAGCTGCCCTGGTTATTGTGGTCTGTTTAGAGAGGGGCATACAATAAGTGGTAGGTTTAGGGGTTCCTTTTACAGTTTAGAGGGGGGCAGATTACATAGCACAAGCGCTGTGCTATGTAATCTGCTTTAAGGAACCAGGATATTAATTTTTTTTTGGGGTTAGCAAACACTTTAAACAAACCTGTAAATTAAAAATTTGCTTTTTTTTAATGGAAAACATAGAGCACAATTAATTGAGATGGCACAACATCCATGCATATGTATGAAAAGCTATGAATATAAATATAAATTTGATGACAATTGGATAGAAACAGACATGCAGTCCCTTTCGATCCGATGGCCCCATAGAGAAGAGCAGGCTGTGTCCGTGTCCGCTCTGCATAGCTGAAAAGTGGAGGCTTTTCTCAACTCTCATTTTTGCCCAGGATTTCTTTACAGCGTGACCCTGCCTGGCACTAAACAGCCTTTAGAAGAAAAACAAACTGTCCAGATCCTGTGCCTGGTGCACTGTGGCCCTATGGATTCCTAGGTATCCGTAGTAATGGTAGGCCCCAGCTTACCAGCAAAAAACAGACTAACCATAAGAACAAATAAGGTCATGGCACATATGTGTAGGCAGGTTGAAATAGATTTAAGTTTCCAGCAGCAGGCTCAGTGTGGGAAAGGGTTAAAGCACTTTTGGCCTAGTACCCGGGCTTTTTTGATTTTGCAGGCCCACCTCTGGTATATAAAAGACCTCTAAGATTGGAGGCAGTTGCAGTTGACGTTTCGGTGGCTGTCGGGAAGGAGACATCAGGAGTTACAAACAGCATCCAAGTCATGGACAATGCCTACATGGACTCTGACCTCATGGTGGTATGCCATTGTTCTTGCTGTGTGATCATGCTGAAATTCAACAGTAAAGGTATAATAACAGTTCTAAGCCTGGTCTGAAGTTATTTAAAGGGGTGCATGTTGGTTCTGGCATATTCTGAAGAACCTGGGCCTGTAAAGCACCTTGGGGTATGAAGTAACACTACTACAAAAAGTTTAACTCAGCAAGACAAGGAGTAGAGGAGTGTAGTTGCTATGGGTAACCAAGTAAAGAAACAAGCTACAACAACCAGTTATTAAGTGTGGTACCTGGTAAAGTGACCGATCCTCTGGTAGAAAGGGGTTCGGTGTTATGGCTCCCTCACTAGCAGTCTGCCTCCCATAGCAAACAGGAGCAGACTAGTGTTACGGAGAGCTATGGCCTGGTCACATGGTATGGGAAGGATGGAGTTAAGTGAGAGCACGCATGAGGTCTACGTTAGGTGCTTGGTGGGACCCCATTGTTGCTGGGAGTGAGGTAACAGAGGCACACTGGGCTGGTGGAGTGGGCGCAGGCTCAGCACTTCCCTCTCAACACAACGTACAAATACTGTGTGTAGTGAAAGGGGACAAGTCCCTTTTCATACAAACGCTGCACTTTATTGCCAAGCACAGTAAAGGCTCATCTCTAAGTTGGGGAACTGCCTTAAAGCGAAGTTCCAGGCTTTTTTTCATTTATTAAAAGTCAGCAGCTACAAAAAGTGTAGCTGCTGACTTTTAATAAACAGACACTCACCTGTCCCATGGTCCAGTGATGCGGCCACACGGAGCCTCGCTCCTCTCCCCCTCCTCTCCGTGACGCCTTCATTGAAACTGTGGGCACCCGGCAGTGACAGCTTGCGGTTTCACAGCCGGGAGCGCACTGCGCATGCAAGAGACGCACTGCTCTCTCTGAGTGGACAGGCAGTCTTCTGGGACCTGCGACGTGTCCCAGAAGATTGACGAGAGGGAGGGGTCGCCTAGGGGGAGAGGATGAGTCGCCTAGGCAGCCCGAAGTCGGAAGCAGGAAGTGGGACAGGAAGTCCCACTCAAAACTAGGCACCCACTCCCCCCCCCAAAAAAATGACATGCCAAATTTGGAATGTTATGGGGTGAGGAGTGATTAAAGCAGAAAGTCCACTTTTGGGTGGAACTCTGCTTTAATGTGTGATTATTCACATGTTTATGGTCTTTTTCCACAGTTTTGTAGCAAACTGCAGCAAAACAGCTCTTGATTTGATGTAATTAAAAAAAAAAAAAAATGGGGACTGAAAAAAAAAAACCTAAAGTATAACGAAAGGCAAAACTTTGTGGAAAATTTTGGATAGAGTGGAGATGGATTAGAACTCTTTTTGGTAAGGCCCCTTTCACACCAGAGGACCCTCCATTCTATGGGCAGTTGGATGTACACTGACTTGTGTCAGTTTACACCCGGCTACCTCCAATCTGAAAGAAAAAAATGGAAGTGAATTCGTTCCTCACCATCTGGCCAGATCAGATCAGAGGGCAGTCAGGTGAAAACGGACAGCTGGTCCATTTACATCCAGCAGAGCAGGCGTTTCGCCTTTCAGTACCTTTTTAACCACTTCCCGCCCGTAGGATGTCATATGATGTCCTTGGGCTGAAGTGATGATATCTGAATGATGGGTGCAGCTACAGGCATCATTCAGATATCCATCTTTTCATCCGGCGATTCCCTCACATGTATAAGCCACCCTAGCAGCTATTCAGCCGCTGATTGCTTTTACAGGTGGTGAGAGGTGATGTCCCCCCTCCCGCCTCCCTCCAGTGTTTTTCTGGGATCACCCGTGTGATCGGGGATGCGGAGAACAGATCCAGGGGTGGCGCCGGATTACTATAGATCTGACCATGGACTGGATGGTCCCCAGCCATCTCTATGACCCTGGGAGGCCGGAAGCGACATCATGATATCACTTCCGGCATTGGCAGATGTTAACACTTCCAGTTTTTTTTTTTACCTGGAAAGCAGAGATCAATGTTTTTTTTGATCTCATGCTTTACAGGGTAGAGGAGATATCTGGGGTCTCATTGACCCCAGATGTCTCCATAAAGAGGACCTGTCATGTTTTATTCCTATTACAAGGGATGTTTACATTTCTTGTAATAGGAATAAAAGTGATCCAAAAAAACATAAAAAATGAAAGAGACAGTGTAAAAATAATAATAAAAAAAAATGAAAGTGCCCCGTCCCCTTGTGCTCGCACCACACATGTGAGATGTTGCTGCAAACATTAAAGCGACAGCAATTATTCTAGCACAAGACCTCCTCTGTATCTCTGTAACTCTAAACTGGTAACCTGTAAACCCTATGGGGATTTTTTTTATTGAATTATTTTATTTATTTATTTCAGTTACTTATATAGCGCCGTCAATTTACGCAGCGCTTTACATATACATTGTACATTCACATCAGTTCCTACCCTCAAGGAGCTTACAATCTAAGGTCCCTAACTCGCATTCATACATACTAGGGACAATTTAGATAGGATCCAATTAACCTACCAGCATGTCTTTGAAGTGTGGGAGGAAACCCACGCAGGCACAGGGAGAACATGCAAACTCCAGGCAGGTAGCGTGGTGGTTGGGATTTGAATCAGTGACCCTTCTTACTGCTAGGCGAAAGTGCTACCCACTACTCCACTGTGCCGCACTGTGTTCTGTTTTTATTTAAATTGCAAAAATACAACAGTTACAACAATGGGCAGTAGTGAGAGCCACTGCCTTCAAATGTAATACCACACCTTTCGGGGGGAGCGGATACCTGTCTTTGAAAGGTGTTCTGTCCCTACTTCCGGGAGTCCGGGCCATGGCGAATTACGTCAGCAGCTCGGATCTTTCCTCCTCCTTCCCCTACCGCAATGCTGCACTATCGGGTTCCCTTACCCGCAATGGCGGCGGCAGCACCCAACAGCTGATAGAAACATCAGCTGCGTTGCGGACATCGCTGGATTCCAGGACAGGTAAGTGTCCTATTTTTAAAAGTCAGCAGCAGCAGTATGTGTAGCTGCTGGCTTTTAATTTTTGTAGGGGTGGACGGACCTCCTCTTTAAGTACAGAGTGTGCGCAATTTTAAAGCGTGACATGTTGGGTATCTATTTACTTGGCGTAACATCATCTTTCACAATTATATAAAAAAATTGGGGTAAATATTGTTTTTTTGTTTCTGTTTTCCAAAAAAACAGCGTTTAAAAAATTGTTGCGCAAATATCGTGTGACATAAAAAAAATGCAACGACCGACAGTTTTTTCACTACAGGGTCTGCTAAAAAAAAAAAAAAAAAATATATATATATATATATATATATATATATATATATATATATATATATATATATGCAAATACCGTTTGACATAACAAATCGCAACAATCACCATTTTATTCGTTAGGGTCTCTGCTAAAATATATATATATAATATTTGGAGGTTCTGAATAATTTTCTAGCAAAAAAAAAAATGGTGATTTTTACATGGAGGAGAGGAATGCCAGAATTCCCGGTATGGATTAACATAAGGGGGTGGAACTTGGGGGGCCTATAGTGACTATGACCATGTGTGGTTATACGGTCTTCTGTCCGGCAGGGGCCGCTCTAGCCTGGCACCACGCTCGCTCTGTGTCCCTCAAGCTTTAATGACAACAATCCCGCTCGCAGCGCTGAGGGGAACTACAACTCCCGGCATCCCCTTCGCGGCCTCGCAGCCAATCTCCGTTCGGGATTTTTTTTCTCACTGGCGCTGCCGGGGCGCGCGGGCGGCTTTTGTGTGAAGAGGAAGCGGGCAGCGGTGACCCGGACACACCCGGAAAAGACTAGAACGTACCCGGGGGGGAGGGAGGGGGACTCGGCAGGCCGGGAGCCGCGCACGACGCCCGAAAGCCCCGCAGAATCGGCCTGAGGCAATACAACACCCGAAAGAGCCCGCATTTCAGGCCCGGGTCTGGCGTCATCCCCCCAGGAAGGGGCCCGATACCGACCGGAGCCGGCCTTCCGCCCTCCCGTGTAACGTGACCGGAGGAGACACCCGAATAATACCGCCGCCATTTTGTGTCCCTTCCATACGGGACTCACCCGAAAAATAGAGACGAGGCCATCCAGGCTGTGATCGGGCGGGAACACCCGGAGGGACTGGCCCCCCCGAAAAAAACACGTCACCGGACACGAATTTGCTGACGCCCCTCCCCCTTTCGGGTCACCCGTGGGTTCCTGTGGCTGAAGTCCGAGACACCCGGATCTAGAATGGAACAAACTGAAGGTGATGGTGGGGGAGGGGATGTGTGTGTCCTATACACTGATCATCGTCCAATCACAGATCGCTCATCCATCACCGCTGCCCCACTCCTCATGGTTTGGGGGTCCCATCACCCCCCCTAGAAATGTGACCCGTCCTCGGGGACCCCCCCTTAGAAATGTGACCCGTCCTCGGGGACCCCCCCTAGAAATGTGACCCGTCCTCGGGGACCCCCCCTAGAAATGTGACCCGTCCTCGGGGACCCCCCCTTAGAAATGTGACCCGTCCTCGGGGACCCCCCCTTAGAAATGTGACCCGTCCTCGGGGACCCCCCCTAGAAATGTGACCCGTCCTCGCGGACCCCCCCCCTAGAAATGTGACCCGTCCTCGGGGACCCCCCCTTAGAAATGTGACCCGTCCTCGGGGACCCCCCCCTAGAAATGTGACCCGTCCTCGCGGCCCCCCCCCCCTAGAAATGTGACCCGTCCTCGGGGACCCCCCCCCTAGAAATGTGACCCGTCCTCGGGGACCCCCCCCCTAGAAATGTGACCCGTCCTCGGGGACCCCCCCTAGAAATGTGACCCGTCCTCGGGGACCCCCCCTTAGAAATGTGACCCGTCCTCGGGGACCCCCCCCTAGAAATGTGACCCGTCCTCGGGGACCCCCCCCTAGAAGTGTGACCCGTCCTCGGGGACCCCCCCCTAGAAGTGTGACCCGTCCTCGGGGACCCCCCCTAGAAGTGTGACCCGTCCTCGGGGACCCCCCCTAGAGATGTGACCCGTCCTCAGGGACCCCCCCTAGAGATGTGACCCGTCCTTGGGGGACCCCCCCTAGAAATGTGACCCGTCCTTGGGGGACCCTTGGTGGTACCGGTGAGAGATGCGCTGTGTGTAGATTGGATGATTTGAGATGACGGGGAACTATCTGATTCCCCAGCACTGTGCCGGCCACAACGCCTGTGAGAAGCTACTGATGGAAGCGGCTGACTGAAATGTCTTCTAGATTGTGGGGGCTCCCAGTGAGAGGTGGAGAGGCACTTCTATACAGGGTGATGGTTGTCATGGGATGACTTTTGTATTCGCACATACCGTGTTCACATGTAAGAGGCACCGATGTACCCACCTGGCCTTTGGGTTCCGGAGGAGCGAAAAGACAGGGAGGATACATGACTGCGTCATTCATTCACAATTTCCTGTGAATGTAATGCTGACGGCTTGTAGTTCTCAATAAACCGCGAGGGGGCGCTGGTGAGCTGGTTCTGCTCTCTGCCTGTATGAGGTACGGACAGACAGCTATCCTGAGAGTCTGCAGGAGTCCGGCATCTGCTGATGGTGAGTGCAATGCTCAGCAGGCTGCTTAGAAAAAAAATAATGCACATTTTTTTTTTTTTTTTACCTGCAAAAAAAAAAATGTGCACTTTATTTTTTATTTTTTTCAAAAGGTAATATTCACTAATAATGATAACAAAAAAAATATCCATTTGTAATGGAGGAGGCAGGAGGAAAGCCGAACACGTCCTTTTTACACCAAATCTGACTTTGAAATCACACAGTTTCCAAGCCGCGTGTTGGTGAGACTTCAGGTGCGCCTTGGTTGATATCCGTGGGATTTGACGCACAGATGTCTATGCAAGTTGCACCTGAAATTGGCAAAAATAGTGCAGGAAATTTTTTCAAATTGTTGGGGCACGGCAAAATCGGCACACCGATTTGAACAGTTCCGTGGCCGACAGTAGTGTGTTATTTGTCATGTGATTTGTACCTTTCAAATTGCATGACAAGTCGCACCGGTGTGACTGGGGGCTTAGGGCCTGTTCACGTTTGTTGTGAAATTGTTTCTTGAAAATGCATGGCCCGTTTTTAGCCTGGTTTTTAATGTTGTGTTAAAACTTAATGCAAAGCATAGTGCATTTTTCATGCGTCTTCATCCCCGGCCACCTGGGAAAAAATTGATATGTGACTATAAAGAACGCACTGATTACACACTAATCGGTTTTTCAGTTAAAAAAAGAAAAAAAAAAAGCAGAGGAAAAATGTATGAAAAATTCTGCCCCTTTAAATCCTATGGAACACTTCACACCGGTCAGTTGCATTTTTCAGTTGAGTTTTACACATTACTGTATTTTTGGTGCATTTTTGATGCATGATAAAAAAACACAATAAGGCCCCATTCACACCAATGCATTTTTACAGAAATGCAGGACATTATTTTTAACATGGGTTACTATTTGACATGTTCATATCAATGTATTTTTGTGTGTTTTTAAAAGGGGTCAGGGACTTTATTAAATGCAAAACAGTGCTTTTTTGGTTAAATAGACTTCAGTGGAGAACCTGCTGAAAAGCATGTCGTGCGTTTTTACCGCGTTTTTTGCATTTTTCAATCTGCCCCACAGCAAATGTCACCCCCCCCCCAAAAAAAAAGCATGAAAAACACAAATAGCTGTAAAAAACAACTGTGGAAAGCACTGCAGAAATGCTCAAAAGCAACATGCATAGATGTGAATAGAGCCTTAAAGTGCAGTGAGTTTTTGGCACACGTTCATAGACCTACAATGAAAGGCGTGTTTTTCAAACAAGGCACTAAAGGTGGGGGGGGGGGGGGGAAGCACAAATATGAACTGTTTGGATTTAAAAGGGACAATGTTTTCATGTGATTGTGACACGGTGGTACGGTAGGTTTTAGCATGGCACAAGGGGGTGCAGGTTTGACCAGGGCCTAAGGCCTAATGTACACGGGACGCTCAGGCAACCTCTTCTGAACGTTTTTCTTGACAGCTTACTTGAGGCGATTGTAGCTCTTGACAGCTTGAAACTGGCATTTAAAAATGTCCATTTAGCCGCGTTTGCATGACGCATTTAGCCGCGTTCGCATCTAGGAGCGTTTATTTAAGATAATATCCTTAGACCCTAAGATAAAATAGGGCACCTTTAAAAACGCTTCTAAACAAAAATGTGCCTAAACGCCAGTACTGCGTTTAGGCGCGTCTGAAATGTCGGAAACATCGGCGTCTGAACCCATTTTTTTTGCCTTCAAAGAAAAGCCTCTAAACAGAACTGCCTAAAAACTACATAAACTGCTTTTGGTGCAGCCGCTGCAGTTATACTGCGACAGGTAGGCTCCCCTGCGAGCTGTCGTAGCTGTATGACGGCTCTTTAAGACTCCTCCGGCGGCGTGCGTGTCAGTAGCGTGTCCCCGGAGCCGATGCGAGTGCCTGGCGGGCGCCGGGCACCCACGACTGCTCGTTACAGAATGAGAACGGGGTAGTGTGTGTGTGTATTTTTTTATGTAAACGCACAAATCTGGAGACAGATTGTGTGTTCATACTATGTATGAACTCCGATCTCTCTCTTCCTCTGGTCAGTCCCATCCCACCTACAGTTAGAACACCCCTAGGGAACACAGTTAACCCCTTGATTGCCCCCTAGTGTTAACCCCTTCCCTGCCAGTGACATTTACACAGTAATCGGTGCATTTTTATAGCACTGATCGCTGTATAAATGTCACTGGTTCCAAAAGTGTCCAATTTTGTCCACCACAATATCACAGTCCCGATAAAAATCGCAGATCACCACCATTACTAGTAAAAAAAATAACAGTAAAAATGCAATAAATATATTCCCTATTTTGTAAAAGCTATAACTGTTGCGCCAATCATTATACGCTTATTGCGATTCATTTTTTTTTTTTTTTTTACCAAAAATATGTAGAAGAATACATATTGGCCTAAACTGAGTACATTTTTTTTTTTTCATTTATGGGATATTTATAGCAAAAAGTAAAAGATATTGATTTTTTTTTTTTTTTTTTTTTCAAAATTGTCGATCGTTTGTTTATAGCGCAAAATATAAAAACCACAGATGTGATCAAATACCACCAAGAAAACTCTATTTGAGTAAAAAATGGACACGGCGTCACACGACCGCGCTATTGTCAGTTTAAGCGACTCAGTGCCGTATCGCAAAAAAATGGCCTGGTCATTGAGCAGCCAAATCTTCCGGGGCTCAAGTGGTTAAACGAACCTGTGTACATGTACACATAAGATAACATTGGAGGGGTTCAGGGACAGCTGAAAAAAGCACCCAACTGCCTCTAAGGCTCGATTCACACCTATGCATGTTGCTTTTGAGCGTTTTTGGAGTTTTTTTTTTTTTTGATGCTTGCCACGTTTTTGAGCAGCGTTTTTGTGGCGTTTTTGCCGCGTTTTGCGTTTTTTTTTTTTTACAGTCTAAAAAAAAATAAATAAAAAAAAAAAAACGGCAAAAACGCATCAAATACGCTGTAAAAACGCTGCAAAAACGGTGCACTTGCGTTTTTGATGCTTGTCCATTGAATTCTATTACATGCAAAACGCTGCATTTTGCATGAAAAAAAGTCCCTGACCCTTTCCAAAAATGCAGAGATACAAAAAGGCATTGATGTGAACATGTTCCATAGGAACCCATGTTAAAAAATTCCCATGCATTTCTGCAAAATGCATCAAAAAACGCGCTAGTGTGAATGGAGCCTAAACGTCCGTTTACCAGCAGCAGTGTACATGAGGCCGGGGGGGGGGGGGGGGGGGGGGAGATCCGCTTTCACTAACCATACAGCCCACTGCATTGTGATTGCGCTGGCAGCCATTTCCAGTATTGCTCATTTCTTATGGGGTCAGGTCACAGCACAGCTCTTGTGTGCACAGAAAAAGTACTGCATTCTATCTTCTTATTTTTTATTTGTGTGTGTGTGTGTGTGTGTGCGCGCAGTGGGTTGTGGTGCAAACCATTACAACACCACTGTGGTGAATAAAACCATATTGAAATGTCACTTGTGACCTTTCAATAAAGATCTCTGAAAAGAAGTAAACCGTGCAAAGCTCCAGGATTGGTGCCAGCAGCGGTGTGATCAGTGCCCCTTTCTGGTGGGAACAATAGGCTGTAAAGCAGAACACCTGTGAGAAAGTTCTGATGGAAGCAGCCAACGGAAATGGCCTATAGATTTTAGGACCACCATCAACAGAAGAGCAAGTTACATAGAGATCTTTGTCAGATGATGCCTTTTGTAGTCCTATACGTTTTAAATGTAAGATGCAGTACAAGGCTGAGCTTCATGAACCATGCAGGCCCATTCACTACCGGATGTATTGGCTAGTGCCAATTTCTAGCACAGCTGCAACACATAAGGAACATTGTCTCATTTTCTTATGAGGTCAGTTCACGCGAGGCGCTAAAAAAAAAAAAATAAATAAAAAATGCATCCAGTTCTTTATATATTTTTCAATGCAGCTGGTTGGAATTTTTAAACCATCACAATGCTGATGCTGTGAATAGAACTGTAACCAATGTCACTTGTGACGTTTCAGTAAAGTTCATTGAGCCCAGGTTCACACTGACTGCGGGAATGAAATCGTGCAAGTTCAGCTGACTTCGGGGGCGATTTGGGAGACATCTGTGCGGGTTTCTGCACAGATGTCAATGAGAATCGCACCCCGAAATCGCCAAAAGTAGTACAGAAACTACTTTTGGGAACCAATGTGACATCGCACCGATTCGGACGCTGCCATTGCCGCAGATTTGACGTGTTAAATCACATGCCAAATCGCATCAATGTCAA